>NW_027663855.1:0-296560 GCF_964034855.1 Anser brachyrhynchus | reverse complement strand
CAGTGGTGCCAGTGCACTCTCTGGACTCACTGCACTGCATCCCCAGTGGTGCCAGTGCACTCTCTGGACTCACTGCACTGCATCTTCAATGGTGCCAGTGCACTCTCTGGACTCACTGCACTGCATCCCCAGTGGTGCCAGGGCACTCTCTGCACTCACTGCACTGCATCCCCAGTGGTGCCAGTGCACTCTCTGGACTCACTGCACTGCATCCCGAGTGGTGCCAGTGCACTCTCTGGACTCACTGCACTGCATCCCCAGTGGTGCCAGTGCACTCTCTAGAGTCACGGCAGTGCATCCCCAGTGGTGCCAGTGCACTCTTTGGACTCACTGCAGTGCATCCCCACTGGTGCCCGTGCACTCTCTGGACTCACTGCACTGCATCCCCAGTGGTGCCAGTGCACTCTCTGGACTCACTGCACTGCATCCCCAATGGTGCCAGTGCACTCTATGGACTCACTGCACTGCATCCCCAGTGGTGCCACTGAACTCTCTGGACTCACTGCACTGCATTCCCATTGCTGCCAGTGCACTCTGTGGACTCACGGCACTGCTACCCAGTGGTGCCATTGAACTCTCTGGACTCACTGCACTGCATCCCCAGTGGTGCCAGTGCACTCTCTGAAGTCACTGCAGTGCATCCCCAGTGGGGCCAGTGCACTCTCTGGACTCACGGCACTGCTACCCAGTGGTGCCATTGAACTCTGTGGACTCACTGCAGTGCATCCCCAGTGGTGCCAGGGCACTCTCTGCACTCACTGCACTGCATCCCCAGTGGTGCCAGTGCACTCTCTGGACTCACTGCACTGCATTCCCAGTGGTGCCAGTGCACTCTCTGGACTCACTACAGTACAGCTCCAGTGGTGCCAGTGCACTCACTGCAGTGCATCCCCACTGGTACCTTTGCACTTACTGGACTCACTACACTGAATCCCCAGTGGTGCCAGTGCACTCTATGGACTCACTGCACTGCATCCCCAGTGGTGCCAGTGCACTCTCTGGACTCACTGCACTGCATCCCCAGTGGTGCCAGTGCACTCTCTGGACTCACTGCACTGCATCCCCAGTGCTGACAGTGCACTCTCTGGACTCACGGCACTGCATCCGCAGTGGTGCCAGTACACTCTGTTTACTCACTGCACTGCATCACCAGTGGTGCCAGTGCATTCTCTGGACTCACTGCACTGCATTCCCAGAGGTGCCAGTGCACTCTCTGGACTCACTGCACTGCATCCCCAGTGGTGCCAGTGCACTCTCTGGACTCACTGCACTGCATCCCCAGTGGTGCCAGTGCACTCTCTGGACTCACTGCACTGCATCCCCACTGGTGCCAGTGCACTCTCTGGACTCACTGCAGTGTATTCCCAGTGGTGCCAGTGCACTCTTTAGCGTCACTGCAGTGCATCCCCAGTGGTGCCAGTGCACTCACTGCAGTGCATCCCCACTGGTGCCAGTGCACTCTCTGGACTCACTGCACTGCATCCCCAGTGGTGCCAGTGCACTCTCTGGACTCACAGCACTGCATCCCCAGTGGTGCCAGTGCACTCTATGGACTCACTGCACTGCATCCTCAGTGGTGCCAGTGCACACACTGGACTCCCTGCTCTGCATCCCCAGTGGTGCCAGTGCACTCTCTGGACTCACTGCATTGCATTCCCAGTGGTGCCAGTGCACTCTCTGGACTCACTACAGTACAGCTCCAGTGGTGCCAGTGCACTCTCTGGACTCACTGCACTGCATCCCCAGTGGTGCCAGTGCACTCTCTGGACTCACTGCACTGCATCTTCAATGGTGCCAGTGCACTCTTTGGACTCACTGCACTGCATCCCCAGTGGTGCCAGGGCACTCTCTGCACTCACTGCACTGCATCCCCAGTGGTGCCAGTGCACTCTCTGGACTCACTGCACTGCATCCCCAGTGGTGCCAGTGCACTCTCTGGAGTCACTGCACTGCATCCCCAGTGGTGCCAGTGCACTCTCTAGAGTCACTGCAGTGCATCCCCAGTGGTGCCAGTGCACTCTTTGGACTCACTGCAGTGCATCCCCACTGGTGCCCGTGCACTCTCTGGACTCACTGCAGTGCATCCCCAGTGGTGCCAGTGCACTCTCTGGACTCACTGCAGTGCATCCCCAATGGTGCCAGTGCACTCTATGGACTCACTGCACTGCATCCCCAGTGGTGCCACTGCACTCTCTGGACTCACTGCACTGCATTACCATTGCTTCTAGTGCACTCTGTGGACTCACTGCACTGCATCCCCAGTGGTGCCAGGGCACTCTCTGGGCTCACTGCAGTGCATCCCCAGTGGTGCCAGTGCACTCTCTGGACTCACAGCAGTGCATTCCCACTGGTCCCAGGGCACTCTCTGGACTCACTGCAGTGCATCCCCAGTGGTGCCAGTGCACTCTCTGGACTCCCTGCACTGCATCCCGAGTGGTGCCAGTGCACGCTCTGGACTCATTGCACTGCATCCCCAAGGTGACAGTGCACGCTCTGGAATCACTTCACTGCATCACCAGTGTTGCCAGTGCACTCTCTGGACGCACTGCACTTCATCCCCAGTGGTGCCAGTGCACTCTTTGGACTCACTGCACTGCATCCCCAGTGGAGCCAGTGCACTCTCTGGACTCACTGCACTGCATCCCAATGGTGCCAGGGCAACCTCTGCACTCACTGCACTGCATCCCCAGTGGTGCCAGGGCACTCTCTGCACTCACTGCACTGCATCCCCAGTGGTGCCAGTGCACTCTCTGGACTCACTACACTGCTTCCCCAGTGGTGCCAGTGCACTCTCTGGAATCACTGCAGTGCATCCGCAGTGGTGACAGTGCACTCTCTGGATTCACTGCACTACATCCCCAGTGGTGCCAGTGCACTCTCTGGACTCTCGGCACTGCATCACCAGTGGTGCCAGTGCACTCTGTTTGCTCACTGCACTGCATCCCCAGTGGTGCCAGTGCGCTCTCTGGACTCACTGCACTGCATTCCCAGTTGTGCCAGGGCACTCTCTGGAGTCACTGCAGTGCATTCCCACTGGTCCCAGGGCACTCTCTGGACTCACTGCACTGCATCCCCAGTGGTGCCAGTGCACTCTCTGCACTCACTGCACTAGATCCCCAGTCGTGCCAGTGCACTCTCTGGACTCACTGCTCTGCATCCCCAAGTTGCCAGTGCACGCTCTGGAATCACTTCACTGCATCCCCAGTGTTGCCAGTGCACTCTCTGGACTCACTGCACTGCATCCCCAGTGGTGCCAGTGCACTCTTTGGACTCACTGCACTGCATCCCCAGTGGTGCCAGTGCACTCTCTGGACTCTCGGCACTGCATCACCAGTGGTGCCAGTGCACTCTGTATACTCACTGCACTGCATCCCCAGTGGTGCCAGTGCGCTCTCTGGACTCACTGCACTGCATTCCCAGTTGTGCCAGGGCACTCTCTGGAGACACTGCAGTGCATTCCCAGTGGTGCGAGTGCACTCTCTGGACTCACTGCACTGCATTACCAGTGGTGCCAGTGCACTCTCTGGACTCACTGCACTGCATCCCCAGTGGTGCCTGTGCACTCTATGGACTCACTGCACTGCATCCCCAGTGGTGCCAGTGCACTCTCTGGACTCACGGCACTGCATCCCTTAGTGCTGCTAGTGCACTCTCTGGAGTCACTGCACTGCATCCCCAGTGGGGCCAGTGCACTCTCTGGACTCACGGCACTGCTACCCAGTGGTGCCATTGAACTCTGTGGACTCACTGCACTGCATCCCCAGTGGTGCCAGGGCACACACTGGACTCACTGAACTGCATCCCCAGTGGTGCCAGTGCACTCTCTGGACTCACTGCAGTGTATTCCCAGTGGTGCCAGTGCACTCTTTAGCGTCACTGCAGTGCATCCCCAGTGGTGCCAGTGCACTCACTGCAGTGCATCCCCACTGGTGCCAGTGCACTCTCTGGACTCACTGCAGTGCATCCCCAGTGGTGCCAGTACACTCTCTGGACTCACTGCACTGCATCCCCAGTGGTGCCAGTGCACTCTATGGACTCACTGCACTGCATCCCCAGTGGTGCCAGTGCACTCTCTGGACTCACTGCACTGCATCCTCAGTGGTGCCAGTGCACACACTGGACTCCCTGCACTGCATCCCCAGTGGTGCCAGGGTACTCTGTGGACTCACTGCACGGCATCCCGAGTGGTGCCAGTGCACTCTCTGGACTCACTGCACTGCATCCCCAGTGGTGCCAGTGCACTCTATGGACTCACTGCATGGCATCCCGAGTGGTGCCAGTGCACTCTCTGGACTCACTGCACTGCATCCCCAAGGTGCCAGTGCACGCTCTGGAATCACTTCACTGCATCCCCAGTGTTGCCAGTGCACTCTCTGGACTCACTGCACTGCATCCCCAGTGGTGCCAGTGCACTCTTTGGACTCACAGAACTGCATCCCCAATGGTGCCAGGGCACTCAATGCACTCACTGCACTGCATCCCGAGTGGTGCCAGTGCACTCTCTGCACTCACTGCACTGCATCCCCAGTGGTGCCAGTGCAGTCTCTGGACTCACTGCAGTGCATCCCCAGTGGTGCCAGTGCACTCTCTGGAATCACTGCACTACATCCCCAGTGGTGCCAGTGCACTCTCTGGACTAACTGCAGTGCATCCCCAGTGGTGCCAGTGCACTCTCTGGAGACACTGCTGTGCATCTCCACTAGTGCCAGGGCACTCTCTGGAGTCACTGCAGTGCATCCCCAATGTTGCCAGGGCACTCTCTGGACACACAGCACTGCATCCCCAGTGGTGCCAGTGCACTCTCTGGACTCACGGCACTGCATCCCCAGTGCTCCTAGTGCACTCTCTGTAGTCACTGCAGTGCATCCCCAGTGGTGCCAGTGCACTCTCTGGACTCACTGCACTGCATCCCCAGTGGTGCCAGTGCACTCTCTGGACTTACTACAGTACAGGTCCAGTGGTGCCAGTGCACTCTGTGCACTCACTGCAGTGCATCCCCAGTGGTGCCAGTGCACTCTCTGGACTCACTGCAGTGTATTCCCAGTGGTGCCAGTGCACTCTTTAGCGTCACTGCAGTGCATCCCCAGTGGTGCCAGTGCACTCACTGCAGTGCATCCCCACTGGTGCCAGTGCACTTACTGGACTCACTGCACAGCATCCCCAGTGGTGCCAGTGCACTCTCTGGACACACTGCACTGCATCCCCAGTGGTGCCAGTTCACTCTATGGACTCACAGCACTGCATCCCCAGTGGTGTCACTGCACTCTCTGGACTCACTGCACTGCATTCCCAGTGGTGCCAGTGCACTCTATGGACTCACTGCACTGCATCCCCAGTGGTGCCAGTGCTCACACTGGACTCCCTGCAGTGCATCCCCAGTGGTGCCAGTGCACTCTCTGGACTCACTGCACTGCATCTCCAGTGGCGCCAGTGCACTCTCTGGACTCACTGCACTGCATCCCCAGTGGTGCCAGAGCACTCTCTGGACTCACGGCACTGCATCACCAGTGGTGCCAGTGCGCTCTGTTTACTCACTGCACTGCATCCCCAGTGGTGCCAGTGCGCTCTCTGGACTCAGTGCACTGCATTCCCAGTTGTGCTAGGGCACTCTCTGGAGTCACTGCAGTGCATTCCCAGTGGTGCCAGTGCACTCTCTGGACTCACTGCACTGCATCCCCAGTGGTGCCAGTGCACTCTCTGGACTCACTGCAGTGCATCGCCAGTGTTGCCAGGGCACTCTCTGGACTCACAGCACTGCATTCCCAGTGGTGCCAGTGCACTCTCTGGACTCACGGCACTGCATCCCCAGTGCTCCTAGTGCACTCTCTGGAGTCACTGCACTGCATCCCCTGTGGGGCCAGTGCACTCTCTGGACTCACTGCACTGCATCCCCAGTGGTGCCAGTGCACTCTATGGACTCACTGCACTGCATCACCAGTGGTGCCACTGCACTCTCTGGACTCACTGCACTGCATTCCCAGTGGTGCCAGTGCACTCTCTGGACTCACTGCACTGCATCCCCAGTGGTGCCAGTGCTCACACTGGACTCCCTGCAGTGCATCCCCAGTGGTGCCAGTGCACTCTCTGGACTCACTGCACTGCATCCCCAGTGGTGCAGGAACACTCTCTGGACTCTCGGCACTGCATCACCAGTGGTGCCAGTGCACTCTGTTTACTCACTGCACTGCATCCCCAGTGGTGCCAGTGCGCTCTCTGGACTCACTGCACTGCATTCCCAGTTGTGCCAGTGCACTCTCTGGACTCACTGCACTGCATCCCCAGTGGTGCCAGTGCACTCTCTGGACTCACTGCACTGCATCCCCAGTGCTGACAGTGCACTCTCTGGACTCACGGCACTGCATCCGCAGTGGTGCCAGTACACTCTGTTTACTCACTGCACTGCATCACCAGTGGTGCCAGTGCATTCTCTGGACTCACTGCACTGCATTCCCAGAGGTGCCAGTGCACTCTCTGGACTCACTATAGTACAGCTCCAGTGGTGCCAGTGCACTCTCTGGACTCACTGCACTGCATCCCCAGTGGTGCCAGTGCACTCTCTGGACTCACTGCACTGCATCCCCACTGGTGCCAGTGCACTCTCTGGACTCACTGCAGTGTATTCCCAGTGGTGCCAGTGCACTCTTTAGCGTCACTGCAGTGCATCCCCAGTGGTGCCAGTGCACTCACTGCAGTGCATCCCCACTGGTGCCAGTGCACTCTCTGGACTCACTGCACTGCATCCCCAGTGGTGCCAGTGCACTCTCTGGACTCACAGCACTGCATCCCCAGTGGTGCCAGTGCACTCTATGGACTCACTGCACTGCATCCCCAGTGGTGCCAGGGCACTCTCTGCACTCACTGCACTGCATCCCCAGTGGTTCCAGTGCACTCTCTGGACTCACTACACTGCATCCCCAGTGGTGCCAGTGCACTCTCTGGACTCACTGCACTGCATCCCCAGTGGTGCCAGTGCACTCTTTGGACTCACTGCAGTGCATCCCCACTGGTGCCCGTGCACTCTCTGGACTCACTGCACTGCATCCCCAGTGGTGCCAGTGCACTCTCTGGACTCACTGCACTGCATCCCCAGTGGTGCCAGTGCACTCTATGGACTCACTGCACTGCATGCCCAGTGGTGCCACTGAACTCTCTGGACTCACTGCACTGCATTCCCATTGCTGCCAGTGCACTCTCTGGACTCACTGCACTGCATCCCCAGTGGTGCCAGGGCACTCTCTGGGCTCACTGCAGTGCATCCCCAGTGGTGCCAGTGCACTCTCTGGACTCACTGCAGTGCATTCCCACTGGTCCCAGTGCACTCTCTGGACTCACTGCACTGCATCCCCAGTGGTGCCAGTGCACTCTCTGGAGTCACTGCACTGCATCCCCAGTGGTGCCAGTGCACTCTTTGGACTCACTGCACTGCATCCCCAGTGGAGCCAGTGCACTCTCTGGACTCACTGCACTGCATCCCAATGGTGCCAGGGCAACCTCTGCACTCACTGCACTGCATCCCCAGTGGTGCCAGGGCACTCTCTGCACTCACTGCACTGCATCCCCAGTGGTGCCAGTGCACTCTCTGGACTCACTGCACTGCTTCCCCAGTGGTGCCAGGGCACTCTCTGGAATCACTGCAGTGCATCCGCAGTGGTGACAGTGCACTCTCTGGATTCACTGCACTACATCCCCAGTGGTGCCAGTGCACTCTCTGGACTCTCGGCACTGCATCACCAGTGGTGCCAGTGCACTCTGTTTACTCACTGCACTGCATCCCCAGTGGTGCCAGTGCGCTCTCTGGACTCACTGCACTGCATTCCCAGTTGTGCCAGGGCACTCTCTGGAGTCACTGCAGTGCATTCCCACTGGTCCCAGGGCACTCTCTGGACTCACTGCACTGCATCCCCAGTGGTGCCAGTGCACTCTCTGGACTCACTGCACTGCATCCCCAGTCGTGCCAGTGCACTCTCTGGACTCACTGCTCTGCATCCCCAAGGTGCCAGTGCACGCTCTGGAATCACTTCACTGCATCCCCAGTGTTGCCAGTGCACTCTCTGGACTCACTGCACTGCATCCCCAGTGGTGCCAGTGCACTCTTTGGACTCACTGCACTGCATCCCCAGTGGTGCCAGTGCACTCTCTGGACTCTCGGCACTGCATCACCAGTGGTGCCAGTGCACTCTGTATACTCACTGCACTGCATCCCCAGTGGTGCCAGTGCGCTCTCTGGACTCACTGCACTGCATTCCCAGTTGTGCCAGGGCACTCTCTGGAGTCACTGCAGTGCATTCCCAGTGGTGCCAGTGCACTCTCTGGACTCACTGCACTGCATTACCAGTGGTGCCAGTGCACTCTCTGGACTCACTGCAGTGCATCCCCAGTGTTGCCAAGGCACTCTCTGGACTTACAGGACTGCATCCCCAGTGGTGCCAGTGCACTCTCTGGACTCACGGCACTGCATCCCTTAGTGCTGCTAGTGCACTCTCTGAAGTCACTGCAGTGCATCCCCAGTGGGGCCAGTGCACTCTCTGGACTCACGGCACTGCTACCCAGTGGTTCCATTGAACTCTGTGGACTCACTGCACTGCATCCCCAGTGGTGCCAGGGCACTCTCTGCACTCACTGCACTGCATCCCCAGTGGTGCCAGTGCACTCTCTGGACTTACTACAGTACAGCTCCAGTGGTGCCAGTGCACTCACTGCAGTGCATCCCCACTGGTACCTTTGCACTTACTGGACTCACTACACTAAATCCCCAGTGGTGCCAGTGCACTCTATGGACTCACTGCACTGCATCCCCAGTGGTGCCAGTGCACTCTCTGGACTCACTGCACTGCATCCCCAGTGGTGCCAGTGCACTCTCTGGACTCACTGCACTGCATCCCCAGTGCTGACAGTGCACTCTCTGGACTCACGGCACTGCATCCGCAGTGGTGCCAGTACACTCTGTTTACTCACTGCACTGCATCACCAGTGGTGCCAGTGCATTCTCTGGACTCACTGCACTGCATTCCCAGAGGTGCCAGTGCACTCTCTGGACTCACTAAAGTACAGCTCCAGTGGTGCCAGTGCACTCTCTGGACTCACTGCACTGCATCCCCAGTGGTGCCAGTGCACTCTCTGGACTCACTGCACTGCATCCCCACTGGTGCCAGTGCACTCTCTGGACTCACTGCAGTGTATTCCCAGTGGTGCCAGTGCACTCTTTAGCGTCACTGCAGTGCATCCCCAGTGGTGCCAGTGCACTCACTGCAGTGCATCCCCACTGGTGCCAGTGCACTCTCTGGACTCACTGCACTGCATCCCCAGTGGTGCCAGTGCACTCTCTGGACTCACAGCACTGCATCCCCAGTGGTGCCAGTGCACTCTATGGACTCACTGCACTGCATCCCCAGTGGTGCCAGTGCACTCTCTGGACTCACTGCACTGCATCCTCAGTGGTGCCAGTGCACACACTGGACTCCCTGCTTCTGCATCCCCAGTGGTGCCAGTGCACTCTCTGGACTCACTGCATTGCATTCCCAGTGGTGCCAGTGCACTCTCTGGACTCACTACAGTACAGCTCCAGTGGTGCCAGTGCACTCTCTGGACTCACTGCACTGCATCCCCAGTGGTGCCAGTGCACTCTCTGGACTCACTGCACTGCATCTTCAATGGTGCCAGTGCACTCTTTGGACTCACTGCACTGCATCCCCAGTGGTGCCAGGGCACTCTCTGCACTCACTGCACTGCATCCCCAGTGGTGCCAGTGCACTCTCTGGACTCACTGCACTGCATCCCCAGTGGTGCCAGTGCACTCTCTGGACTCACTGCACTGCATCCCCAGTGGTGCCAGTGCACTCTCTAGAGTCACTGCAGTGCATCCCCAGTGGTGCCAGTGCACTCTTTGGACTCACTGCAGTGCATCCCCACTGGTGCCCGTGCACTCTCTGGACTCACTGCACTGCATCCCCAATGGTGCCAGTGCACTCTATGGACTCACTGCACTGCATCCCCAGTGGTGCCACTGCACTCTCTGGACTCACTGCACTGCATTCCCATTGCTGCTAGTGCACTCTGTGGACTCACTGCACTGCATCCCCAGTGGTGCCAGGGCACTCTCTGGGCTCACTGCAGTGCGTCCCCAGTGGTGCCAGTGCACTCTCTGGACTCACTGCAGTGCATTCCCACTGGTCCCAGGGCACTCTCTGGACTCACTGCAGTGCATCCCCAGTGGTGCCAGTGCACTCTCTGGACTCCCTGCACTGCATCCCGAGTGGTGCCAGTGCACGCTCTGGACTCACTGCTCTGCATCCCCAAGGTGACAGTGCACGCTCTGGAATCACTTCACTGCATCACCAGTGTTGCCAGTGCACTCTCTGGACGCATTGCACTGCATCCCCAGTGGTGCCAGTGCACTCTTTGGACTCACTGCACTGCATCCCCAGTGGAGCCAGTGCACTCTCTGGACTCACTGCACTGCATCCCAATGGTGCCAGGGCAACCTCTGCACTCACTGCACTGCATCCCCAGTGGTGCCAGGGCACTCTCTGCACTCACTGCACTGCATCCCCAGTGGTGCCAGTGCACTCTCTGGACTCACTGCACTGCTTCCCCAGTGGTGCCAGTGCACTCTCTGGAATCACTGCAGTGCATCTGCAGTGGTGACAGTGCACTCTCTGGATTCACTGCACTACATCCCCAGTGGTGCCAGTGCACTCTCTGGACTCTCGGCACTGCATCACCAGTGGTGCCAGTGCACTCTGATTACTCACTGCACTGCATCCCCAGTGGTGCCAGTGCGCTCTCTGGACTCACTGCACTGCATTCCCAGTTGTGCCAGGGCACTCTCTGGAGTCACTGCAGTGCATTCCCACTGGTCCCCGGGCACTCTCTGGACTCACTGCACTGCATCCCCAGTGGTGCCAGTGCACTCTCTGCACTCACTGCACTGCATCCCCAGTCGTGCCAGTGCACTCTCTGGACTCACTGCTCTGCATCCCCAAGGTGCCAGTGCACGCTCTGGAATCACTTCACTGCATCCCCAGTGTTGCCAGTGCACTCTCTGGACTCACTGCACTGCATCCCCAGTGGTGCCAGTGCACTCTTTGGACTCACTGCACTGCATCCCCAGTGGTGCCAGTGCACTCTCTGGACTCTCGGCACTGCATCACCAGTGGTGCCTTTGCACTCTGTATACTCACTGCACTGCATCCCCAGTGGTGCCAGTGCGCTCTCTGGACTCACTGCACTGCATCCCCACTGGTGCCAGTGCACTCTCTGGACTCACTGCAGTGCATCCCCAGTGGTGCCAGTACACTCTCTGGACTCACTGCACTGCATCCCTAGTGGTGCCAGTGCACTCTCTGGACTCACTGCACTGCATCCTCAGTGGTGCCAGTGCACACACTGGACTCCCTGCACTGCATCCCCAGTGGTGCCAGTGCACTCTCTGGACTCACTGCACTGCATTCCCAGTGGTGCCAGTGCACTCTCTGGACTCACTACAGTACAGGTCCAGTGGTGCCAGTGCACTCTCTGGACTCACTGCACTGCATCCCCAGTGGTGCCAGTGCACTCTCTGGACTCACTGCACTGCATGTTCAATGGTGCCAGTGCACTCTTTGGACTCACTGCACTGCATCCCCAGTGGTGCCAGGGCACTCTCTGCACTCACTGCACTGCATCCCCAGTGGTGCCACTGCACTCTCTGGACTCACTGCAGTGCATCCCCAGTGGTGCCAGTGCACTCTCTGGACTCACTGCAGTGCATCCCCAGTGGTGCCAGTGCACTCTCTAGAGTCACTGCAGTGCATCCCCAGTGGTGCCAGTGCACTCTCTGGACTCACTGCAGTGCATCCCCAGTGGTGCCAGTGCACTCTCTGGACTCACTGCACTGCATCCCCAGTGGTGCCAGTGCACTCTCTGGACTCACTGCACTGCATCCCCAATGGTGCCACTGCACTCTCTGGACTCACTGCACTGCATTCCCATTGCTGCCAGTGCACTCTCTGGACTCACTGCACTGCATCCCCAGTGGTGCCAGGGCACTCTCTGGACTCTCGGCACTGCATCACCAGTGGTGCCAGTGCACTCTGTTTACTCACGGCACTGCATCCCCAGTGGTGCCAGTGCACTCTCTGGACTCACTGCTCTGCATCCCCAAGGTGCCAGTGCACGCTCTGGAATCACTTCACTGCATCCCGAGTGTTGCCAGTGCACTCTCTGGACTCACTGCACTGCATCCCCAGTGGTGCCAGTGCACTCTCTGGACTCACTGCACTGCATCCCCAGTGGTGCCAGGGCACTCTCTGGACTCACTGCACTGCATCCCCAGTGGTGCCAGTGCACTCTCTGGACTCACTGCACTGCTTCCCGAGTGGTGCCAGTGCACTCTCTGAAATCACTGCAGTGCATCCGCAGTGGTGCAGTGCACTCTCTGGATTCACTGCACTACATCCCCAGTGGTGCCAGTGCACTCTCTGGAGTCACTGCACTGCATCCCCAGTGGTGCCAGTGCACTCTGTTTACTCACTGCACTGCATCACCAGTGGTGCCAGTGCACTCTGTTTACTCACTGCACTGCATCCCCAGTGGTGCCAGTGCACTCTCTGGACTCACTGCACTGCATCCCCAGTGGTGCCAATGCACTCTCTGGACTCACTGCAGTGTATTCACAGTGGTGCCAGTGCACTCTTTAGCGTCACTGCAGTGCATCCCCAGTGGTGCCAGTGCACTCACTGCAGTGCATCCCCACTGGTGCCAGTGCACTTACTGGACTCACTGCACTGCATCCCCAGTGGTGCCAGTGCACTCTCTGGACTCACTGCACTGCATCCCCAGTGGTGCCAGTGCACTCTATGGACTCACTGCACTGCATCCCCAGTGGTGTCACTGCACTCTCTGGACTCACTGCACTGCATTCCCAGTGGTACCAGTGCACTCTATGGACTCACTGCACTGCATCCCCAGTGGTGCCAGTGCTCACACTGGACTCACTGCAGTGCATCCCCAGTGGTGCCAGTGCACTCTCTGGACTCACTGCACTGCATCCCCAGTGGCGCCAGTACACTCTCTGGACTCACTGCACTGCATCACCAGTGGTGCCAGTGCACTCTCTGGACTCACGGCACTGCATCACCAGTGGTGCCAGTGCACTCTGTTTACTCACTGCACTGCATCCCCAGTGGTGCCAGTGCACTCTCTGGACTCACTGCACTGCATTCCCAGTTGTGCCAGGGCACTCTCTGGAGTCACTGCAGTGCATTCCCAGTGGTGCCATTGCACTCTCAGGACTCACTGCACTGCATTACCAGTGGTGCCAGTGCACTCTCTGGACTCACTGCAGTGCATCCCCAATGTTGCCAGGGCACTCTCTGACACACAGCACTGCATTCCCAGTGGTGCCAGTGCACTCTCTGGACTCACGGCACTGCATCCCCAGTGCTCCTAGTGCACTCTCTGGAGTCACTGCACTGCATCCACAGTGGTGTGAGTGCACTCTCTGGACTCACTGCACTGCATCCCCAGTGGTGCCAGTGCAATCTCTGGACTTACTACAGTACAGGTCCAGTGGTGCCAGTGCACTCTCTGGACTCACTGCAGTGCATCCCCAGTGGTGCCAGTGCACTCTGTGCACTCACTGCAGTGCATCCCCAGTGGTGCCAGTGCACTCTCTGGACTCACTGCAGTGTATTCCCAGTGGTGCCAGTGCACTCTTTAGCGTCACTGCAGTGCATCCCCAGTGGTGCCAGTGCACTCACTGCAGTGCATCCCCAGTGGTGCCAGTGCACTTACTGGACTCACTGCACTGCATCCCCAGTGGTGCCAGTGCACTCTCTGGACTCACTGCACTGCATCCCCAGTGGTGCCAGTTCACTCTATGGACTCACAGCACTGCATCCCCAGTGGTGTCACTGCACTCTCTGGACTCACTGCACTGCATTCCCAGTGGTGCCAGTGCACTCTATGGACTCACTGCACTGCATCCCCAGTGGTGCCAGTGCTCACACTGGACTCCCTGCAGTGCATCCCCAGTGTTGCCAGTGCACTCTCTGGACTCACTGCACTGCATCCCCAGTGGTGCAGGAGCACTCTCTGGACTCTCGGCACTGCATCACCAGTGGTGCCAGTGCACTCTGTTTACTCACTGCACTGCATCCCCAGTGGTGCCAGTGCGCTCTCTGGACTCACTGCACTGCATTCCCAGTTGTGCCAGGGCACTCTCTGGAGTCACTGCAGTGCATTCCCAGTGGTGCCAGTGCACTCCCTGGACTCACTGCACTGCATCCCCAGTGGTGCCAGTGCACTCTTTAGCGTCACTGCAGTGCATCGCCAGTGGTGCCAGTGCACTCACTGCAGTGCATCCCCACTGGTACCAGAGCACTTACTAGACTCACTACACTGCATCCCCAGTGGTGCCAGTGCACTCTCTGGACTCACTGCACTGCATCCCCAGTGGTGCCAGGGCACTCTCTGCACTCACTGCACTGCATCCCCAGTGGTGCCAGTGCACTCTCTGGACTCACTGCACTGCATCCCCAGTGCTGACAGTGCACTCTCTGGACTCACTGCACTGCATCCCCAGTGGTGCCAGTGCACTCTCTGGACTCACTGCACTGCATCCCCAGTGGTGCCAGTGCACTCTATGGACTCACTGCACTGCATCCCCAGTGGTGTCACTGCACTCTCTGGACTCACTGCACTGCATTCCCAGTGGTGCCAGTGCACTCTCTGGACTCACTGCAGTGCATCCCCATTGGTGCCAGTACACTCTCTGGACTCACTGCACTGCATCCCCAGTGGTGCCAGTGCACTCTCTGGACTCACTGCACTGCATCCCCAGTGGTGCCAGTGCACTCTCTGGAGTCACTGCAGTGTATCCCCAGTGGTGCCAGTGCACTCTCTGGACTCACGGTACTGCATCCGCAGTGGTGGCAGTGCACTCTTTAGCGTCACTGCAGTGCATCCCCAGTGGTGCCAGTGCACTCTCTGCAGTGCATCCCCACTGGTGCCAGTGCACTCTCTGCACTCACTGCACTGCATCCCCAGTGGGGCCAGTGCACTCTCTGGACTCACTGCACTGCATCCCCAGTGGTGCCACTGCACTCTATGGACTCACTGCACTGCATCCCCAGTGGTGCCAGTGCACTCTCTGGACTCACTGCACTGCATCCCCAGTGGTGCCAGGGCACTCTCTGGACTCACTGCACTGCATCCCCAGTGCTGACAGTGCACTCCCTGGACTCACGGCACTGCATCCGCAGTGGTGCCAGTGCACTCTGTTTACTCACTGCACTGCATCCCCAGTGGTGCCAGTGCACTCTCTGGACTCACTGCACTGCATTCCCAGTGGTGCCAGTGCACTCTCTGGACTCACTACAGTACAGCTCCAGTGGTGCCAGAGCACTCTCTGGACTCACTGCACTGCATCCCGAGTGGTGCCAGTGCACTCTTTGGACTCACTGCAGTGCATTCCCACTGGTCCCAGGGCACTCTCTGGACTCGCTGCACTGCATCCCCAGTGGTGCCAGTGCACGCTCTGGAATCACTTCACTGCATCCCCAGTGTTGCCAGTGCACTCTCTGGACTCACTGCACTGCATCCCGAGTGGTGCCAGTGCACTCTCTGGACTCACTGCTCTGCATCCCCAAGGTACAGTGCACGCTCTGGAATCACTTCACTGCATCCCCAGTGTTGCCAGTGCACTCTCTGGACTCACTGCAGTGCATCCCCAGTGGTGCCACTGCACTCTCTGGACTCACTGCACTGCATCCCAAGTCGTGCCAGTGCACTCTCTGGACTCACTGCACTGCATCCCCAGTGGTGCCAGTGCACTCTCTGGACTCACTGCAGTGCATCCCCAGTGTTGCCAGTGCACTCTGTGGACTCACGGCACTGCATTCCCAGTGGTGCCAGTGCACTCTCTGGACTCACTGCACTGCATTACCAGTGCTGCCAGAGCACTCTCTGGACTAACTGCAGTGCATCCCCAGTGTTGCCAGGGCACTCTCTGGACTCACAGCACTGCATTCCCAGTGGTGCCAGTGCACTCTCTGGACTCACAGCACTGCATCCCCAGTGCTGCTAGTGCACTCTCTGGACTCACTGCACTGCATCCCCAGTGGGGCAAGTGCACTCTCTGGACTCACGGCACTGCATCCCCAGTGGTGCCATTGAACTCTGTGGACTCACAGCACTGCATCCCCAGTGGTGCCAGTGCACTCTCTGGACTCACTGCACTGCATCACCAGTGGTGCCAGTACACTCTCTGGACTCACTGCACTGCATCCCCAGTGGTGCCAGTGCACTCTCTGGACTCACTGCACTGCATCCCCAGAGGTGCCAGTGCAATCTCTGGACTCACTACAGTACAGCTCCAGTGGTGCCAGTGCACTCTCTGGACTCACTGCACTGCATCCCCAGTGGTGCCAGTGCACTCTCTGGACTCACTGCACTGCATCCCCAGTGGTGCCAGTGCACTCTCTGGACTCACTGCAGTGTATTCACAGTGGTGCCAGTGCACTCTTTAGCGTCACTGCAGTGCATCCCCAGTGGTGCCAGTGCACTCACTGCAGTGCATCCCCACTGGTGCCAGTGCACTTACTGGACTCACTGCACTGCATCCCCAGTGGTGCCAGTGCACTCTCTGGACTCACTGCACTGCATCCCCAGTGGTGCCAGTGCACTCTATGGACTCACTGCACTGCATCCCCAGTGGTGTCACTGCACTCTCTGGACTCACTGCACTGCATTCCCAGTGGTACCAGTGCACTCTATGGACTCACTGCACTGCATCCCCAGTGGTGCCAGTGCTCACACTGGACTCACTGCAGTGCATCCCCAGTGGTGCCAGTGCACTCTCTGGACTCACTGCACTGCATCCCCAGTGGCGCCAGTACACTCTCTGGACTCACTGCACTGCATCACCAGTGGTGCCAGTGCACTCTCTGGACTCACGGCACTGCATCACCAGTGGTGCCAGTGCACTCTGTTTACTCACTGCACTGCATCCCCAGTGGTGCCAGTGCGCTCTCTGTACTCACTGCACTGCATTCCCAGTTGTGCCAGGGCACTCTCTGGAGTCACTGCAGTGCATTCCCAGTGGTGCCAGTGCACTCTCAGGACTCACTGCACTGCATTACCAGTGGTGCCAGTGCACTCTCTGGACTCACTGCAGTGCATCCCCAATGTTGCCAGGGCACTCTCTGGACACACAGCACTGCATTCCCAGTGGTGCCAGTGCAATCTCTGGACTCACGGCACTGCATCCCCAGTGCTCCTAGTGCACTCTCTGGAGTCACTACACTGCATCCCCAGTGGTGCCAGTGCACTCTCTGGACTCACTGCACTGCATCCCCAGTGGTGCCAGTGCAATCTCTGGACTTACTACAGTACAGGTCCAGTGGTGCCAGTGCACTCTCTGGACTCACTGCACTGCATCCCCAGTGGTGCCAGTGCACTCTGTGCACTCACTGCAGTGCATCCCCAGTGGTGCCAGTGCACTCTCTGGACTCACTGCAGTGTATTCCCAGTGGTGCCAGTGCACTCTTTAGCGTCACTGCAGTGCATCCCCAGTGGTGCCAGTGCACTCACTGCAGTGCATCCCCACTGGTGCCAGTGCACTTACTGGACTCACTGCACTGCATCCCCAGTGGTGCCAGTGCACTCTCTGGACACACTGCACTGCATCCCCAGTGGTGCCAGTTCACTCTATGGACTCACAGCACTGCATCCCCAGTGGTGTCACTGCACTCTCTGGACTCACTGCACTGCATTCCCAGTGGTGCCAGTGCACTCTATGGACTCCCTGCAGTGCATCCCCAGTGGTGCCAGTGCACTCTCTGGACTCACTGCACTGCATCCCCAGTGGCGCCAGTGCACTCTCTGGACTCACTGCACTGCATCCCCAGTGGTGCCAGAGCACTCTCTGGACTCACGGCACTGCATCACCAGTGGTGCCAGTGCGCTCTGTTTACTCACTGCACTGCATCCCCAGTGGTGCCAGTGCGCTCTCTGGACTCACTGCACTGCATTCCCAGTTGTGCCAGGGCACTCTCTGGAGTCACTGCAGTGCATTCCCAGTGGTGCCAGTGCACTCTCTGGACTCACTGCACTGCATTACCAGTGGTGCCAGTGCACTCTCTGGACTCACTGCAGTGCATCCCCAGTGTTGCCAAGGCACTCTCTGGACTTACAGGACTGCATTCCCAGTGGTGCCAGTGCACTCTCTGGACTCACGGCACTGCATCCCTTAGTGCTGCTAGTGCACTCTCTGAAGTCACTGCAGTGCATCCCCAGTGGGGCCAGTGCACTCTCTGGACTCACGGCACTGCTACCCAGTGGTGCCATTGAACTCTGTGGACTCACTGCACTGCATCCCCAGTGGTGCCAGGGCACTCTCTGCACTCACTGCACTGCATCCCCAGTGGTGCCAGTGCACTCTCTGGACTCACTGCACTGCATTCCCAGTGGTGCCAGTGCACTCTCTGGACTCACTACAGTACAGCTCCAGTGGTGCCAGTGCACTCACTGCAGTGCATCCCCACTGGTACCTTTGCACTTACTGGACTCACTACACTGAATCCCCAGTGGTGCCAGTGCACTCTATGGACTCACTGCACTGCATCCCCAGTGGTGCCAGTGCACTCTCTGGACTCACTGCACTGCATCCCCAGTGGTGCCAGTGCACTCTCTGGACTCACTGCACTGCATCCCCAGTGCTGACAGTGCACTCTCTGGACTCACGGCACTGCATCCGCAGTGGTGCCAGTACACTCTGTTTACTCACTGCACTGCATCACCAGTGGTGCCAGTGCATTCTCTGGACTCACTGCACTGCATTCCCAGAGATGCCAGTGCACTCTCTGGACTCACTAAAGTACAGCTCCAGTGGTGCCAGTGCACTCTCTGGACTCACTGCACTGCATCCCCAGTGGTGCCAGTGCACTCTCTGGACTCACTGCACTGCATCCCCACTGGTGCCAGTGCACTCTCTGGACTCACTGCAGTGTATTCCCAGTGGTGCCAGTGCACTCTTTAGCGTCACTGCAGTGCATCCCCAGTGGTGCCAGTGCACTCACTGCAGTGCATCCCCACTGGTGCCAGTGCACTCACTGCACTGCATCCCCAGTGGTGCCAGTGCACTCTCTGGACTCACAGCACTGCATCCCCAGTGGTGCCAGTGCACTCTATGGACTCACTGCACTGCATCCCCAGTGGTTCCAGTGCACTCTCTGGACTCACTGCACTGCATACTCAGTGGTGCCAGTGCACACACTGGACTCCCTGCTCTGCATCCCCAGTGGTGCCAGTGCACTCTCTGGACTCACTGCATTGCATTCCCAGTGGTGCCAGTGCACTCTCTGGACTCACTACAGTACAGCTCCAGTGGTGCCAGTGCACTCTCTGGACTCACTACACTGCATCCCCAGTGGTGCCAGTGCACTCTCTGGACTCACTGCACTGCATCTTCAATGGTGCCAGTGCACTCTTTGGACTCACTGCACTGCATCCCCAGTGGTGCCAGGGCACTCTCTGCACTCACTGCACTGCATCCCCAGTGGTGCCAGTGCACTCTCTGGACTCACTGCACTGCATCCCCAGTGGTGCCAGTGCACTCTCTGGACTCACTGCACTGCATCCCCAGTGGTGCCAGTGCACTCTCTAGACTCACTGCAGTGCATCCCCAGTGGTGCCAGTGCACTCTTTGGACTCACTGCAGTGCATCCCCACTGGTGCCCGTGCACTCTCTGGACTCACTGCACTGCATCCCCAGTGGTGCCAGTGCACTCTCTGGACTCACTGCACTGCATCCCCAATGGTGCCAGTGCACTCTATGGACTCACTGCACTGCATCCCCAGTGGTGCCAGTGCACTCTCTGGACTCACTGCACTGCATTCCCATTGCTGCTAGTGCACTCTGTGGACTCACTGCACTGCATCCCCAGTGGTGCCAGGGCACTCTCTGGGCTCACTGCAGTGCATCCCCAGTGGTGCCAGTGCACTCTCTGGACTCACAGCAGTGCATTCCCACTGGTCCCAGGGCACTCTCTGGACTCACTGCAGTGCATCCCCAGTGGTGCCAGTGCACTCTCTGGACTCCCTGCACTGCATCCCGAGTGGTGCCAGTGCACGCTCTGGACTCACTGCTCTGCATCCCCAAGGTGACAGTGCACGCTCTGGAATCACTTCACTGCATCACCAGTGTTGCCAGTGCACTCTCTGGACGCACTGCACTGCATCCCCAGTGGTGCCAGTGCACTCTTTGGACTCACTGCACTGCATCCCCAGTGGAGCCAGTGCACTCTCTGGACTCACTGCACTGCATCCCAATGGTGCCAGGGCAACCTCTGCACTCACTGCACTGCATCCCCAGTGGTGCCAGGGCACTCTCTGCACTCACTGCACTGCATCCCCAATGGTGCCAGTACACTCTCTGGACTCACTGCACTGCTTCCCCAGTGGTGCCAGTTCACTCTCTGGAATCACTGCAGTGCATCCGCAGTGGTGACAGTGCACTCTCTGGATTCACTGCACTGCATCCCCAGTGGTGCCAGTGCACTCTCTGGACTCTCGGCACTGCATCACCAGTGGTGCCAGTGCACTCTGTTTACTCACAGCACTGCATCCCCAGTGGTGCCAGTGCGCTCTCTGGACTCACTGCACTGCATTCCCAGTTGTGCCAGGGCACTCTCTGGAGTCACTGCAGTGCATTCCCACTGGTCCCAGGGCACTCTCTGCACTCACTGCACTGGATCCCCAGTCGTGCCAGTGCACTCTCTGGACTCACTGCTCTGCATCCCCAAGTTGCCAGTGCACGCTCTGGAATCACTTCACTGCATCCCCAGTGTTGCCAGTGCACTCTCTGGACTCACTGCACTGCATCCCCAGTGGTGCCAGTGCACTCTTTGGACTCACTGCACTGCATCCCCAGTGGTGCCAGTGCACTCTCTGGACTCTCGGCACTGCATCACCAGTGGTGCCAGTGCACTCTGTATACTCACTGCACTGCATCCCCAGTGGTGCCAGTGCGCTCTCTGGACTCACTGCACTGCATTCCCAGTTGTGCCAGGGCACTCTCTGGAGTCACTGCAGTGCATTCCCAGTGGTGCGAGTGCACTCTCTGGACTCACTGCACTGCATTACCAGTGGTGCCAGTGCACTCTCTGGACTCACTGCAGTGCATCCCCAGTGTTGCCAAGGCACTCTCTGGACTTACAGGACTGCATTCCCAGTGGTGCCAGTGCACTCTCTGGACTCACGGCACTGCATCCCTTAGTGCTGCTAGTGCACTCTCTGGAGTCACTGCACTGCATCCCCAGTGGGGCCAGTGCACTCTCTGGACTCACGGCACTGCTACCCAGTGGTGCCATTGAACTCTGTGGACTCACTGCACTGCATCCCCAGTGGTGCCAGGGCACTCTCTGCACTCACTGCACTGCATCCCCAGTGGTGCCAGTGCACTCTCTGGACTCACTGCAGTGTATTCCCAGTGGTGCCAGTGCACTCTTTAGCGTCACTGCAGTGCATCCCCAGTGGTGCCAGTGCACTCACTGCAGTGCATCCCCACTGGTGCCAGTGCACTCTCTGGACTCACTGCAGTGCATCCCCAGTGGTGCCAGTACACTCTCTGGACTCACTGCACTGCATCCCCAGTGGTGCCAGTGCACTCTATGGACTCACTGCACTGCATCCCCAGTGGTGCCAGTGCACTCTCTGGACTCACTGCACTGCATCCTCAGTGGTGCCAGTGCACACACTGGACTCCCTGCACTGCATCCCCAGTGGTGCCAGGGTACTCTGTGGACTCACTGCACGGCATCCCGAGTGGTGCCAGTGCACTCTCTGGACTCACTGCACTGCATTCCCAGTGGTGCCAGTGCACTCTATGGACTCCCTGCAGTGCATCCCCAGTGGTGCCAGTGCACTCTCTGGACTCACTGCACTGCATCCCCAGTGGCGCCAGTGCACTCTCTGGACTCACTGCACTGCATCCCCAGTGGTGCCAGAGCACTCTCTGGACTTACAGGACTGCATTCCCAGTGGTGCCAGTGCACTCTCTGGACTCACGGCACTGCATCCCTTAGTGCTGCTAGTGCACTCTCTGAAGTCACTGCAGTGCATCCCCAGTGGGGCCAGTGCACTCTCTGGACTCACGGCACTGCTACCCAGTGGTGCCATTGAACTCTGTGGACTCACTGCACTGCATCCCCAGTGGTGCCAGGGCACTCTCTGCACTCACTGCACTGCATCCCCAGTGGTGCCAGTGCACTCTCTGGACTCACTGCACTGCATTCCCAGTGGTGCCAGTGCACTCTCTGGACTCACTACAGTACAGCTCCAGTGGTGCCAGTGCACTCACTGCAGTGCATCCCCACTGGTACCTTTGCACTTACTGGACTCACTACACTGAATCCCCAGTGGTGCCAGTGCACTCTATGGACTCACTGCACTGCATCCCCAGTGGTGCCAGTGCACTCTCTGGACTCACTGCACTGCATCCCCAGTGGTGCCAGTGCACTCTCTGGACTCACTGCACTGCATCCCCAGTGCTGACAGTGCACTCTCTGGACTCACGGCACTGCATCCGCAGTGGTGCCAGTACACTCTGTTTACTCACTGCACTGCATCACCAGTGGTGCCAGTGCATTCTCTGGACTCACTGCACTGCATTCCCAGAGATGCCAGTGCACTCTCTGGACTCACTAAAGTACAGCTCCAGTGGTGCCAGTGCACTCTCTGGACTCACTGCACTGCATCCCCAGTGGTGCCAGTGCACTCTCTGGACTCACTGCACTGCATCCCCACTGGTGCCAGTGCACTCTCTGGACTCACTGCAGTGTATTCCCAGTGGTGCCAGTGCACTCTTTAGCGTCACTGCAGTGCATCCCCAGTGGTGCCAGTGCACTCACTGCAGTGCATCCCCACTGGTGCCAGTGCACTCACTGCACTGCATCCCCAGTGGTGCCAGTGCACTCTCTGGACTCACAGCACTGCATCCCCAGTGGTGCCAGTGCACTCTATGGACTCACTGCACTGCATCCCCAGTGGTTCCAGTGCACTCTCTGGACTCACTGCACTGCATACTCAGTGGTGCCAGTGCACACACTGGACTCCCTGCTCTGCATCCCCAGTGGTGCCAGTGCACTCTCTGGACTCACTGCATTGCATTCCCAGTGGTGCCAGTGCACTCTCTGGACTCACTACAGTACAGCTCCAGTGGTGCCAGTGCACTCTCTGGACTCACTACACTGCATCCCCAGTGGTGCCAGTGCACTCTCTGGACTCACTGCACTGCATCTTCAATGGTGCCAGTGCACTCTTTGGACTCACTGCACTGCATCCCCAGTGGTGCCAGGGCACTCTCTGCACTCACTGCACTGCATCCCCAGTGGTGCCAGTGCACTCTCTGGACTCACTGCACTGCATCCCCAGTGGTGCCAGTGCACTCTCTGGACTCACTGCACTGCATCCCCAGTGGTGCCAGTGCACTCTCTAGACTCACTGCAGTGCATCCCCAGTGGTGCCAGTGCACTCTTTGGACTCACTGCAGTGCATCCCCACTGGTGCCCGTGCACTCTCTGGACTCACTGCACTGCATCCCCAGTGGTGCCAGTGCACTCTCTGGACTCACTGCACTGCATCCCCAATGGTGCCAGTGCACTCTATGGACTCACTGCACTGCATCCCCAGTGGTGCCAGTGCACTCTCTGGACTCACTGCACTGCATTCCCATTGCTGCTAGTGCACTCTGTGGACTCACTGCACTGCATCCCCAGTGGTGCCAGGGCACTCTCTGCACTCACTGCACTGCATCCCCAGTGGTGCCAGTGCACTCTCTGGACTCACAGCAGTGCATTCCCACTGGTCCCAGGGCACTCTCTGGACTCACTGCAGTGCATCCCCAGTGGTGCCAGTGCACTCTCTGGACTCCCTGCACTGCATCCCGAGTGGTGCCAGTGCACGCTCTGGACTCACTGCTCTGCATCCCCAAGGTGACAGTGCACGCTCTGGAATCACTTCACTGCATCACCAGTGTTGCCAGTGCACTCTCTGGACGCACTGCACTGCATCCCCAGTGGTGCCAGTGCACTCTTTGGACTCACTGCACTGCATCCCCAGTGGAGCCAGTGCACTCTCTGGACTCACTGCACTGCATCCCAATGGTGCCAGGGCAACCTCTGCACTCACTGCACTGCATCCCCAGTGGTGCCAGGGCACTCTCTGCACTCACTGCACTGCATCCCCAATGGTGCCAGTACACTCTCTGGACTCACTGCACTGCTTCCCCAGTGGTGCCAGTTCACTCTCTGGAATCACTGCAGTGCATCCGCAGTGGTGACAGTGCACTCTCTGGATTCACTGCACTGCATCCCCAGTGGTGCCAGTGCACTCTCTGGACTCTCGGCACTGCATCACCAGTGGTGCCAGTGCACTCTGTTTACTCACAGCACTGCATCCCCAGTGGTGCCAGTGCGCTCTCTGGACTCACTGCACTGCATTCCCAGTTGTGCCAGGGCACTCTCTGGAGTCACTGCAGTGCATTCCCACTGGTCCCAGGGCACTCTCTGGACTCACTGCACTGCATTACCAGTGGTGCCAGTGCACTCTCTGCACTCACTGCACTGGATCCCCAGTCGTGCCAGTGCACTCTCTGGACTCACTGCTCTGCATCCCCAAGTTGCCAGTGCACGCTCTGGAATCACTTCACTGCATCCCCCGTGTTGCCAGTGCACTCTCTGGACTCACTGCACTGCATCCCCAGTGGTGCCAGTGCACTCTTTGGACTCACTGCACTGCATCCCCAGTGGTGCCAGTGCACTCTCTGGACTCTCGGCACTGCATCACCAGTGGTGCCAGTGCACTCTCTGGACTCACTGCACTGCATCCCCAGTGGTGCCAGTGCGCTCTCTGGACTCACTGCACTGCATTCCCAGTTGTGCCAGGGCACTCTCTGGAGTCACTGCAGTGCATTCCCAGTGGTGCGAGTGCACTCTCTGGACTCACTGCACTGCATTACCAGTGGTGCCAGTGCACTCTCTGGACTCACTGCAGTGCATCCCCAGTGTTGCCAAGGCACTCTCTGGACTTACAGGACTGCATTCCCAGTGGTGCCAGTGCACTCTCTGGACTCACGGCACTGCATCCCTTAGTGCTGCTAGTGCACTCTCTGGAGTCACTGCACTGCATCCCCAGTGGGGCCAGTGCACTCTCTGGACTCACGGCACTGCTACCCAGTGGTGCCATTGAACTCTGTGGACTCACTGCACTGCATCCCCAGTGGTGCCAGGGCACTCTCTGCACTCACTGCACTGCATCCCCAGTGGTGCCAGTGCACTCTCTGGACTCACTGCAGTGTATTCACAGTGGTGCCAGTGCACTCTTTAGCGTCACTGCAGTGCATCCCCAGTGGTGCCAGTGCACTCACTGCAGTGCATCCCCACTGGTGCCAGTGCACTCTCTGGACTCACTGCAGTGCATCCCCAGTGGTGCCAGTACACTCTCTGGACTCACTGCACTGCATCCCCAGTGGTGCCAGTGCACTCTATGGACTCACTGCACTGCATCCCCAGTGGTGCCAGTGCACTCTCTGGACTCACTGCACTGCATCCTCAGTGGTGCCAGTGCACACACTGGACTCCCTGCACTGCATCCCCAGTGGTGCCAGGGTACTCTGTGGACTCACTGCACGGCATCCCGAGTGGTGCCAGTGCACTCTCTGGACTCACTGCACTGCATCCCCAGTGGTGCCAGTGCACTCTATGGACTCACTGCATGGCATCCCGAGTGGTGCCAGTGCACTCTCTGGACTCACTGCACTGCATCCCCAAGGTGCCAGTGCACGCTCTGGAATCACTTCACTGCATCCCCAGTGTTGCCAGTGCACTCTCTGGACTCACTGCACTGCATCCCCAGTGGTGCCAGTGCACTCTTTGGACTCACTGAACTGCATCCCCAATGGTGCCAGGGCACTCAATGCACTCACTGCACTGCATCCCGAGTGGTGCCAGTGCACTCTCTGCACTCACTGCACTGCATCCCCAGTGGTGCCAGTGCACTCTCTGGAGTCACTGCAGTGCATCCCCAGTGGTGCCAGTGCACTCTCTGGAATCACTGCACTACATCCCCAGTGGTGCCAGTGCACTCTCTGGACTAACTGCAGTGCATCCCCAGTGGTGCCAGTGCACTCTCTGGAGACACTGCTGTGCATCTCCACTAGTGCCAGGGCACTCTCTGGAGTCACTGCAGTGCATCCCCATTGGTGCCAGTACACTCTCTGGACTCACTGCACTGCATCCCCAGTGGTGCGAGTGCACTCTCTGGACTCACTGCACTGCATCCCCAGTGGTGCCAGTGCACTCTCTGCACTCACTGCACTGCATCCCCAGTGGTGCCAGTGCACTCTCTGGACTCACGGTACTGCATCCGCAGTGGTGCCAGTGCACTCTTTAGCGTCACTGCAGTGCATCCCCAGTGGTGCCAGTGCACTCTCTGCAGTGCATCCCCACTGGTGCCAGTGCACTCTCTGCACTCACTGCACTGCATCCCCAGTGGGGCCAGTGCACTCTCTGGACTCACTGCACTGCATCCCCAGTGGTGCCACTGCACTCTATGGCCTCACTGCACTGCATCCCCAGTGGTGCCAGTGCACTCTCTGGACTCACTGCACTGCATCCCCAGTGGTGCCAGGGCACTCTCTGGACTCACTGCACTGCATCCCCAGTGCTGACAGTGCACTCCCTGGACTCACGGCACTGCATCCGCAGTGGTGCCAGTGCACTCTGTTTACTCACTGCACTGCATCCCCAGTGGTGCCAGTGCACTCTCTGGACTCACTGCACTGCATTCCCAGTGGTGCCAGTGCACTCTCTGGACTCACTACAGTACAGCTCCAGTGGTGTCAGAGCACTCTCTGGACTCACTGCACTGCATCCCGAGTGGTGCCAGTGCACTCTCTGGACTCACTGCAGTGCATTCCCACTGGTCCCAGGGCACTCTCTGGACTCACTGCACTGCATCCCCAGTGGTGCCAGTGCACGCTCTGGAATCACTTCACTGCATCCCCAGTGTTGCCAGTGCACTCTCTGGACTCACTGCACTGCATCCCGAGTGGTGCCAGTGCACTCTCTGGACTCACTGCTCTGCATCCCCAAGGTGCAGTGCACGCTCTGGAATCACTTCACTGCATCCCCAGTGTTGCCAGTGCACTCTCTGGACTCACTGCAGTGCATCCCCAGTGGTGCCACTGCACTCTCTGGACTCACTGCACTGCATCCCAAGTCGTGCCAGTGCACTGTCTATACTCACTGCAGAGCATCCCCAGTGGTGCCAGTGCACTCTCTGGACTCACTGCAGTGCATCCCCAGTGTTGCCAGTGCACTCTGTGGACTCACGGCACTGCATTCCCAGTGGTGCCAGTGCACTCTCTGGACTCACTGCACTGCATTACCAGTGCTGCCAGAGCACTCTCTGGACTCACTGCAGTGCATCCCCAGTGTTGCCAGGGCACTCTCTGGACTCACAGCACTGCATTCCCAGTGGTGCCAGTGAACTCTCTGGACTCACAGCACTGCATCCCCAGTGCTGCTAGTGCACTCTCTGGACTCACTGCACTGCATCCCCAGTGGGGCAAGTGCACTCTCTGGACTCACGGCACTGCATCCCCAGTGGTGCCATTGAACTCTGTGGACTCACAGCACTGCATCCCCAGTGGTGCCAGTGCACTCTCTGGACTCACTGCACTGCATCACCAGTGGTGCCAGTACACTCTCTGGACTCACTGCACTGCATCCCGAGTGGTGCCAGTGCACTCTCTGGACTCACTGCACTGCATCCCCAGTGGTGCCAGTGCACTCTATGGACTCACTGCATGGCATCCCGAGTGGTGCCAGTGCACTCTCTGGACTCACTGCACTGCATCCCCAAGGTGCCAGTGCACGCTCTGGAATCACTTCACTGCATCCCCAGTGTTGCCAGTGCACTCTCTGGACTCATTGCACTGCATCCCCAGTGGTGCCAGTGCACTCTTTGGACTCACTGAACTGCATCCCCAATGGTGCCAGGGCACTCAATGCACTCACTGCACTGCATCCCGAGTGGTGCCAGTGCACTCTCTGCACTCACTGCACTGCATCCCCAGTGGTGCCAGTGCACTCTCTGGACTCACTGCAGTGCATCCCCAGTGGTGCCAGTGCACTCTCTGGAATCACTGCAATACATCCCCAGTGGTGCCAGTGCACTCTCTGGACTAACTGCAGTGCATCCCCAGTGGTGCCAGTGCACTCTCTGGAGACACTGCTGTGCATCTCCACTAGTGCCAGGGCACTCTCTGGAGTCACTGCAGTGCATCCCCAGTGGTGCCAGTGCACTCTCTGGACTCACTGCACTGCATTACCAGTGGTGCCAGGGCACTCTCTGGAGACACTGCAGTGCATCTTCACTAGTGCCACGGCACTCTCTGGAGTCACCGCAGTGCATCCCCAGTGGTGCCAGTGCACTCTCTGGACTCACTGCACTGCATCCCCAGTGGTGCCAGTGCACTCTCTGGACTCACTGCACTGCATCCCCAGTGGTGCCAGTGCACTCTATGGACTCACTGCACTGCATCCCCAGTGGTGTCACTGCACTCTCTGGACTCACTGCACTGCATTCCCAGTGGTGCCAGTGCACTCTCTGGACTCACTGCAGTGCATCCCCATTGGTGCCAGTACACTCTCTGGACTCACTGCACTGCATCCCCAGTGGTGCGAGTGCACTCTCTGGACTCACTGCACTGCATCCCCAGTGGTGCCAGTGCACTCTCTGCACTCACTGCACTGCATCCCCAGTGGTGCCAGTGCACTCTCTGGACTCACGGTACTGCATCCGCAGTGGTGCCAGTGCACTCTTTAGCGTCACTGCAGTGCATCCCCAGTGGTGCCAGTGCACTCTCTGCAGTGCATCCCCACTGGTGCCAGTGCACTCTCTGCACTCACTGCACTGCATCCCCAGTGGGGCCAGTGCACTCTTTGGACTCACTGCACTGCATCCCCAGTGGTGCCACTGCACTCTATGGCCTCACTGCACTGCATCCCCAGTGGTGCCAGTGCACTCTCTGGACTCACTGCACTGCATCCCCAGTGGTGCCAGGGCACTCTCTGGACTCACTGCACTGCATCCCCAGTGCTGACAGTGCCCTCCCTGGACTCACGGCACTGCATCCGCAGTGGTGCCAGTGCACTCTGTTTACTCACTGCACTGCATCCCCAGTGGTGCCAGTGCACTCTCTGGACTCACTGCACTGCATTCCCAGTGGTGCCAGTGCACTCTCTGGACTCACTACAGTACAGCTCCAGCGGTGCCAGAGCACTCTCTGGACTCACTGCACTGCATCCCGAGTGGTGCCAGTGCACTCTCTGGACTCACTGCAGTGCATTCCCACTGGTCCCAGGGCACTCTCTGGACTCACTGCACTGCATCCCCAGTGGTGCCAGTGCACGCTCTGGAATCACTTCACTGCATCCCCAGTGTTGCCAGTGCACTCTCTGGACTCACTGCACTGCATCCCGAGTGGTGCCAGTGCACTCTCTGGACTCACTGCTCTGCATCCCCAAGGTGCAGTGCACGCTCTGGAATCACTTCACTGCATCCCCAGTGTTGCCAGTGCACTCTCTGGACTCACTGCAGTGCATCCCCAGTGGTGCCACTGCACTCTCTGGACTCACTGCACTGCATCCCAAGTCGTGCCAGTGCACTGTCTATACTCACTGCAGAGCATCCCCAGTGGTGCCAGTGCACTCTCTGGACTCACTGCAGTGCATCCCCAGTGTTGCCAGTGCACTCTGTGGACTCACGGCACTGCATTCCCAGTGGTGCCAGTGCACTCTCTGGACTCACTGCACTGCATTACCAGTGCTGCCAGTGCACTCTCTGGACTCACTGCAGTGCATCCCCAGTGTTGCCAGGGCACTCTCTGGACTCACAGCACTGCATTCCCAGTGGTGCCAGTGCACTCTCTGGACTCACTGCACTGCATCCCCAGTGGGGCATGTGCACTCTCTGGACTCACGGCACTGCATCCCCAGTGGTGCCATTGAACTCTGTGGACTCACAGCACTGCATCCCCAGTGGTGCCAGTGCACTCTCTGGACTCACTGAACTGCATCACCAGTGGTGCCAGTACACTCTCTGGACTCACTGCACTGCATCCCCAGTGGTGCCAGTGCACTCTCTGGACTCACTGCACTGCATCCCCAGAGGTGCCAGTGCAATCTCTGGACTCACTACAGTACAGCTCCAGTGGTGCCAGTGCACTCTCTGGACTCACTGCACTGCATCCCCAGTGGTGCCAGTGCACTCTCTGGACTCACTGCACTGCATCCCCAGTGGTGCCAGTGCACTCTCTGGACTCACTGCAGTGTATTCACAGTGGTGCCAGTGCACTCTTTAGCGTCACTGCAGTGCATCCCCAGTGGTGCCAGTGCACTCACTGCAGTGCATCCCCACTGGTGCCAGTGCACTTACTGGACTCACTGCACTGCATCCCCAGTGGTGCCAGTGCACTCTCTGGACTCACTGCAGTGCATCCCCAGTAGTGCCAGTGCACTCTATGGACTCACTGCACTGCATCCCCAGTGGTGTCACTGCACTCTCTGGACTCACTGCACTGCATTCCCAGTGGTACCAGTGCACTCTATGGACTCACTGCACTGCATCCCCAGTGGTGCCAGTGCTCACACTGGACTCACTGCAGTGCATCCCCAGTGGTGCCAGTGCACTCTCTGGACTCACTGCACTGCATCACCAGTGGTGCCAGTGCACTCTCTGGACTCACGGCACTGCATCACCAGTGGTGCCAGTGCACTCTGTTTACTCACTGCACTGCATCCCCAGTGGTGCCAGTGCGCTCTCTGGACTCACTGCAGTGCATTCCCAGTGGTGCCAGTGCACTCTCAGGACTCACTGCACTGCATTACCAGTGGTGCCAGTTCACTCTATGGACTCACAGCACTGCATCCCCAGTGGTGTCACTGCACTCTCTGGACTCACTGCACTGCATTCCCAGTGGTGCCAGTGCACTCTATGGACTCACTGCACTGCATCCCCAGTGGTGCCAGTGCTCACACTGGACTCCCTGCAGTGCATCCCCAGTGGTGCCAGTGCACTCTCTGGACTCACTGCACTGCATCTCCAGTGGCGCCAGTGCACTCTCTGGACTCACTGCACTGCATCCCCAGTGGTGCCAGAGCACTCTCTGGACTCACGGCACTGCATCACCAGTGGTGCCAGTGCGCTCTGTTTACTCACTGCACTGCATCCCCAGTGGTGCCAGTGCGCTCTCTGGACTCACTGCACTGCATTCCCAGTTGTGCCAGGGCACTCTCTGGAGTCACTGCAGTGCATTCCCAGTGGTGCCAGTGCACTCTCTGGACTCACTGCACTGCACTACCAGTGGTGCCAGTGCACTCTCTGGACTCACTGCAGTGCATCGCCAGTGTTGCCAGGGCACTCTCTGGACTCACAGCACTGCATTCCCAGTGGTGCCAGTGCACGCTCTGGACTCACGGCACTGCATCCCCAGTGCTCCTAGTGCACTCTCTGGAGTCACTGCACTGCATCCCCTGTGGGGCCAGTGCACTCTCTGGACTCACTGCACTGCATCCCCAGTGGTGCCATTGAACTCTGTGGACTCACTGCACTGCATCCCCAGTGGTGCCAGTGCACTCTCTGGACTCACTGCAGTGCATCCCCAGTGGTGCCAGTACACTCTCTGGACTCACTGCACTGCATCCCCAGTGGTGCCAGTGCACTCTCTGGACTCACTGCACTGCATCCCCAGTGGTGCCAGTGCAATCTCTGGACTCACTACAGTACAGCTCCAATGGTGCCAGTGCACTCTCTGGAGTCACTGCACTGCATCCCCAGTGGTGCCAGTGCACTCTATGGACTCACTGCACTGCATCACCAGTGGTGCCACTGCACTCTCTGGACTCACTGCACTGCATTCCCAGTGGTGCCAGTGCACTTTCTGGACTCACTGCACTGCATCCCCAGTGGTGCCAGTGCTCACACTGGACTCCCTGCAGTGCATCCCCAGTGGTGCCAGTGCACTCTCTGGACTGACTGCACTGCATCCCCAGTGGTGCAGGAGCACTCTCTGGACTCTCGGCACTGCATCACCAGTGGTGCCAGTGCACTCTGTTTACTCACTGCACTGCATCCCCAGTGGTGCCAGTGCGCTCTCTGGACTCACGGCACTGCATTCCCAGTTGTGCCAGGGCACTCTCTGGAGTCACTGCAGTGCATTCCCAGTGGTGCCAGTGCACTCTCTGGACTCACTGCACTGCATCCCCAGTGGTGCCAGTGCACTCTCTGGACTCACTGCACTGCATCCCCAGTGGTGCCAGTGCACTCTCTGGACTCACTGCAGTGTATTCCCAGTGGTACCAGTGCACTCTTTAGCGTCACTGCAGTGCATCCCCAGTGGTGCCAGTGCACTCACTGCAGTGCATCCCCACTGGTACCAGAGCACTTACTAGACTCACTACACTGCATCCCCAGTGGTGCCAGTGCACTCTATGGACTCACTGCACTGCATCTTCAATGGTGCCAGTGCACTCTTTGGACTCACTGCACTGCATCCCCAATGGTGCCAGTGCACTCTCTGGAGTCACTGCAGTGCATTCCCAGTGGTGCCAGTGCACTCTCTGGACTCACTGCACTGCATTACCAGTGGTGCCAGTGCACTCTCTGGACTCACTGCACTGCATCCCCAGTGCTGACAGTGCACTCTCTGGACTCACGGCACTGCATCCCCAGTGCTGACAGTGCACTCTCTGGACTCACGGCACTTCATCCGCAGTGGTGCCAGTGCACTCTCTGGACTCACTGCACTGCATTCCCAGTGGTGCCAGTGCACTCTCTGGACTCCCTGCACTGCATCCCGAGTGGTGCCAGTGCACGCTCTGCACTCACTGCTCTGCATCCCCAAGGTGACAGTGCACGCTCTGGAATCACTTCACTGCATCACCAGTGTTGCCAGTGCACTCTCTGGACGCACTGCACTGCATCCCCAGTGGTGCCAGTGCACTCTTTGGATTCACTGCACTGCATCCCCAGTGGAGCCAGTGCACTCTCTGGACTCACTGCACTGCATCCCAATGGTGCCAGGGCAACCTCTGCACTCACTGCACTGCATCCCCAGTGGTGCCAGGGCACTCTCTGCACTCACTGCACTGCATCCCCAGTGGTGCCAGTGCACTCTCTGGACTCACTGCACTGCTTCCCCAGTGGTGCCAGTGCACTCTCTGGAATCACTGCAGTGCATCCGCAGTGGTGACAGTGCACTCTCTGGATTCACTGCACTACATCCCCAGTGGTGCCAGTGCACTCTCTGGACTCTCGGCACTGCATCACCAGTGGTGCCAGTGCACTCTGTTTACTCACAGCACTGCATCCCCAGTGGTGCCAGTGCGCTCTCTGGACTCACTGCACTGCATTCCCAGTTGTGCCAGGGCACTCTCTGGAGTCACTGCAGTGCATTCCCACTGGTCCCAGGGCACTCTCAGGACTCACTGCACTGCATCCCCAGTGGTGCCAGTGCACTCTCTGCACTCACTGCACTGGATCCCCAGTCGTGCCAGTGCACTCTCTGGACTCACTGCTCTGCATCCCCAAGTTGCCAGTGCACGCTCTGGAATCACTTCACTGCATCCCCAGTGTTGCCAGTGCACTCTCTGGACTCACTGCACTGCATCCCCAGTGGTGCCAGTGCACTCTTTGGACTCACTGCACTGCATCCCCAGTGGTGCCAGTGCACTCTCTGGACTCTCGGCACTGCATCACCAGTGGTGCCAGTGCACTCTGTATACTCACTGCACTGCATTCCCAGTGGTGCGAGTGCACTCTCTGGACTCTCTGCACTGCATTACCAGTGGTGCCAGTGCACTCTCTGGACTCACTGCAGTGCATCCCCAGTGTTGACAAGGCACTCTCTGGACTTACAGGACTGCATTCCCAGTGGTGCCAGTGCACTCTCTGGACTCACGGCACTGCATCCCTTAGTGCTGCTAGTGCACTCTCTGGAGTCACTGCACTGCATCCCCAGTGGGGCCAGTGCACTCTCTGGACTCACGGCACTGCTACCCAGTGGTGCCATTGAACTCTGTGGACTCACTGCACTGCATCCCCAGTGGTGCCAGGGCACTCTCTGCACTCACTGCACTGCATCCCCAGTGGTGCCAGTGCACTCTCTGGACTCACTGCAGTGTATTCCCACTGGTGCCAGTGCACTCTTTAGCGTCACTGCAGTGCATCCCCAGTGGTGCCAGTGCACTCTCTGGACTCACTGCACTGCATCCCCAGTGGTGCCAGTGCACGCTCTGGAATCACTTCACTGCATCCCCAGTGTTGCCAGTGCACTCTCTGGACTCACTGCACTGCATCCCGACTGGTGCCAGTGCACTCTCTGGACTCACTGCTCTGCATCCCCAAGGTGCAGTGCACTCTCTGGAATCACTTCCCTGCATCCCCAGTGTTGCCAGTGCACTCTCTGGACTCACTGCAGTGCATCCCCAGTGGTGCCACTGCACTCTCTGGACTCACTGCACTGCATCCCAAGTCGTGCCAGTGCACTGTCTATACTCACTGCAGAGCATCCCCAGTGGTGCCAGTGCACTCTCTGGACTCACTGCAGTGCATCCCCAGTGTTGCCAGTGCACTCTGTGGACTCACGGCACTGCATTCCCAGTGGTGCCAGTGCACTCTCTGGACTCACTGCACTGCATTACCAGTGCTGCCAGAGCACTCTCTGGACTCACTGCAGTGCATCCCCAGTGTTGCCAGGGCACTCTCTGGACTCACAGCACTGCATTCCCAGTGGTGCCAGTGCACTCTCTGGACTCACTGCACTGCATCCCCAGTGGGGCAAGTGCACTCTCTGGACTCACGGCACTGCATCCCCAGTGGTGCCATTGAACTCTGTGGACTCACAGCACTGCATCCCCAGTGGTGCCAGTGCACTCTCTGGACTCACTGCACTGCATCACCAGTGGTGCCAGTGCACTCTCTGGACTCACTGCACTGCATCCCAATGGTGCCAGGGCAACCTCTGCACTCACTGCACTGCATCCCCAGTGGTGCCAGGGCACTCTCTGCACTCACTGCACTGCATCCCCAGTGGTGCCAGTGCACTCTCTGGACTCACTGCACTGCTTCCCCAGTGGTGCCAGTGCACTCTCTGGAATCACTGCAGTGCATCCGCAGTGGTGACAGTGCACTCTCTGGATTCACTGCACTACATCCCCAGTGGTGCCAGTGCACTCTCTGGACTCTCGGCACTGCATCACCAGTGGTGCCAGTGCACTCTGTTTACTCACTGCACTGCATCCCCAGTGGTGCCAGTGCGCTCTCTGGACTCACTGCACTGCATTCCCAGTTGTGCCAGGGCACTCTCTGGAGTCACTGCAGTGCATTCCCAGTGGTGCCAGTGCACTCTCTGGACTCACTGCACTGCATTACCAGTGGTGCCAGTGCACTCTCTGGACTCACTGCACTGCATCCCCAGTGGTGCCAGTGCACTCTCTGGACTCACTGCAGTGTATTCCCAGTGGTACCAGTGCACTCTTTAGCGTCACTGCAGTGCATCCCCAGTGGTGCCAGTGCACTCACTGCAGTGCATCCCCACTGGTACCAGAGCACTTACTAGACTCACTACACTGCATCCCCAGTGGTGCCAGTGCACTCTCTGGACTCACTGCACTGCATCTTCAATGGTGCCAGTGCACTCTTTGGACTCACTGCACTGCATCCCCAATGGTGCCAGTGCACTCTCTGGAGTCACTGCAGTGCATTCCCAGTGGTGCCAGTGCACTCTCTGGACTCACTGCACTGCATTACCAGTGGTGCCAGTGCACTCTCTGGACTCACTGCACTGCATCCCCAGTGCTGACAGTGCACTCTCTGGACTCACGGCACTGCATCCCCAGTGCTGACAGTGCACTCTCTGGACTCACGGCACTTCATCCGCAGTGGTGCCAGTGCACTCTCTGGACTCACTGCACTGCATTCCCAGTGGTGCCAGTGCACTCTCTGGACTCACTGCACTGCATCCCCACTGGTGCCAGTGCACTCTCTGGACTCACTGCACTGCATCCCCAGTGGTGCCAGTGCACTCTCTGGACTCACTGCACTGCATCCCCAGTGGTGCCAGTGCACTCTCTGGACTCACTGCAGTGTATTCACAGTGGTGCCAGTGCACTCTTTAGCGTCACTGCAGTGCATCCCCAGTGGTGCCAGTGCACTCACTGCACTGCATCCCCACTGGTGCCAGTGCACTCTCTGGACTCACTCCACTGCATCCCCAGTGTTGCCAGTGCACTCTCTGGACTCACTGCACTGCATCCCCAGTGGTGCCAGTGCACTCTATGGACTCACTGCACTGCATCCCCAGTGGTGCCAGTGCACTCTCTGTACTCACTGCACTGCATCCCCAGTGGTGCCAGTGCACACACTGGACTCACTGCACTGCATCCCCAGTGGTGCCAGTGCACTCTCTGGACTCACTGCAGTGTATTCCCAGTGGTGCCAGTGCACTCTTTAGCGTCACTGCAGTGCATCCCCAGTGGTGCCAGTGCACTCACTGCAGTGCATCCCCACTGGTACCTTTGCACTTACTAGACTCACTACACTGAATCCCCAGTGGTGCCAGTGCACTCTCTGGACTCACTGCACTGCATCCCCAGTGGTGCCAGTGCACTCTCTGGACTCACTGCACTGCATCCCCAGTGGTGCCAGTGCACTCTCTGGACTCACTGCACTGCATCCCCAGTGCTGACAGTGCACTCTCTGGACTCACGGCACTGCATCCGCAGTGGTGCCAGTACACTCTGTTTACTCACTGCACTGCATCACCAGTGGTGCCAGTGCATTCTCTGGACTCACTGCACTGCATTCCCAGAGGTGCCAGTGCACTCTCTGGACTCACTATAGTACAGCTCCAGTGGTGCCAGTGCACTCTCTGGACTCACTGCACTGCATCCCCAGTGGTGCGAGTGCACTCTCTGGACTCACTGCACTGCATCCCCACTGGTGCCAGTGCAATCTCTGGACTCACTGCAGTGTATTCCCAGTGGTGCCAGTGCACTCTTTAGCGTCACTGCAGTGCATCCCCAGTGGTGCCAGTGCACTCACTGCAGTGCATCCCCACTGGTGCCAGTGCACTCTCTGGACTCACTGCACTGCATCCCCAGTGGTGCCAGTGCACTCTCTGGACTCACAGCACTGCATCCCCAGTGGTGCCAGTGCACTCTATGGACTCACTGCACTGCATCCCCAGTGGTGCCAGTGCACTCTCTGGACTCACTGCACTGCATCCTCAGTGGTGCCAGTGCACACACTGGACTCCCTGCACTGCATCCCCAGTGGTGCCAGTGCACTCTCTGGACTCACTGCACTGCATTCCCAGTGGTGCCAGTGCACTCTCTGGACTCACTACAGTACAGCTCCAGTGGTGCCAGTGCACTCTCTGGACTCACTGCACTGCATCCCCAGTGGTGCCAGTGCACTCTCTGGACTCACTGCACTGCATCTTCAATGGTGCCAGTGCACTCTCTGGACTCACTGCACTGCATCCCCAGTGGTGCCAGGGCACTCTCTGCACTCACTGCACTGCATCCCCAGTGGTGCCAGTGCACTCTCTGGACTCACTGCACTGCATCCCCAGTGGTGCCAGTGCACTCTCTGGACTCACTGCAGTGCATTCCCACTGGTCCCAGGGCACTCTCTGGACTCACTGCAGTGCATCCCCAGTGGTGCCAGTGCACTCTCTGGACTCCCTGCACTGCATCCCGAGTGGTGCCAGTGCACTCTCTGGACTCACTGCACTGCATCCCCAGTGGTACCAGTGCACTCTCTGGACTCACTGCACTGCATCCCCAGTGGTGCCAGTGCACTCTCTGGACTCACTGCACTGCATCCCCAGTGGTGCCAGTGCACTCTTTGGACTCACTGCACTGCATCCCCAGTGGAGCCAGTGCACTCTCTGGACTCACTGCACTGCATCCCAATGGTGCCAGGGCAACCTCTGCACTCACTGCACTGCATCCCCAGTGGTGCCAGGGCACTCTCTGCACTCACTGCACTGCATCCCCAGTGGTGCCAGTGCACTCTCTGGACTCACTGCACTGCTTCCCCAGTGGTGCCAGGGCACTCTCTGGAATCACTGCAGTGCATCCGCAGTGGTGACAGTGCACTCTCTGGATTCACTGCACTACATCCCCAGTGGTGCCAGTGCACTCTCTGGACTCTCGGAACTGCATCACCAGTGGTGCCAGTGCACTCTGTTTACTCACTGCACTGCATCCCCAGTGGTGCCAGTGCGCTCTCTGGACTCACTGCACTGCATTCCCAGTTGTGCCAGGGCACTCTCTGGAGTCACTGCAGTGCATTCCCACTGGTCCCAGGGCACTCCCTGGACTCACTGCACTGCATCCCCAGTGGTGCCAGTGCACTCTCTGCACTCACTGCACTGCATCCCCAGTCGTGCCAGTGCACTCTCTGGACTCACTGCTCTGCATCCCCAAGGTGCCAGTGCACTCTTTAGCGTCACTGCAGTGCATCCCCTGTGGTGCTAGTGCACTCACTGCAGTGCATCCCCACTGGTGCCAGTGCACTCTCTGGACTCACTGCAGTGCATCCCCAGTGGTGCCAGTACACTCTCTGGACTCACTGCACTGCATCCCCAGTGGTGCCAGTGCACTCTATGGACTCACTGCACTGCATCCCCAGTGGTGCCAGTGCACTCTCTGGACTCACTGTACTGCATCCCCAGTGGTGCCAGTGCACTCTCTGGACTCTCGGCACTGCATCACCAGTGGTGCCAGTGCACTCTGTATACTCACTGCACTGCATCCCCAGTGGTGCCAGTGCGCTCTCTGGACTCACTGCACTGCATTCCCAGTTGTGCCAGGGCACTCTCTGGAGACACTGCAGTGCATTCCCAGTGGTGCGAGTGCACTCTCTGGACTCACTGCACTGCATTACCAGTGGTGCCAGTGCACTCTCTGGGCTCACTGCAGTGCATCCCCAGTGTTGCCAAGGCACTCTCTGGACTTACAGGACTGCATTCCCAGTGGTGCCAGTGCACTCTCTGGACTCACGGCACTGCATCCCTTAGTGCTGCTAGTGCACTCTCTGGACTCACTGCACTGCATCCCCAGTGGGGCCAGTGCACTCTCTGGACTCATGGCACTGCTACCCAGTGGTGCCATTGAACTCTGTGGACTCACTGCACTGCATCCCCAGTGGTGCCAGGGCACTCTCTGCACTCACTGCACTGCATCCCCAGTGGTGCCAGTGCACTCTCTGGACTCACTGCAGTGTATTCCCAGTGGTGCCAGTGCACTCTTTAGCGTCACTGCAGTGCATCCCCAGTGGTGCCAGTGCACTCACTGCAGTGCATCCCCACTGGTGCCAGTGCACTCTCTGGACTCACTGCAGTGCATCCCCAGTGGTGCCAGTACACTCTCTGGACTCACTGCACTGCATCCCCAGTGGTGCCAGTGCACTCTATGGACTCACTGCACTGCATCCCCAGTGGTGCCAGTGCACTCTCTGGACTCACTGCACTGCATCCTCAGTGGTGCCAGTGCACACACTGGACTCCCTGCACTGCATCCCCAGTGGTGCCAGGGTACTCTGTGGACTCACTGCACGGCATCCCGAGTGGTGCCAGTGCACTCTCTGGACTCACTGCACTGCATCCCCAGTGGTGCCAGTGCACTCTCTGGACTCACTGCACTGCATCCCCAGTGGTGCCAGTGCACTCTATGGACTCACTGCACTGCATCCCCAGTGGTGTCACTGCACTCTCTGGACTCACTGCACTGCATTCCCAGTGGTGCCAGTGCACTCTCTGGACTCACTGCAGTGGATCCCCATTGGTGCCAGTACACTCTCTGGACTCACTGCACTGCATCCCCAGTGGTGCGAGTGCACTCTCTGGACTCACTGCACTGCATCCCCAGTGGTGCCAGTGCACTCTCTGCACTCACTGCACTGCATCCCCAGTGGTGCCAGTGCACGCTCTGGACTCACGGTAATGCATCCGCAGTGGTGCCAGTGCACTCTTTAGCGTCACTGCAGTGCATCCCCAGTGGTGCCAGTGCACTCTCTGCAGTGCATCCCCACTGGTGCCAGTGCACTCTCTGCACTCACTGCACTGCATCCCCAGTGGGGCCAGTGCACTCTCTGGACTCACTGCACTGCATCCCCAGTGGTGCCACTGCACTCTATGGCCTCACTGCACTGCATCCCCAGTGGTGCCAGTGCACTCCCTGGACTCACGGCACTGCATCCGCAGTGGTGCCAGTGCACTCTGTTTACTCACTGCACTGCATCCCCAGTGGTGCCAGTGCACTCTCTGGACTCACTGCACTGCATTCCCAGTGGTGCCAGTGCACTCTCTGGACACACTACAGTACAGCTCCAGTGGTGCCAGAGCACTCTCTGGACTCACTGCAATGCATCCCGAGTGGTGCCAGTGCACTCTCTGGACTCACTGCAGTGCATCCCCAGTGGTCCCAGGGCACTCTCTGGACTCACTGCACTGCATTCCAAGTCGTGCCAGTGCACTGTCTATACTCACTGCAGAGCATCCCCAGTGGTGCCAGTGCACTCTCTGGACTCACTGCAGTGCATCCCCAGTGTTGCCAGTGCACTCTGTGGACTCACGGCACTGCATTCCCAGTGGTGCCAGTGCACTCTCTGGACTCACTGCACTGCATTACCAGTGCTGCCAGAGCACTCTCTGGACTCACTGCAGTGCATCCCCAGTGTTGCCAGGGCACTCTCTGGACTCACAGCACTGCATTCCCAGTGGTGCCAGTGCACTCTCTGGACTCACAGCACTGCATCCCCAGTGCTGCTAGTGCACTCTCTGGACTCACTGCTTTGCATCCCCAGTGGGGCAAGTGCACTCTCTGGACTCACGGCACTGCATCCCCAGTGGTGCCAGTGCACTCTCTGGACTCACTGCACTGCATCACCAGTGGTGCCAGTACACTCTCTGGACTCACTGCACTGCATCCCCAGTGGTGCCAGTGCACTCTCTGGACTCACTGCACTGCATCCCCAGAGGTGCCAGTGCAATCTCTGGACTCACTACAGTACAGCTCCAGTGGTGCCAGTGCACTCTCTGGACTCACTGCACTGCATCCCCAGTGGTGCCAGTGCACTCTCTGGACTCACTGCACTGCATCCCCAGTGGTGCCAGTGCACTCTCTGGACTCACTGCAGTGTATTCACAGTGGTGCCAGTGCACTCTTTAGCGTCACTGCAGTGCATCCCCAGTGGTGCCAGTGCACTCACTGCAGTGCATCCCCACTGGTGCCAGTGCACTTACTGGACTCACTGCACTGCATCCCCAGTGGTGCCAGTGCACTCTCTGGACTCACTGCACTGCATCCCCAGTGGTGCCAGTGCACTCTATGGACTCACTGCACTGCATCCCCAGTGGTGTCACTGCACTCTCTGGACTCACTGCACTGCATTCCCAGTGGTACCAGTGCACTCTATGGACTCACTGCACTGCATCCCCAGTGGTGCCAGTGCTCACACTGGACTCACTGCAGTGCATCCCCAGTGGTGCCAGTGCACTCTCTGGACTCACTGCACTGCATCCCCAGTGGCGCCAGTACACTCTCTGGACTCACTGCACTGCATCACCAGTGGTGCCAGTGCACTCTCTGGACTCACGGCACTGCATCACCAGTGGTGCCAGTGCACTCTGTTTACTCACTGCACTGCATCCCCAGTGGTGCCAGTGCGCTCTCTGGACTCACTGCACTGCATTCCCAGTTGTGCCAGGGCACTCTCTGGAGTCACTGCAGTGCATTCCCAGTGGTGCCAGTGCACTCTCAGGACTCCCTGCACTGCATTACCAGTGGTGCCAGTTCACTCTATGGACTCACTGCACTGCATCCCCAGTGGTGCCAGTGCTCACACTGGACTCCCTGCAGTGCATCCCCAGTGGTGCCAGTGCACTCTCTGGACTCACTGCACTGCATCTCCAGTGGCGCCAGTGCACTCTCTGGACTCACTGCACTGCATCACCAGTGGTGCCAGAGCACTCTCTGGACTCACGGCACTGCATCACCAGTGGTGCCAGTGCGCTCTGTTTACTCACTGCACTGCATCCCCAGTGGTGCCAGTGCGCTCTCTGGACTCACTGCACTGCATTCCCAGTTGTGCCAGGGCACTCTCTGGAGTCACTGCAGTGCATTCCCAGTGGTGCCAGTGCACTCTCTGGACTCACTGCACTGCATTACCAGTGGTGCCAGTGCACTCTCTGGACTCACTGCAGTGCATCGCCAGTGTTGCCAGGGCACTCTCTGGACTCACAGCACTGCATTCCCAGTGGTGCCAGTGCGCGCTCTGGACTCACGGCACTGCATCCCCAGTGCTCCTAGTGCACTCTCTGGAGTCACTGCACTGCATCCCCTGTGGGGCCAGTGCACTCTCTGGACTCATTGCACTGCATCCCCAGTGGTGCCAGTACACTCTCTGGACTCACTGCACTGCATCCCCAGTGGTGCCAGTGCACTCTCTGGACTCACTGCACTGCATCACCAGTGGTGCCACTGCACTCTCTGGACTCACTGCACTGCATTCCCAGTGGTGCCAGTGCACTCTCTGGACTCACTGCACTGCATCCCCAGTGGTGCCAGTGCTCACACTGGACTCCCTGCAGTGCATCCCCAGTGGTGCCAGTGCACTCTCTGGACTCACTGCACTGCATCCCCAGTGGTGCAGGAGCACTCTCTGGACTCTCGGCACTGCATCACCAGTGGTGCCAGTGCACTCTGTTTACTCACTGCACTGCATCCCCAGTGGTGCCAGTGCACTCTCTGGACTCACTGCACTGCATTCCCAGTTGTGCCAGGGCACTCTCTGGAGTCACTGCAGTGCATTCCCAGTGGTGCCAGTGCACTCTCTGGACTCACGGCACTGCATCTTCAATGGTGCCAGTGCACTCTTTGGACTCACTGCACTGCATCCCCAATGGTGCCAGTGCACTCTCTGGAGTCACTGCAGTGCATTCCCAGTGGTGCCAGTGCACTCTCTGGACTCACTGCACTGCATTACCAGTGGTGCCAGTGCACTCTCTGGACTCACTGCACTGCATCCCCAGTGGTGCCAGTGCACTCTCTGGACTCACTGCACTGCATCCCCAGTGGTGCCAGTGCACTCTCTGGACTCACTGCACTGCATCCCCAGTGGTGCCAGTGCACTCTTTAGCGTCACTGCAGTGCATCCCCAGTGGTGCCAGTGCACTCACTGCAGTGCATCCCCACTGGTGCCAGTGCACTCTCTGGACTCACTCCACTGCATCCCCAGTGGTGCCAGTGCACTCTCTGGACTCACTGCACTGCATCCCCAGTGGTGCCAGTGCACTCTATGGACTCACTGCACTGCATCCCCAGTGGTGCCAGTGCACTCTCTGTACTCACTGCACTGCATCCCCAGTGGTGCCAGTGCACACACTGGACTCACTGCACTGCATCCCCAGTGGTGCCAGTGCACTCTCTGGACTCACTGCAGTGCATCCCCAGTGGTGCCAGTGCACTCACTGCAGTGCATCCCCACTGGTACCTTTGCACTTACTGGACTCACTACACTGAATCCCCAGTGGTGCCAGTGCACTCTATGGACTCACTGCACTGCATCCCCAGTGGTGCCAGTGCACTCTCTGGACTCACTGCACTGCATCCCCAGTGGTGCCAGTGCACTCCCTGGACTCACTGCATTGCATCCCCAGTGCTGACAGTGCACTCTCTGGACTCACGGCACTGCATCCGCAGTGGTGCCAGTACACTCTGTTTACTCACTGCACTGCATCACCAGTGGTGCCAGTGCATTCTCTGGACTCACTGCACTGCATTCCCAGAGGTGCCAGTGCACTCTCTGGACTCACTATAGTACAGCTCCAGTGGTGCCAGTGCACTCTCTGGACTCACTGCACTGCATCCCCAGTGGTGCCAGTGCACTCTCTGGACTCACTGCACTGCATCCCCACTGGTGCCAGTGCACTCTCTGGACTCACTGCAGTGTATTCCCAGTGGTGCCAGTGCACTCTTTAGCGTCACTGCAGTGCATCCCCAGTGGTGCCAGTGCACTCACTGCAGTGCATCCCCACTGGTGCCAGTGCACTCTCTGGACTCACTGCACTGCATCCCCAGTGGTGCCAGTGCACTCTCTGGACTCACAGCACTGCATCCCCAGTGGTGCCAGTGCACTCTACGGACTCACTGCACTGCTTCCCCAGTGGTGCCAGTGCACTCTCTGGACTCACTGCACTGCATCCTCAGTGGTGCCAGTGCACACACTGGACTCCCTGCACTGCATCCCCAGTGGTGCCAGTGCACTCTCTGGACTCACTGCACTGCATTCCCAGTGGTGCCAGTGCACTCTCTGGACTCACTGCAGTACAGCTCCAGTGGTGCCAGTGCACTCTCTGGACTCACTGCACTGCATCCCCAGTGGTGCCAGTGCACTCTCTGGACTCACTGCACTGCATCCCCAGTGGTGCCAGTGCACTCTCTGGACTCACTGCACTGCATCCCCAGTGGTGCCAGTGCACTCTCTAGAGTCACTGCAGTGCATCCCCAGTGGTGCCAGTGCACTCTTTGGACTCACTGCAGTGCATCCCCACTGGTGCCCGTGCACTCTCTGGACTCACTGCACTGCATCCCCAGTGGTGCCAGTGCACTCTCTGGACTCACTGCACTGCATCCCCAATGGTGCCAGTGCACTCTATGGACTCACTGCACTGCATCCCCAGTGGTGCCAGTGCACTCTCTGGACTCACTGCACTGCATTCCCATTGCTGCTAGTGCACTCTGTGGACTCACTGCACTGCATCCCCAGTGGTGCCAGGGCACTCTCTGGGCTCACTGCAGTGCGTCCCCAGTGGTGCCAGTGCACTCTCTGGACTCACTGCAGTGCATTCCCACTGCTCCCAGTGCACTCTCTGGACTCCCTGCACTGCATCCCGAGTGGTGCCAGTGCACGCTCTGGACTCACTGCTCTGCATCCCCAAGGTGACAGTGCACGCTCTGGAATCACTTCACTGCATCACCAGTGTTGCCAGTGCACTCTCTGGACGCACTGCACTGCATCCCCAGTGGTGCCAGTGCACTCTTTGGACTCACTGCACTGCATCCCCAGTGGAGCCAGTGCACTCTCTGGACTCACTGCACTGCATCCCAATGGTGCCAGGGCAACCTCTGCACTCACTGCACTGCATTCCCAGTGGTGGCAGGGCACTCTCTGCACTCACTGCACTGCATCCCCAGTGGTGCCAGTGCACTCTCTGGACTCACTGCACTGCTTCCCCAATGGTGCCAGTGCACTCTCTGGAATCACTGCAGTGCATCCGCAGTGGTGACAGTGCACTCTCTGGATTCACTGCACTACATCCCCAGTGGTGCCAGTGCACTCTCTGGACTCTCGGCACTGCATCACCAGTGGTGCCAGTGCACTCTGTTTACTCACTGCACTGCATCCCCAGTGGTGCCAGTGCGCTCTCTGGACTCACTGCACTGCATTCCCAGTTGTGCCAGGGCACTCTCTGGAGTCACTGCAGTGCATTCCCACTGGTCCCAGGGCACTCTCTGGACTCACTGCACTGCATCCCCAGTGGTGCCAGTGCACTCTCTGCACTCACTGCACTGCATCCCCAGTCGTGCCAGTGCACTCTCTGGACTCACTGCTCTGCATCCCCAAGGTGCCAGTGCACGCTCTGGAATCACTTCACTGCATCCCCAGTGTTGCCAGTGCACTCTCTGGACTCACTGCACTGCATCCCCAGTGGTGCCAGTGCACTCTTTGGACTCACTGCACTGCATCCCCAGTGGTGCCAGTGCACTCTCTGGACTCTCGGCACTGCATCACCAGTGGTGCCAGTGCACTCTGTATACTCACTGCACTGCATCCCCAGTGGTGCCAGTGCGCTCTCTGGACTCACTGCACTGCATTCCCAGTTGTGCCAGGGCACTCTCTGGAGTCACTGCAGTGCATTCCCAGTGGTGCGAGTGCACTCTCTGGACTCACTGCACTGCATTACCAGTGGTGCCAGTGCACTCTCTGGACTCACTGCAGTGCATCCCCAGTGTTGCCAAGGCACTCTCTGGACTTACAGGACTGAATTCCCAGTGGCGCCAGTGCACTCTCTGGACTCACGGCACTGCATCCCTTAGTGCTGCTAGTGCACTCTCTGGACTCACTGCACTGCATCCCCAGTGGTGCCAGTGCACTCTCTGGACTCACGGCACTGCTACCCAGTGGTGCCATTGAACTCTGTGGACTCACTGCACTGCATCCCCAGTGGTGCCAGGGCACTCTGTGCACTCACTGCACTGCATCCCCAGTGGTGCCAGTGCACTCTCTGGACTCACTGCAGTGTATTCCCAGTGGTGCCAGTGCACTCTTTAGCGTCACTGCAGTGCATCCCCAGTGGTGCCAGTGCACTCACTGCAGTGCATCCCCACTGGTGCCAGTGCACTCTCTGGACTCACTGCAGTGCATCCCCAGTGGTGCCAGTACACTCTCTGGACTCACTGCACTGCATCCCCAGTGGTGCCAGTGCACTCTATGGACTCACTGCACTGCATCCCCAGTGGTGCCAGTGCACTCTCTGGACTCACTGCACTGCATCCTCAGTGGTGCCAGTGCACACACTGGACTCCCTGCACTGCATCCCCAGTGGTGCCAGTGCACTCTCTGGACTCACTGCACTGCATTCCCAGTGGTGCCAGTGCACTCTCTGGACTCACTACAGTACAGCTCCAGTGGTGCCAGTGCACTCTCTGGACTCACTGCACTGCATCACCAGTGGTGCCAGTGCACTCTCTGGACTCACTGCACTGCATGTTCAATGGTGCCAGTGCACTCTTTGGACTCACTGCACTGCATCCCCAGTGGTGCCAGGGCACTCTCTGCACTCACTGCACTGCATCCCCAGTGGTGCCACTGCACTCTCTGGACTCACTGCACTGCATCCCCAGTGGTGCCAGTGCACTCTCTGGACTCACTGCACTGCATCCCCAGTGGTGCCAGTGCACTCTCTAGAGTCACTGCAGTGCATCCCCAGTGGTGCCAGTGCACTCTCTGGACTCACTGCAGTGCATCCCCTGTGGTGCCAGTGCACTCTCTGGACTCACTGCACTGCATTCCCAGTGGTGCCAGTGCACTCTCTGGACTCACTGCACTGCATCCCCAATGGTGCCACTGCACTCTCTGGACTCACTGAACTGCATTCCCATTGCTGCCAGTGCACTCTCTGGACTCACTGCACTGCATCCCCAGTGGTGCCAGGGCACTCTCTGGACTCACTGCAGTGCATCCCCAGTGGTGCCAGTGCACTCTCTGGACTCACTGCACTGCATCCCCAATGGTGCCAGGGCACTCTCTGCACTCACTACACTGCATCCCCGTGGTGCCAGGGCACTCTCTGCTCTCACTGCACTGCATCCCCAGTGGTGCCAGTGCACTCTCTGGACTCACTGCACTGCTTCCCCAGTGGTGCCAGTGCACTCTCTGGAATCACTGCAGTGCATCCGCAGTGGTGACAGTGCACTCTCTGGATTCACTGCACTACATCCCCAGTGGTGCCAGTGCACTCTCTGGACTCTCGGCACTGCATCACCAGTGGTGCCAGTGCACTCTGTTTACTCACGGCACTGCATCCCCAGTGGTGCCAGTGCGCTCTCTGGACTCACTGCACTGCATTCCCAGTTGTGCCAGGGCACTCTCTGGAGTCACTGCAGTGCATTCCCACTGGTCCCAGGGCACTCTCTGGACTCACTGCACTGCATCCCCAGTGGTGCCAGTGCACTCTCTGGACTCACTGCACTGCATCCCGAGTGGTGCCAGTGCACTCTCTGGACTCACTGCTCTGCATCCCCAAGGTGCCAGTGCACGCTCTGGAATCACTTCACTGCATCCCGAGTGTTGCCAGTGCACTCTCTGGACTCACTGCACTGCATCCCCAGTGGTGCCAGTGCACTCTCTGGACTCACTGCACTGCATCCCCAGTGGTGCCAGGGCACTCTCTGGACTCACTGCACTGCATCCCCAGTGGTGCCAGTGCACTCTCTGGACTCACTGCACTGCTTCCCGAGTGGTGCCAGTGCACTCTCTGAAATCACTGCAGTGCATCCGCAGTGGTGCAGTGCACTCTCTGGATTCACTGCACTACATCCCCAGTGGTGCCAGTGCACTCTCTGGACTCTCGGCACTGCATCACCAGTGGTGCCAGTGCACTCTGTTTACTCACTGCACTGCATCACCAGTGGTGCCAGTGCACTCTGTTTACTCACTGCACTGCATCCCCAGTGGTGCCAGTGCACTCTCTGGACTCACTGCACTGCATCCCCAGTGGTGCCAATGCACTCTCTGGACTCACTGCAGTGTATTCACAGTGGTGCCAGTGCACTCTTTAGCGTCACTGCAGTGCATCCCCAGTGGTGCCAGTGCACTCACTGCAGTGCATCCCCACTGGTGCCAGTGCACTTACTGGACTCACTGCACTGCATCCCCAGTGGTGCCAGTGCACTCTCTGGACTCACTGCACTGCATCCCCAGTGGTGCCAGTGCACTCTATGGACTCACTGCACTGCATCCCCAGTGGTGTCACTGCACTCTCTGGACTCACTGCACTGCATTCCCAGTGGTACCAGTGCACTCTATGGACTCACTGCACTGCATCCCCAGTGGTGCCAGTGCTCACACTGGACTCACTGCAGTGCATCCCCAGTGGTGCCAGTGCACTCTCTGGACTCACTGCACTGCATCCCCAGTGGCGCCAGTACACTCTCTGGACTCACTGCACTGCATCACCAGTGGTGCCAGTGCACTCTCTGGACTCACGGCACTGCATCACCAGTGGTGCCAGTGCACTCTGTTTACTCACTGCACTGCATCCCCAGTGGTGCCAGTACACTCTCTGGACTCACTGCACTGCATTCCCAGTTGTGCCAGGGCACTCTCTGGAGTCACTGCACTGCATCCCCCGTGGTGCCAGGGCACTCTCTGGACTCACTGCACTGCATTACCTGTGGTGCCAGTGCACTCTCTGGACTCACTGCAGTGCAGCCCCAATGTTGCCAGGGCACTCTCTGACACACAGCACTGCATTCCCAGTGGTGCCAGTGCACTCTCTGGACTCACGGCACTGCATCCCCAGTGCTCCTAGTGCACTCTCTGGAGTCACTGCACTGCATCCCCAGTGGTGTGAGTGCACTCTCTGGACTCACTGCACTGCATCCCCAGTGGTGCCAGTGCAATCTCTGGACTTACTACAGTACAGGTCCAGTGGTGCCAGTGCACTCTCTGGACTCACTGCAGTGCATCCCCAGTGGTGCCAGTGCACTCTGTGCACTCACTGCAGTGCATCCCCAGTGGTGCCAGTGCACTCTCTGGACTCACTGCAGTGTATTCCCAGTGGTGCCAGTGCACTCTTTAGCGTCACTGCAGTGCATCCCCAGTGGTGCCAGTGCACTCACTGCACTGCATCCCCAGTGGTGCCAGTGCACTTACTGGACTCACTGCACTGCATCCCCAGTGGTGCCAGTGCACTCTCTGGACACACTGCACTGCATCCCCAGTGGTGCCAGTTCACTCTATGGACTCACAGCACTGCATCCCCAGTGGTGTCACTGCACTCTCTGGACTCACTGCACTGCATTCCCAGTGGTGCCAGTGCACTCTATGGACTCACTGCACTGCATCCCCAGTGGTGCCAGTGCTCACACTGGACTCCCTGCAGTGCATCCCCAGTGTTGCCAGTGCACTCTCTGGACTCACTGCACTGCATCCCCAGTGGTGCAGGAGCACTCTCTGGACTCTCGGCACTGCATCACCAGTGGTGCCAGTGCACTCTGTTTACTCACTGCACTGCATCCCCACTGGTGCCAGTGCACTCTCTGGACTCACTGCACTGCATCCCCAGTGGGGCCAGTGCACTCTCTGGACTCACTGCACTGCATCCCCAGTGGTGCCACTGCACTCTATGGACTCACTGCACTGCATCCCCAGTGGTGCCAGTGCACTCTCTGGACTCACTGCACTGCATCCACAGTGGTGCCAGGGCACTCTCTGGACTCACTGCACTGCATCCCCAGTGCTGACAGTGCACTCCCTGGACTCACTGCACTGCATCCCCAGTGGTGCCAGTGCACTCTCTGGACTCACTGCAGTGCATTCCCACTGGTCCCAGGGCACTCTCTGGACTCACTGTACTGCATCCCCAGTGGTGCCAGTGCACGCTCTGGAATCACTTCACTGCATCCCCAGTGTTGCCAGTGCACTCTCTGGACTCACTGCACTGCATCCCGAGTGGTGCCAGTGCACTCTCTGGACTCACTGCTCTTCATCCCCAAGGTGCAGTGCACGCTCTGGAATCACTTCACTGCATCCCCAGTGTTGCCAGTGCACTCTCTGGACTCACTGCAGTGCATCCCCAGTGGTGCCACTGCACTCTCTGGACTCACTGCACTGCATCCCAAGTCGTGCCAGTGCACTGTCTATACTCACTGCAGAGCATCCCCAGTGGTGCCAGTGCACTCTCTGGACTCACTGCAGTGCATCCCCAGTGTTGCCAGTGCACTCTGTGGACTCACGGCACTGCATTCCCAGTGGTGCCAGTGCACTCTCTGGACTCACTGCACTGCATTACCAGTGCTGCCAGAGCACTCTCTGGACTAACTGCAGTGCATCCCCAGTGTTGCCAGGGCACTCTCTGGACTCACAGCACTGCATTCCCAGTGGTGCCAGTGCACTCTCTGGACTCACAGCACTGCATCCCCAGTGCTGCTAGTGCACTCTCTGCACTCACTGCACTGCATCCCCAGTGGGGCAAGTGCACTCTCTGGACTCACGGCACTGCATCCCCAGTGGTGCCATTGAACTCTGTGGACTCACAGCACTGCATCCCCAGTGGTGCCAGTGCACTCTCTGGACTCACTGCACTGCATCACCAGTGGTGCCAGTACACTCTCTGGACTCACTGCACTGCATCCCCAGTGGTGCCAGTGCACTCTCTGGACTCACTGCACTGCATCCCCAGAGGTGCCAGTGCAATCTCTGGACTCACTACAGTACAGCTCCAGTGGTGCCAGTGCACTCTCTGGACTCACTGCACTGCATCCCCAGTGGTGCCAGTGCACTCTCTGGACTCACTGCACTGCATCCCCAGTGGTGCCAGTGCACTCTCTGGACTCACTGCAGTGTATTCACACTGGTGCCAGTGCACTCTTTAGCGTCACTGCAGTGCATCCCCAGTGGTGCCAGTGCACTCACTGCAGTGCATCCCCACTGGTGCCAGTGCACTTACTGGACTCACTGCACTGCATCCCCAGTGGTGCCAGTGCACTCTCTGGACTCACTGCACTGCATCCCCAGTGGTGCCAGTGCACTCTATGGACTCAGTGCACTGCATCCCCAGTGGTGTCACTGCACTCTCTGGACTCACTGCACTGCATTCCCAGTGGTACCAGTGCACTCTATGGACTCACTGCACTGCATCCCCAGTGGTGCCAGTGCACTCTCTGGACTCACTGCAGTGCATCCCCAGTGGTGCCAGTGCACTCTCTGGACTCACTGCACTGCATCCCCAGTGGCGCCAGTACACTCTCTGGACTCACTGCACTGCATCACCAGTGGTGCCAGTGCACTCTCTGGACTCACGGCACTGCATCACCAGTGGTGCCAGTGCACTCTGTTTACTCACTGCACTGCATCCCCAGTGGTGCCAGTGCGCTCTCTGGACTCACTGCACTGCATTCCCAGTTGTGCCAGGGCACTCTCTGGAGTCACTGCAGTGCATTCCCAGTGGTGCCAGTGCACTCTCAGGACTCACTGCACTGCATTACCAGTGGTGCCAGTGCACTCTCTGGACTCACTGCAGTGCATCCCCAATGTTGCCAGGGCACTCTCTGGACACAGAGCACTGCATTCCCAGTGGTGCCAGTGCACTCTCTGGACTAACGGCACTGCATCCCCAGTGCTCCTAGTGCACTCTCTGGAGTCACTGCACTGCATCCCCAGTGGTGCCAGTGCACTCTCTGGACTCACTGCACTGCATCCCCAGTGGTGCCAGTGCAATCTCTGGACTTACTACAGTACAGGTCCAGTGGTGCCAGTGCACTCTCTGGACTCACTGCACTGCATCCCCAGTGGTGCCAGTGCACTCTGTGCACTCACTGCAGTGCATCCCTAGTGGTGCCAGTGCACTCTCTGGACTCACTGCAGTGTATTCCCAGTGGTGCCAGTGCACTCTTTAGCGTCACTGCACTGCATCCCCAGTGGTGCCAGTGCACTCACTGCAGTGCATCCCCACTGGTGCCAGTGCACTTACTGGACTCACTGCACTGCATCCCCAGTGGTGCCAGTGCACTCTCTGGACACACTGCACTGCATCCCCAGTGGTGCCAGTTCACTCTATGGACTCACAGCACTGCATCCCCAGTGGTGTCACTGCACTCTCTGGACTCACTGCACTGCATTCCCAGTGGTGCCAGTGCACTCTATGGACTCACTGCACTGCATCCCCAGTGGTGCCAGTGCTCACACTGGACTCCCTGCAGTGCATCCCCAGTGGTGCCAGTGCACTCTCTGGACTCACTGCACTGCATCCCCAGTGGCGCCAGTGCACTCTCTGGACTCACTGCACTGCATCCCCAGTGGTGCCAGAGCACTCTCTGGACTCACGGCACTGCATCACCAGTGGTGCCAGTGCGCTCTGTTTACTCACTGCACTGCATCCCCAGTGGTGCCAGTGCGCTCTCTGGACTCACTGCACTGCATTCCCAGTTGTGCCAGGGCACTCTCTGGAGTCACTGCAGTGCATTCCCAGTGGTGCCAGTGCACTCTCTGGACTCACTGCACTGCATTACCAGTGGTGCCAGTGCACTCTCTGGACTCACTGCAGTGCATCGCCAGTGTTGCCAGGGCACTCTCTGGACTCACAGCACTGCATTCCCAGTGGTGCCAGTGCACTCTCTGGACTCACGGCACTGCATCCCCAGTGCTCCTAGTGCACTCTCTGGAGTCACTGCACTGCATCCCCTGTGGGGCCAGTGCACTCTCTGGACTCACTGCACTGCATCCCCAGTGGTGCCAGTGCACTCTCTGGACTCACGGCAGTGCATCCCCAGTGGTGCCAGTACACTCTCTGGACTCACTGCACTGCATCCCCAGTGGTGCCAGTGCACTCTCTGGACTCACTGCAGTGCATCCCCAGTGGTGCCAGTGCAATCTCTGGACTCACTACAGTACAGCTCCAATGGTGCCAGTGCACTCTCTGGAGTCACTGCACTGCATCCCCAGTGGTGCCAGTGCACTCTATGGACTCACTGCACTGCATCACCAGTGGTGCCACTGCACTCTCTGGACTCACTGCACTGCATTCCCAGTGGTGCCAGTGCACTCTCTGGACTCACTGCACTGCATCCCCAGTGGTGCCAGTGCACTCTCTGGACTCACTGCAGTGCATCCCCAGTGGTGCCACTGCACTCTCTGGACTCACTGCAGTGCATCCCCAGTGGTGCCAGTACACCCTCTGGACTCACTGCACTGCATCCCCAGTGGTGCCAGTGCACTCTCTGGACTCACTGCAGTGCATCCCCAGTGGTGCCAGTGCAATCTCTGGACTCACTACAGTACAGCTCCAATGGTGCCAGTGCACTCTCTGGAGTCACTGCACTGCATCCCCAGTGGAGACAGTGCACTCTCTGGACTCGCTGCACTGCATCACCAGTGGTGCCACTGCACTCTCTGGATTCACTGCACTGCATTCCCAGTGGTGCCAGTGCACTCTCTAGACTCACTACACTGCATCCCCAGTGGTGCCAGTGCTCACACTGGACTCCCTGCAGTGCATCCCCAGTGGTGCCAGTGCACTCTCTGGACTCACTGCACTGCATCCCCAGTGGTGCAGGAGCACTCTCTGGACTCTCGGCACTGCATCACCAGTGGTGCCAGTGCACTCTGTTTACTCACTGCACTGCATCCCCAGTGGTGCCAGTGCGCTCTCTGGACTCACTGCACTGCATTCCCAGTTGTGCCAGGGCACTCTCTGGAGTCACTGCAGTGCATTCCCAGTGGTGCCAGTGTACTCTCTGGACTCACTGCACTGCATTACCAGTGGTGCCAGTGCACTCTCTGGACTCACTGCACTGCATCCCCAGTGGTGCCACTGCACTCTCTGGACTCACTGCAGTGTATTCCCAGTGGTGCCAGTGCACTCTTTAGCGTCACTGCAGTGCATCCCCAGTGGTGCCAGTGCACTCACTGCAGTGCATCCCCACTGGTACCAGAGCACGTACTAGACTCACTACACTGCATCCCCAGTGGTGCCAGTGCACTCTCTGGACTCACTGCACTGCATCCCCACTGGTGCCAGTGCACTCTCTGGACTCACTGCACTGCATCCCCAGTGGTGCCAGTGCACTCTCTGGACTCACTGCACTGCATCCCCAGTGGTGCCAGTGCACTCTCTGGACTCACTGCAGTGTATTCCCAGTGGTGCCAGTGCACTCTTTAGCGTCACTGCAGTGCATCCCCAGTGGTGCCAGTGCACTCACTGCAGTGCATCCCCACTGGTGCCAGTGCACTCTCTGGACTCACTGCAGTGCATCCCCAGTGGTGCCAGTGCACTCTCTGGACTCACGGCACTGCATCCGCAGTGGTGCCAGTACACTCTGTTTACTCACTGCACTGCATCACCAGTGGTGCCAGTGCATTCTCTGGACTCACTGCACTGCATTCCCAGAGGTGCCAGTGCACTCTCTGGACTCACTATAGTACAGCTCCAGTGGTGCCAGTGCACTCTCTGGACTCACTGCACTGCATCCCCAGTGGTGCCAGTGCACTCTCTGGACTCACTGCACTGCATCCCCACTGGTGCCAGTGCACTCTCTGGACTCACTGCAGTGTATTCCCTGTGGTGCCAGTGCACTCTTTAGCGTCACTGCAGTGCATCCCCAGTGGTGCCAGTGCACTCACTGCAGTGCATCCCCACTGGTGCCAGTGCACTTACTGGACTCACTGCACTGCATCCCCAGTGGTGCCAGTGCACTCTCTGGACTCACTGCACTGCATCCCCAGTGGTGCCAGTGCACTCTATGGACTCACTGCACTGCATCCCCAGTGGTGTCACTGCACTCTCTGGACTCACTGCACTGCATTCCCAGTGGTACCAGTGCACTCTATGGACTCACTGCACTGCATCCCCAGTGGTGCCAGTGCTCACACTGGACTCACTGCAGTGCATCCCCAGTGGTGCCAGTGCACTCTCTGGACTCACTGCACTGCATCCCCAGTGGCGCCAGTACACTCTCTGGACTCACTGCACTGCATCACCAGTGGTGCCAGTGCACTCTCTGGACTAACGGCACTGCATCCCCAGTGCTCCTAGTGCACTCTCTGGAGTCACTGCACTGCATCCCCAGTGGTGCCAGTGCACTCTCTGGACTCACTGCACTGCATCCCCAGTGGTGCCAGTGCAATCTCTGGACTTACTACAGTACAGGTCCAGTGGTGCCAGTGCACTCTCTGGACTCACTGCACTGCATCCCCAGTGGTGCCAGTGCACTCTGTGCACTCACTGCAGTGCATCCCTAGTGGTGCCAGTGCACTCTCTGGACTCACTGCAGTGTATTCCCAGTGGTGCCAGTGCACTCTTTAGCGTCACTGCACTGCATCCCCAGTGGTGCCAGTGCACTCACTGCAGTGCATCCCCACTGGTGCCAGTGCACTTACTGGACTCACTGCACTGCATCCCCAGTGGTGCCAGTGCACTCTCTGGACACACTGCACTGCATCCCCAGTGGTGCCAGTTCACTCTATGGACTCACAGCACTGCATCCCCAGTGGTGTCACTGCACTCTCTGGACTCACTGCACTGCATTCCCAGTGGTGCCAGTGCACTCTATGGACTCACTGCACTGCATCCCCAGTGGTGCCAGTGCTCACACTGGACTCCCTGCAGTGCATCCCCAGTGGTGCCAGTGCACTCTCTGGACTCACTGCACTGCATCCCCAGTGGCGCCAGTGCACTCTCTGGACTCACTGCACTGCATCCCCAGTGGTGCCAGAGCACTCTCTGGACTCACTGCACTGCATCCCCAGTGGTGCCAGTGCACTCTCTGGACTCACTGCACTGCATCCTCAGTGGTGCCAGTGCACACACTGGACTCCCTGCACTGCATCCCCAGTGGTGCCAGTGCACTCTCTGGACTCACTGCACTGCATTCCCAGTGGTGCCAGTGCACTCTCTGGACTCACTACAGTACAGCTCCAGTGGTGCCAGTGCACTCTGTTTACTCACTGCACTGCATCCCCAGTGGTGCCAGTGCACTCTCTGGACTCACTGCACTGCATCTTCAATGGTGCCAGTGCACTCTCTGGACTCACTGCACTGCATCCCCAGTGGTGCCAGTGCACTCTCTGGACTCACTGCACTGCATCCCCAGTGGTGCCAGTGCACTCTCTGGACTCACAGCACTGCATTCCCAGTGGTGCCAGTGCACTCTCTGGACTCACGGCACTGCATCCCCAGTGCTCCTAGTGCACTCTCTGGAGTCACTGCACTGCATCCCCTGTGGGGCCAGTGCACTCTCTGGACTCACTGCACTGCATCCCCAGTGGTGCCAGTGCACTCTCTGGACTCACGGCAGTGCATCCCCAGTGGTGCCAGTACACTCTCTGGACTCACTGCACTGCATCCCCAGTGGTGCCAGTGCGCTCTCTGGACTCACTGCAGTGCATCCCCAGTGGTGCCAGTGCAATCTCTGGACTCACTACAGTACAGCTCCAATGGTGCCAGTGCACTCTCTGGAGTCACTGCACTGCATCCCCAGTGGTGCCAGTGCACTCTATGGACTCACTGCACTGCACCACCAGTGGTGCCACTGCACTCTCTGGACTCACTGCACTGCATTCCCAGTGGTGCCAGTGCACTCTCTGGACTCACTGCACTGCATCCCCAGTGGTGCCAGTGCACTCTCTGGACTCACTGCAGTGCATCCCCAGTGGTGCCACTGCACTCTCTGGACTCACTGCAGTGCATCCCCAGTGGTGCCAGTACACTCTCTGGACTCACTGCACTGCATCCCCAGTGGTGCCAGTGCACTCTCTGGACTCACTGCAGTGCATCCCCAGTGGTGCCAGTGCAATCTCTGGACTCACTACAGTACAGCTCCAATGGTGCCAGTGCACTCTCTGGAGTCACTGCACTGCATCCCCAGTGGTGCCAGTGCACTCTATGGACTCACTGCACTGCATCACCAGTGGTGCCACTGCACTCTCTGGATTCACTGCACTGCATTCCCAGTGGTGCCAGTGCACTCTCTAGACTCACTGCACTGCATCCCCAGTGGTGCCAGTGCTCACACTGGACTCCCTGCAGTGCATCCCCAGTGGTGCCAGTGCACTCTCTGGACTCACTGCACTGCATCCCCAGTGGTGCAGGAGCACTCTCTGGACTCTCGGCACTGCATCACCAGTGGTGCCAGTGCACTCTGTTTACTCACTGCACTGCATCCCCAGTGGTGCCAGTGCGCTCTCTGGACTCACTGCACTGCATTCCCAGTTGTGCCAGGGCACTCTCTGGAGTCACTGCAGTGCATTCCCAGTGGTGCCAGTGTACTCTCTGGACTCACTGCACTGCATTACCAGTGGTGCCAGTGCACTCTCTGGACTCACTGCACTGCATCCCCAGTGGTGCCACTGCACTCTCTGGACTCACTGCAGTGTATTCCCAGTGGTGCCAGTGCACTCTTTAGCGTCACTGCAGTGCATCCCCAGTGGTGCCAGTGCACTCACTGCAGTGCATCCCCACTGGTACCAGAGCACGTACTAGACTCACTACACTGCATCCCCAGTGGTGCCAGTGCACTCTCTGGACTCACTGCACTGCATCCCCACTGGTGCCAGTGCACTCTCTGGACTCACTGCACTGCATCCCCAGTGGTGCCAGTGCACTCTCTGGACTCACTGCACTGCATCCCCAGTGGTGCCAGTGCACTCTCTGGACTCACTGCAGTGTATTCCCAGTGGTGCCAGTGCACTCTTTAGCGTCACTGCAGTGCATCCCCAGTGGTGCCAGTGCACTCACTGCAGTGCATCCCCACTGGTGCCAGTGCACTCTCTGGACTCACTGCAGTGCATCCCCAGTGGTGCCAGTGCACTCTCTGGACTCACGGCACTGCATCCGCAGTGGTGCCAGTACACTCTGTTTACTCACTGCACTGCATCACCAGTGGTGCCAGTGCATTCTCTGGACTCACTGCACTGCATTCCCAGAGGTGCCAGTGCACTCTCTGGACTCACTATAGTACAGCTCCAGTGGTGCCAGTGCACTCTCTGGACTCACTGCACTGCATCCCCAGTGGTGCCAGTGCACTCTCTGGACTCACTGCACTGCATCCCCACTGGTGCCAGTGCACTCTCTGGACTCACTGCAGTGTATTCCCTGTGGTGCCAGTGCACTCTTTAGCGTCACTGCAGTGCATCCCCAGTGGTGCCAGTGCACTCACTGCAGTGCATCCCCACTGGTGCCAGTGCACTTACTGGACTCACTGCACTGCATCCCCAGTGGTGCCAGTGCACTCTCTGGACTCACTGCACTGCATCCCCAGTGGTGCCAGTGCACTCTATGGACTCACTGCACTGCATCCCCAGTGGTGTCACTGCACTCTCTGGACTCACTGCACTGCATTCCCAGTGGTACCAGTGCACTCTATGGACTCACTGCACTGCATCCCCAGTGGTGCCAGTGCTCACACTGGACTCACTGCAGTGCATCCCCAGTGGTGCCAGTGCACTCTCTGGACTCACTGCACTGCATCCCCAGTGGCGCCAGTACACTCTCTGGACTCACTGCACTGCATCACCAGTGGTGCCAGTGCACTCTCTGGACTCACGGCACTGCATCACCAGTGGTGCCAGTGCACTCTGTTTACTCACTGCACTGCATCCCCAGTGGTGCCAGTGCGCTCTCTGGACTCACTGCACTGCATTCCCAGTTGTGCCAGGGCACTCTCTGGAGTCACTGCAGTGCATTCCCAGTGGTGCCAGTGCACTCTCAGGACTCACTGCACTGCATTACCAGTGGTGCCAGTGCACTCTCTGGACTCACTGCAGTGCATCCCCAATGTTGCCTGGGCACTCTCTGGACACACAGCACTGCATTCCCAGTGGTGCCAGTGCACTCTCTGGACTCACGGCACTGCATCCCCAGTGCTCCTAGTGCACTCTCTGGAGTCACTGCACTGCATCCCCAGTGGTGCCAGTGCACTCTCTGGACTCACTGCACTGCATCCCCAGTGGTGCCAGTGCAATCTCTGGACTTACTACAGTACAGGTCCAGTGGTGCCAGTGCACTCTGTGCACTCACTGCAGTGCATCCCCAGTGGTGCCAGTGCACTCTCTGGACTCACTGCAGTGTATTCCCAGTGGTGCCAGTGAACTCTTTAGCGTCACTGCAGTGCATCCCCAGTGGTGCCAGTGCACTCACTGCAGTGCATCCCCACTGGTGCCAGTGCACTTACTGGACTCACTGCACTGCATCCCCAGTGGTGCCAGTGCACTCTCTGGACACACTGCACTGCATCCCCAGTGGTGCCAGTTCACTCTATGGACTCACAGCACTGCATCCCCAGTGGTGTCACTGCACTCTCTGGACTCACTGCACTGCATTCCCAGTGGTGCCAGTGCACTCTATGGACTCACTGCACTGCATCCCCAGTGGTGCCAGTGCTCACACTGGACTCCCTGCAGTGCATCCCCAATGGTGCCAGTGCACTCTCTGGACTCACTGCACTGCATCTCCAGTGGCGCCAGTGCACTCTCTGGACTCACTGCACTGCATCCCCAGTGGTGCCAGAGCACTCTCTGGACTCACGGCACTGCATCACCAGTGGTGCCAGTGCGCTCTGTTTACTCACTGCACTGCATCCCCAGTGGTGCCAGTGCACTCTCTGGACTCACTGCACTGCATTCCCAGTTGTGCCAGGGCACTCTCTGGAGTCACTGCAGTGCATTCCCAGTGGTGCCAGTGCACTCTCTGGACTCACTGCACTGCATTACCAGTGGTGCCAGTGCACTCTCTGGACTCACTGCAGTGCATCGCCAGTGTTGCCAGGGCACTCTCTGGACTCACAGCACTGCATTCCCAGTGGTGCCAGTGCACTCTCTGGACTCACGGCACTGCATCCCCAGTGCTCCTAGTGCACTCTCTGGAGTCACTGCACGGCATCCCGAGTGGTGCCAGTGCACTCTCTGGACTCACTGCACTGCATCCCCAGTGGTGCCATTGAACTCTGTGGACTCACTGCACTGCATCCCCAGTGGTGCCAGTGCACTCTCTGGACTCACTGCAGTGCATCCCCAGTGGTGCCAGTACACTCTCTGGACTCACTGCACTGCATCCCCAGTGGTGCCAGTGCACTCTCTGGACTCACTGCACTGCATCCCCAGTGGTGCCAGTGCAATCTCTGGACTCACTACAGTACAGCTCCAATGGTGCCAGTGCACTCTCTGGAGTCACTGCACTGCATCCCCAGTGGTGCCAGTGCACTCTATGGACTCACTGCACTGCATCACCAGTGGTGCCACTGCACTCTCTGGACTCACTGCACTGCATCCCCAGTGGTGCCAGTGCACTCTCTGGACTCACTGCACTGCATCCCCACTGGTGCCAGTGCACTCTCTGGACTCACTGCAGTGTATTCCCAGTGGTGCCAGTGCACTCTTTAGCGTCACTGCAGTGCATCCCCAGTGGTGCCAGTGCACTCACTGCAGTGCATCCCCACTGGTGCCAGTGCACTCTCTGGACTCACAGCACTGCATCCCCAGTGGTGCCAGTGCACTCTATGGACTCACTGCACTGCATCCCCAGTGGTGCCAGTGCACTCTCTGGACTCACTGCACTGCATCCTCAGTGGTGCCAGTGCACACACTGGACTCCCTGCACTGCATCCCCAGTGGTGCCAGTGCACTCTCTGGACTCACTGCACTGCATTCCCAGTGGTGCCAGTGCACTCTCTGGACTCACTACAGTACAGCTCCAGTGGTGCCAGTGCACTCTGTTTACTCACTGCACTGCATCCCCAGTGGTGCCAGTGCACTCTCTGGACTCACTGCACTGCATCTTCAATGGTGCCAGTGCACTCTCTGGACTCACTGCACTGCATCCCCAGTGGTGCCAGGGCACTCTCTGCACTCACTGCACTGCATCCCCAGTGGTGCCAGTGCACTCTCTGGACTCACTGCACTGCATCCCCAGTGGTGCCAGTGCACTCTCTGGACTCACTGCAGTGCATTCCCACTGGTCCCAGGGCACTCTCTGGACTCACTGCAGTGCATCCCCAGTGGTGCCAGTGCACTCTCTGGACTCCCTGCACTGCATCCCGAGTGGTGCCAGTGCACTCTCTGGACTCACTGCACTGCATCCCCAGTGGTACCAGTGCACTCTCTGGACTCACTGCACTGCATCCCCAGTGGTGCCAGTGCACTCTCTGGAGTCACTGCACTGCATCCCCAGTGGTGCCAGTGCACTCTTTGGACTCACTGCACTGCATCCCCAGTGGAGCCAGTGCACTCTCTGGACTCACTGCACTGCATCCCAATGGTGCCAGGGCAACCTCTGCACTCACTGCACTGCATCCCCTGTGGTGCCAGGGCACTCTCTGCACTCACTGCACTGCATCCCCAGTGGTGCCAGTGCACTCTCTGGACTCACTGCACTGCTTCCCCAGTGGTGCCAGGGCACTCTCTGGAATCACTGCAGTGCATCCGCAGTGGTGACAGTGCACTCTCTGGATTCACTGCACTACATCCCCAGTGGTGCCAGTGCACTCTCTGGACTCTCGGCACTGCATCACCAGTGGTGCCAGTGCACTCTGTTTACTCACTGCACTGCATCCCCAGTGGTGCCAGTGCGCTCTCTGGACTCACTGCACTGCATTCCCAGTTGTGCCAGGGCACTCTCTGGAGTCACTGCAGTGCATTCCCACTGGTCCCAGGGCACTCTCTGGACTCACTGCACTGCATCCCCAGTGGTGCCAGTGCACTCTCTGCACTCACTGCACTGCATCCCCAGTCGTGCCAGTGCACTCTCTGGACTCACTGCTCTGCATCCCCAAGGTGCCAGTGCACGCTCTGGAATCACTTCACTGCATCCCCAGTGTTGCCAGTGCACTCTCTGGACTCACTGCACTGCATCCCCAGTGGTGCCAGTGCACTCTTTGGACTCACTGCACTGCATCCCCAGTGGTGCCAGTGCACTCTCTGGACTCTCGGCACTGCATCACCAGTGGTGCCAGTGCACTCTGTATACTCACTGCACTGCATCCCCAGTGGTGCCAGTGCGCTCTCTGGACTCACTGCACTGCATTCCCAGAGGTGCCAGTGCACTCTCTGGACTCGCGGCACTGCATCCGCAGTGGTGCCAGTACACTCTGTTTACTCACTGCACTGCATCACCAGTGGTGCCAGTGCATTCTCTGGACTCACTGCACTGCATTCCCAGAGGTGCCAGTGCACTCTCTGGACTCACTAAAGTACAGCTCCAGTGGTGCCAGTGCACTCTCTGGACTCACTGCACTGCATCCCCAGTGGTGCCAGTGCACTCTCTGGACTCACAGCACTGCATCCCCAGTGGTGCCAGTGCACTCTATGGACTCACTGCACTGCATCCCCAGTGGTGCCAGTGCACTCTCTGGACTCACTGCACTGCATCCTCAGTGGTGCCAGTGCACACACTGGACTCCCTGCTCTGCATCCCCAGTGGTGCCAGTGCACTCTCTGGACTGACTGCATTGCATTCCCAGTGGTGCCAGTGCACTCTCTGGACTCACTACAGTACAGCTCCAGTGGTGCCAGTGCACTCTCTGGACTCACTGCACTGCATCCCCAGTGGTGCCAGTGCACTCTCTGGACTCACTGCACTGCATCTTCAATGGTGCCAGTGCACTCTTTGGACTCACTGCACTGCATCCCCAGTGGTGCCAGGGCACTCTCTGGACTCACTGCACTGCATCCCCAGTGGTGCCAGTGCACTCTCTGGACTCACTGCACTGCATCCCCAGTGGTGCCAGTGCACTCTCTGGACTCACTGCACTGCATCCCCAGTGGTGCCAGTGCACTCTCTAGAGTCACTGCAGTGCATCCCCAGTGGTGCCAGTGCACTCTTTGGACTCACTGCAGTGCATCCCCACTGGTGCCCGTGCACTCTCTGGACTCACTGCACTGCATCCCCAGTGGTGCCAGTGCACTCTCTGGACTCACTGCACTGCATCCCCAATGGTGCCAGTGCACTCTATGGACTCACTGCACTGCATCCCCAGTGGTGCCAGTGCACTCTCTGGACTCACTGCACTGCATTCCCATTGTTGCTAGTGCACTCTGTGGACTCACTGCACTGCATCCCCAGTGGTGCCAGGGCACTCTCTGGGCTCACTGCAGTGCATCCCCAGTGGTGCCAGTGCACTCTCTGGACTCACTGCAGTGCATTCCCACTGGTCCAAGGGCACTCTCTGGACTCACTGCAGTGCATCCCCAGTGGTGCCAGTGCACTCTCTGGACTCCCTGCACTGCATCCCGAGTGGTGCCAGTGCACGCTCTGGACTCACTGCTCTGCATCCCCAAGGTGACAGTGCACGCTCTGGAATCACTTCACTGCATCACCAGTGTTGCCAGTGCACTCTCTGGACGCACTGCACTGCATCCCCAGTGGTGCCAGTGCACTCTTTGGACTCACTGCACTGCATCCCCAGTGGAGCCAGTGCACTCTCTGGACTCACTGCACTGCATCCCAATGGTGCCAGGGCAACCTCTGCACTCACTGCACTGCATTCCCAGTGGTGGCAGGGCACTCTCTGCACTCACTGCACTGCATCCCCAGTGGTGCCAGTGCACTCTCTGGACTCACTGCACTGCTTCCCCAGTGGTGCCAGTGCACTCTCTGGAATCACTGCAGTGCATCCGCAGTGGTGACAGTGCACTCTCTGGATTCACTGCACTACATCCCCAGTGGTGCCAGTGCACTCTCTGGACTCTCGGCACTGCATCACCAGTGGTGCCAGTGCACTCTGTTTACTCACTGCACTGCATCCCCAGTGGTGCCAGTGCGCTCTCTGGACTCACTGAACTGCATTCCCAGTTGTGCCAGGGCACTCTCTGGAGTCACTGCAGTGCATTCCCACTGGTCCCAGGGCACTCTCTGGACTCACTGCACTGCATCCCCAGTGGTGCCAGTGCACTCTCTGCACTCACTGCACTGGATCCCCAGTCGTGCCAGTGCACTCTCTGGACTCACTGCTCTGCATCCCCAAGGTGCCAGTGCACGCTCTGGAATTACTTCACTGCATCCCCAGTGTTGCCAGTGCACTCTCTGGACTCACTGCACTGCATCCCCAGTGGTGCCAGTGCACTCTTTGGACTCACTGCACTGCATCCCCAGTGGTGCCAGTGCACTCTCTGGACTCTCGGCACTGCATCACCAGTGGTGCCAGTGCACTCTGTATACTCACTGCACTGCATCCCCAGTGGTGCCAGTGCGCTCTCTGGACTCACTGCACTACATTCCCAGTTGTGCCAGGGCACTCTCTGGAGTCACTGCAGTGCATTCCCAGTGGTGCGAGTGCACTCTCTGGACTCACTGCACTGCATTACCAGTGGTGCCAGTGCACTCTCTGGACTCACTGCAGTGCATCCCCAGTGTTGCCAAGGCACTCTCTGGACTTACAGGACTGCATTCCCAGTGGTGCCAGTGCACTCTCTGGACTCACGGCACTGCATCCCTTAGTGCTGCTAGTGCACTCTCTGGAGTCACTGCACTGCATCCCCAGTGGGGCCAGTGCACTCTCTGGACTCACGGCACTGCTACCCAGTGGTGCCATTGAACTCTGTGGACTCACTGCACTGCATCCCCAGTGGTGCCAGGGCACTCTCTGCACTCACTGCACTGCATCCCCAGTGGTGCCAGTGCACTCTCTGGACTCACTGCAGTGTATTCCCAGTGGTGCCAGTGCACTCTTTAGCATCACTGCAGTGCATCCCCAGTGGTGCCAGTGCACTCACTGCAGTGCATCCCCACTGGTGCCAGTGCACTCTCTGGACTCACTGCAGTGCATCCCCAGTGGTGCCAGTACACTCTCTGGACTCACTGCACTGCATCCCCAGTGGTGCCAGTGCACTCTATGGACTCACTGCACTGCATCCCCAGTGGTGCCAGTGCACTCTCTGGACTCACTGCACTGCATCCTCAGTGGTGCCAGTGCACACACTGGACTCCCTGCACTGCATCCCCAGTGGTGCCAGTGCACTCTCTGGACTCACTGCACTGCATTCCCAGTGGTGCCAGTGCACTCTCTGGACTCACTACAGTACAGCTCCAGTGGTGCCAGTGCACTCTCTGGACTCACTGCACTGCATCCCCAGTGGTGCCAGTGCACTCTCTGGACTCACTGCACTGCATGTTCAATGGTGCCAGTGCACTCTTTGGACTCACTGCACTGCATCCCCAGTGGTGCCAGGGCACTCTCTGCACTCACTGCACTGCATCCCCAGTGGTGCCACTGCACTCTCTGGACTCACTGCACTGCATCCCCAGTGGTGCCAGTGCACTCTGTGGACTCACTGCAGTGCATCCCCAGTGGTGCCAGTGCACTCTCTAGAGTCACTGCAGTGCATCCCCAGTGGTGCCAGTGCACTCTCTGGACTCACTGCACTGCATCCCCAGTGGTGCCAGTGCACTCTCTGGACTCACTGCACTGCATCCCCAATGGTGCCCCTGCACTCTCTGGACTCACTGCACTGCATTCCCATTGCTGCCAGTGCACTCTCTGGACTCACTGCACTGCATCCCCAGTGGTGCCAGGGCACTCTCTGGACTCACTGCAGTGCATCCCCAGTGGTGCCAGTGCACTCTCTGGACTCACTGCACTGCATCCCCAATGGTGCCAGGGCACTCTCTGCACTCACTACACTGCATCCCCGTGGTGCCAGGGCACTCTCTGCTCTCACTGCACTGCATCCCCAGTGGTGCCAGTGCACTCTCTGGACTCACTGCACTGCTTCCCCAGTGGTGCCAGTGCACTCTCTGGAATCACTGCAGTGCATCCGCAGTGGTGACAGTGCACTCTCTGGATTCACTGCACTACATCCCCAGTGGTGCCAGTGCACTCTCTGGACTCTCGGCACTGCATCACCAGTGGTGCCAGTGCACTCTGTTTACTCACGGCACTGCATCCCCAGTGGTGCCAGTGCGCTCTCTGGACTCACTGCACTGCATTCCCAGTTGTGCCAGGGCACTCTCTGGAGTCACTGCAGTGCATTCCCACTGGTCCCAGGGCACTCTCTGGACTCACTGCACTGCATCCCCAGTGGTGCCAGTGCACTCTCTGGACTCACTGCACTGCATCCCGAGTGGTGCCAGTGCACTCTCTGGACTCACTGCTCTGCATCCCCAAGGTGCCAGTGCACGCTCTGGAATCACTTCACTGCATCCCGAGTGTTGCCAGTGCACTCTCTGGACTCACTGCACTGCATCCCCAGTGGTGCCAGTGCACTCTCTTGGACTCACTGCACTGCATCCCCAGTGGTGCCAGGGCACTCTCTGGACTCACCGCACTGCATCCCCAGTGGTGCCAGTGCACTCTCTGGACTCACTGCACTGCATCCCCAGTGGTGCCAATGCACTCTCTGGACTCACTGCAGTGTATTCACAGTGGTGCCAGTGCACTCTTTAGCGTCACTGCAGTGCATCCCCAGTGGTGCCAGTGCACTCACTGCAGTGCATCCCCACTGGTGCCAGTGCACTTACTGGACTCACTGCACTGCATCCCCAGTGGTGCCAGTGCACTCTCTGGACTCACTGCACTGCATCCCCAGTGGTGCCAGTGCACTCTATGGACTCACTGCACTGCATCCCCAGTGGTGTCACTGCACTCTCTGGACTCACTGCACTGCATTCCCAGTGGTACCAGTGCACTCTATGGACTCACTGCACTGCATCCCCAGTGGTGCCAGTGCTCACACTGGACTCACTGCAGTGCATCCCCAGTGGTGCCAGTGCACTCTCTGGACTCACTGCACTGCATCCCCAGTGGCGCCAGTACACTCTCTGGACTCACTGCACTGCATCACCAGTGGTGCCAGTGCACTCTCTGGACTCACGGCACTGCATCACCAGTGGTGCCAGTGCACTCTGTTTACTCACTGCACTGCATCCCCAGTGGTGCCAGTGCACTCTCTGGACTCACTGCACTGCATTCCCAGTTGTGCCAGGGCACTCTCTGGAGTCACTGCAGTGCATTCCCAGTGGTGCCATTGCACTCTCAGGACTCACTGCACTGCATTACCAGTGGTGCCAGTGCACTCTCTGGACTCACTGCAGTGCATCCCCAATGTTGCCAGGGCACTCTCTGACACACAGCACTGCATTCCCAGTGGTGCCAGTGCACTCTCTGGACTCACGGCACTGCATCCCCAGTGCTCCTAGTGCACTCTCTGGAGTCACTGCACTGCATCCCCAGTGGTGTGAGTGCACTCTCTGGACTCACTGCACTGCATCCCCAGTGGTGCCAGTGCAATCTCTGGACTTACTACAGTACAGGTCCAGTGGTGCCAGTGCACTCTCTGGACTCACTGCACTGCATCCCCAGTGGTGCCAGTGCACTCTGTGCACTCACTGCAGTGCATCCCCAGTGGTGCCAGTGCACTCTCTGGAATCACTGCAGTGTATTCCCAGTGGTGCCAGTGCACTCTTTAGCGTCACTGCAGTGCATCCCCAGTGGTGCCAGTGCACTCACTGCAGTGCATCCCCAGTGGTGCCAGTGCACTTACTGGACTCACTGCACTGCATCTCCAGTGGTGCCAGTGCACTCTCTGGACACACTGCACTGCATCCCCAGTGGTGCCAGTTCACTCTATGGACTCACAGCACTGCATCCCCAGTGGTGTCACTGCACTCTCTGGACTCACTGCACTGCATTCCCAGTGGTGCCAGTGCACTCTATGGACTCACTGCACTGCATCCCCAGTGGTGCCAGTGCTCACACTGGACTCCCTGCAGTGCATCCCCAGTGGTGCCAGTGCACTCTCTGGACTCTCGGCACTGCATCACCAGTGGTGCCAGTGCACTCTGTTTACTCACTGCACTGCATCACCAGTGGTGCCAGTGCACTCTGTTTACTCACTGCACTGCATCCCCAGTGGTGCCAGTGCACTCTCTGGACTCACTGCACTGCATCCCCAGTGGTGCCAATGCACTCTCTGGACTCACTGCAGTGTATTCACAGTGGTGCCAGTGCACTCTTTAGCGTCACTGCAGTGCATCCCCACTGGTGCCAGTGCACTCACTGCAGTGCATCCCCACTGGTGCCAGTGCACTTACTGGACTCACTGCACTGCATCCCCAGTGGTGCCAGTGCACTCTCTGGACTCACTGCACTGCATCCCCAGTGGTGCCAGTGCACTCTATGGACTCACTGCACTGCATCCCCAGTGGTGTCACTGCACTCTCTGGACTCACTGCACTGCATTCCCAGTGGTACCAGTGCACTCTATGGACTCACTGCACTGCATCCCCAGTGGTGCCAGTGCTCACACTGGACTCACTGCAGTGCATCCCCAGTGGTGCCAGTGCACTCTCTGGACTCACTGCACTGCATCCCCAGTGGCGCCAGTACACTCTCTGGACTCACTGCACTGCATCACCAGTGGTGCCAGTGCACTCTCTGGACTCACGGCACTGCATCACCAGTGGTGCCAGTGCACTCTGTTTACTCACTGCACTGCATCCCCAGTGGTGCCAGTGCACTCTCTGGACTCACTGCACTGCATTCCCAGTTGTGCCAGGGCACTCTCTGGAGTCACTGCAGTGCATTCCCAGTGGTGCCATTGCACTCTCAGGACTCACTGCACTGCATTACCAGTGGTGCCAGTGCACTCTCTGGACTCACTGCAGTGCATCCCCAATGTTGCCAGGGCACTCTCTGACACACAGCACTGCATTCCCAGTGGTGCCAGTGCACTCTCTGGACTCACGGCACTGCATCCCCAGTGCTCCTAGTGCACTCTCTGGACTCACTGCACTGCATCCCCAGTGGTGTGAGTGCACTCTCTGGACTCACTGCACTGCATCCCCAGTGGTGCCAGTGCAATCTCTGGACTTACTACAGTACAGGTCCAGTGGTGCCAGTGCACTCTCTGGACTCACTGCAGTGCATCCCCAGTGGTGCCAGTGCACTCTGTGCACTCACTGCAGTGCATCCCCATTGGTGCCAGTGCACTCTCTGGACTCACTGCAGTGTATTCCCAGTGGTGCCAGTGCACTCTTTAGCGTCACTGCAGTGCATCCCCAGTGGTGCCAGTGCACTCACTGCAGTGCATCCCCAGTGGTGCCAGTGCACTTACTGGACTCACTGCACTGCATCCCCAGTGGTGCCAGTGCACTCTCTGGACACACTGCACTGCATCCCCAGTGGTGCCAGTTCACTCTATGGACTCACAGCACTGCATCCCCAGTGGTGTCACTGCACTCTCTGGACTCACTGCACTGCATTCCCAGTGGTGCCAGTGCACTCTATGGACTCACTGCACTGCATCCCCAGTGGTGCCAGTGCTCACACTGGACTCCCTGCAGTGCATCCCCAGTGTTGCCAGTGCACTCTCTGGACTCACTGCACTGCATCCCCAGTGGTGCAGGAGCACTCTCTGGACTCTCGGCACTGCATCACCAGTGGTGCCAGTGCACTCTGTTTACTGACTGCACTGCATCCCCAGTGGTGCCAGTGCGCTCTCTGGACTCACTGCACTGCATTCCCAGTTGTGCCAGGGCACTCTCTGGAGTCACTGCAGTGCATTCCCAGTGGTGCCAGTGCACTCTTTAGCGTCACTGCAGTGCATCCCCAGTGGTGCCAGTGCACTCACTGCAGTGCATCCCCACTGGTACCAGAGCACTTACTAGACTCACTACACTGCATCCTCAGTGGTGCCAGTGCACTCTCTGGACTCACTGCACTGCATCCCCAGTGGTGCCAGGGCACTCTCTGCACTCACTGCACTGCATCCCCAGTGGTGCCAGTGCACTCTCTGGACTCACTGCACTGCATCCCCAGTGCTGACAGTGCACTCTCTGGACTCACTGCACTGCATCCCCAGTGGTGCCAGTGCACTCTCTGGACTCACTGCACTGCATCCCCAGTGGTGCCAGTGCACTCTATGGACTCACTGCACTGCATCCCCAGTGGTGTCACTGCACTCTCTGGACTCACTGCGCTGCATTCCCAGTGGTGCCAGTGCACTCTCTGGACTCACTGCAGTGCATCCCCATTGGTGCCAGTACACTCTCTGGACTCACTGCACTGCATCCCCAGTGGTGCGAGTGCACTCTCTGGACTCACTGCACTGCATCCCCAGTGGTGCCAGAGCACTCTCTGCACTCACTGCACTGCATCCCCAGTGGTGCCAGTGCACTCTCTGGACTCACGGTACTGCATCCGCAGTGGTGCCAGTGCACTCTTTAGCGTCACTGCAGTGCATCCCCAGTGGTGCCAGTGCACTCTCTGCAGTGCATCCCCACTGGTGCCAGTGCACTCTCTGCACTCACTGCACTGCATCCCCAGTGGTGCCAGTGCACTCTCTGGACTCACTGCACTGCATCCCCAGTGGTGCCACTGCACTCTATGGACTCACTGCACTGCATCCCCAGTGGTGCCAGTGCACTCTCTGGACTCACTGCACTGCATCCACAGTGGTGCCAGTGCACTCTCTGGACTCACTGCACTGCATCCCCAGTGCTGACAGTGCACTCCCTGGACTCAAAGCACTGCATCCGCAGTGGTGCCAGTGCACTCTGTTTACTCACTGCACTGCATCCCCAGTGGTGCCAGTGCACTCTCTGGACTCACTGCAGTGCATTCCCACTGGTCCCAGGGCACTCTCTGGACTCACTGCACTGCATCCCCAGTGGTGCCAGTGCACGCTCTGGAATCACTTCACTGCATCCCCAGTGTTGCCAGTGCACTCTCTGGACTCACTGCACTGCATCCCGAGTGGTGCCAGTGCACTCTCTGGACTCACTGCTCTGCATCCCCAAGGTGCAGTGCACGCTCTGGAATCACTTCACTGCATCCCCAGTGTTGCCAGTGCACTCTCTGGACTCACTGCAGTGCATCCCCAGTGGTGCCAGTGCACTCTCTGGACTCACTGCACTGCATCCCAAGTCGTGCCAGTGCACTGTCTATACTCACTGCAGAGCATCCCCAGTGGTGCCAGTGCACTCTCTGGACTCACTGCAGTGCATCCCCAGTGTTGCCAGTGCACTCTGTGGACTCACGGCACTGCATTCCCAGTGGTGCCAGTGCACTCTCTGGACTCACTGCACTGCATTACCAGTGCTGCCAGAGCACTCTCTGGACTAACTGCAGTGCATCCCCAGTGTTGCCAGGGCACTCTCTGGACTCACAGCACTGCATTCCCAGTGGTGCCAGTGCACTCTCTGGACTCACAGCACTGCATCCCCAGTGCTGCTAGTGCACTCTCTGGACTCACTGCACTGCATCCCCAGTGGGGCAAGTGCACTCTCTGGACTCACGGCACTGCATCCCCAGTGGTGCCATTGAACTCTGTGGACTCACAGCACTGCATCCCCAGTGCTGCCAGTGCACTCTCTGGACTCACTGCACTGCATCACCAGTGGTGCCAGTACACTCTCTGGACTCACTGCACTGCATCCCCAGTGGTGCCAGTGCACTCTCTGGACTCACTGCACTGCATCCCCAGAGGTGCCAGTGCAATCTCTGGACTCACTACAGTACAGCTCCTGTGGTGCCAGTGCACTCTCTGGACTCACTGCACTGCATCCCCAGTGGTGCCAGTGCACTCTCTGGACTCACTGCACTGCATCCCCAGTGGTGCCAGTGCACTCTCTGGACTCACTGCAGTGTATTCACAGTGGTGCCAGTGCACTCTTTAGCGTCACTGCAGTGCATCCCCAGTGGTGCCAGTGCACTCACTGCAGTGCATCCCCACTGGTGCCAGTGCACTTACTGGACTCACTGCACTGCATCCCCAGTGGTGCCAGTGCACTCTCTGGACTCACTGCACTGCATCCCCAGTGGTGCCAGTGCACTCTATGGACTCACTGCACTGCATCCCCAGTGGTGTCACTGCACTCTCTGGACTCACTGCACTGCATTCCCAGTGGTACCAGTGCACTCTATGGACTCACTGCACTGCATCCCCAGTGGTGCCAGTGCTCACACTGGACTCACTGCAGTGCATCCCCAGTGGTGCCAGTGCACTCTCTGGACTCACTGCACTGCATCCCCAGTGGCGCCAGTACACTCTCTGGACTCACTGCACTGCATCACCAGTGGTGCCAGTGCACTCTCTGGACTCACGGCACTGCATCACCAGTGGTGCCAGTGCACTCTGTTTACTCACTGCACTGCATCCCCAGTGGTGCCAGTGCGCTCTCTGGACTCACTGCACTGCATTCCCAGTTGTGCCAGGGCACTCTCTGGAGTCACTGCAGTGCATTCCCAGTGGTGCCAGTGCACTCTCAGGACTCACTGCACTGCATTACCAGTGGTGCCAGTGCACTCTCTGGACTCACTGCAGTGCATCCCCAATGTTGCCAGGGCACTCTCTGGACACAGAGCACTGCATTCCCAGTGCTGACAGTGCACTCTCTGGACTCACGGCACTGCATCCCCAGTGCTCATAGTGCACTCTCTGGAGTCACTGCACTGCATCCCCAGTGGTGCCAGTGCACTCTCTGGACTCACTGCACTGCATCCCCAGTGGTGCCAGTGCAATCTCTGGACTTACTACAGTACAGGTCCAGTGGTGCCAGTGCACTCTCTGGACTCACTGCACTGCATCCCCAGTGGTGCCAGTGCACTCTGTGCACTCACTGCAGTGCATCCCCATTGGTGCCAGTGCACTCTCTGGACTCACTGCAGTGTATTCCCAGTGGTGCCAGTGCACTCTTTAGCGTCACTGCACTGCATCCCCAGTGGTGCCAGTGCACTCACTGCAGTGCATCCCCACTGGTGCCAGTGCACTTACTGGACTCACTGCACTGCATCCCCAGTGGTGCCAGTGCACTCTCTGGACACACTGCACTGCATCCCCAGTGGTGCCAGTTTACTCTATGGACTCACAGCACTGCATCCCCAGTGGTGTCACTGCACTCTCTGGACTCACTGCACTGCATTCCCAGTGGTGCCAGTGCACTCTATGGACTCACTGCACTGCATCCCCAGTGGTGCCAGTGCTCACACTGGACTCCCTGCAGTGCATCCCCAGTGGTGCCAGTGCACTCTCTGGACTCACTGCACTGCATCCCCAGTGGCGCCAGTGCACTCTCTGTACTCACTGCACTGCATCCCCAGTGGTGCCAGAGCACTCTCTGGACTCACGGCACTGCATCCCCAGTAGTGCCAGTGCGCTCTGTTTACTCACTGCACTGCATCCCCAGTGGTGCCAGTGCACTCTCTGGACTCACTGCACTGCATTCCCAGTTGTGCCAGGGCACTCTCTGGAGTCACTGCAGTGCATTCCCAGTGGTGCCAGTGCACTCTCTGGACTCACTGCACTGCATTACCAGCGGTGCCAGTGCACTCTCTGGACTCACTGCAGTGCATCGCCAGTGTTGCCAGGGCACTCTCTGGACTCACAGCACTGCATTCCCAGTGGTGCCAGTGCACTCTCTGGACTCACGGCACTGCATCCCCAGTGCTCCTAGTGCACTCTCTGGAGTCACTGCACTGCATCCCCTGTGGGGCCAGTGCACTCTCTGGACTCACTGCACTGCATCCCCAGTGGTGCCAGTGCACTCTCTGGACTCACTGCAGTGCATCCCCAGTGGTGCCAGTACACTCTCTGGACTCACTGCACTGCATCCCCAGTGGTGCCAGTGCACTCTCTGGACTCACTGCACTGCATCCCCAGTGGTGCCAGTGCAATCTCTGGACTCACTACAGTACAGCTCCAATGGTGCCAGTGCACTCTCTGGAGTCACTGCACTGCATCCCCAGTGGTGCCAGTGCACTCTATGGACTCACTGCACTGCATCACCAGTGGTGCCACTGCACTCTCTGGACTCACTGCACTGCATTCCCAGTGGTGCCAGTGCACTCTCTGGACTCACTGCACTGCATCCCCAGTGGTGCCAGTGCTCACACTGGACTCACTGCACTGCATCCCCAGTGGTGCGAGTGCACTCTCTGGACTCACTGCACTGCATCCCCAGTGGTGCCAGTGCACTCTCTGCACTCACTGCACTGCATCCCCAGTGGTGCCAGTGCACTCTCTGGACTCACGGTACTGCATCCGCAGTGGTGCCAGTGCACTCTTTAGCGTCACTGCAGTGCATCCCCAGTGGTGCCAGTGCACTCTCTGCAGTGCATCCCCACTGGTGCCAGTGCACTCTCTGCACTCACTGCACTGCATCCCCAGTGGGGCCAGTGCACTCTCTGGACTCACTGCACTGCATCCCCAGTGGTGCCACTGCACTCTATGGACTCACTGCACTGCATCCCCAGTGGTGCCAGTGCACTCTCTGGACTCACTGCACTGCATCCACAGTGGTGCCAGTGCACTCTCTGGACTCACTGCACTGCATCCCCAGTGCTGACAGTGCACTCCCTGGACTCACAGCACTGCATCCGCAGTGGTGCCAGTGCACTCTGTTTACTCACTGCACTGCATCCCCAGTGGTGCCAGTGCACTCTCTGGACTCACTGCAGTGCATTCCCACTGGTCCCAGGGCACTCTCTGGACTCACTGCACTGCATCCCCAGTGGTGCCAGTGCACGCTCTGGAATCACTTCACTGCATCCCCAGTGTTGCCAGTGCACTCTCTGGACTCACTGCACTGCATCCCCAGTGCTGACAGTGCACTCTCTGGACTCACTGCACTGCATCCCCAAGGTGCAGTGCACGCTCTGGAATCACTTCACTGCATCCCCAGTGTTGTCAGTGCACTCTCTGGACTCTCTGCAGTGCATCCCCAGTGGTGCCACTGCACTCTCTGGACTCACTGCACTGCATCCCAAGTCGTGCCAGTGCACTGTCTATACTCACTGCAGAGCATCCCCAGTGGTGCCAGTGCACTCTCTGGACTCACTGCAGTGCATCCCCAGTGTTGCCAGTGCACTCTGTGGACTCACGGCACTGCATTCCCAGTGGTGCCAGTGCACTCTCTGGACTCACTGCACTGCATTAACAGTGCTGCCAGAGCACTCTCTGGACTAACTGCAGTGCATCCCCAGTGTTGCCAGGGCACTCTCTGGACTCACAGCACTGCATTCCCAGTGGTGCCAGTGCACTCTCTGGACTCACAGCACTGCATCCCCAGTGCTGCTAGTGCACTCTCTGGACTCACTGCACTGCATCCCCAGTGGGGCAAGTGCACTCTCTGGACTCACGGCACTGCATCCCCAGTGGTGCCATTGAACTCTGTGGACTCACAGCACTGCATCCCCAGTGGTGCCAGTGCACTCTCTGGACTCACTGCACTGCATCACCAGTGGTGCCAGTACACTCTCTGGACTCACTGCACTGCATCCCCAGTGGTGCCAGTGCACTCTCTGGACTCACTGCACTGCATCCCCAGAGGTGCCAGTGCAATCTCTGGACTCACTACAGTACAGCTCCTGTGGTGCCAGTGCACTCTCTGGACTCACTGCACTGCATCCCCAGTGGTGCCAGTGCACTCTCTGGACTCACTGCACTGCATCCCCAGTGGTGCCAGTTCAATCTCTGGACTTACTACAGTACAGGTCCAGTGGTGCCAGTGCACTCTCTGGACTCACTGCACTGCATCCCCAGTGGTGCCAGTGCACTCTGTGCACTCACTGCAGTGCATCCCCAGTGGTGCCAGTGCACTCTCTGGACTCACTGCAGTGTATTCCCAGTGGTGCCAGTGCACTCTTTAGCGTCACTGCACTGCATCCCCAGTGGTGCCAGTGCACTCACTGCACTGCATCCCCACTGGTGCCAGTGCACTTACTGGACTCACTGCACTGCATCCCCAGTGGTGCCAGTGCACTCTCTGGACACACTGCACTGCATCCCCAGTGGTGCCAGTTTACTCTATGGACTCACAGCACTGCATCCCCAGTGGTGTCACTGCACTCTCTGGACTCACTGCACTGCATTCCCAGTGGTGCCAGTGCACTCTATGGACTCACTGCACTGCATCCCCAGTGGTGCCAGTGCTCACACTGGACTCCCTGCAGTGCATCCCCAGTGGTGCCAGTGCACTCTCTGGACTCACTGCACTGCATCGCCAGTGGTGCCAGTGCACTCTCTGGACTCACTGCACTGCATCCCCAGTGGTGCCAGTGCACTCTCTGGACTCACGGCACTGCATCCCCAGTAGTGCCAGTGCGCTCTGTTTACTCACTGCACTGCATCCCCAGTGGTGCCAGTGCGCTCTCTGGACTCACTGCACTGCATTCCCAGTTGTGCCAGGGCACTCTCTGGAGTCACTGCAGTGCATTCCCAGTGGTGCCAGTGCACTCTCTGGACTCACTGCACTGCATTACCAGCGGTGCCAGTGCACTCTCTGGACTCACTGCAGTGCATCGCCAGTGTTGCCAGGGCACTCTCTGGACTCACAGCACTGCATTCCCAGTGGTGCCAGTGCACTCTCTGGACTCACGGCACTGCATCCCCAGTGCTCCTAGTGCACTCTCTTGAGTCACTGCACTGCATCCCCTGTGGGGCCAGTGCACTCTCTGGACTCACTGCACTGCATCCCCAGTGGTGCCAGTGCACTCTCTGGACTCACTGCAGTGCATCCCCAGTGGTGCCAGTACACTCTCTGGACTCACTGCACTGCATCCCCAGTGGTGCCAGTGCACTCTCTGGACTCACTGCACTGCATCCCCAGTGGTGCCAGTGCAATCTCTGGACTCACTACAGTACAGCTCCAATGGTGCCAGTGCACTCTCTGGAGTCAATGCACTGCATCCCCAGTGGTGCCAGTGCACTCTCTGGACTCACTGCACTGCATCTTCAATGGTGCCAGTGCACTCTTTGGACTCACTGCAGTGCATCCCCAGTGGTGCCAGGGCACTCTCTGGAGTCACTGCAGTGCATTCCCAGTGGTGCCAGTGCACTCTCTGGACTCACTGCACTGCATTACCAGTGGTGCCAGTGCACTCTCTGGACTCACTGCACTGCATCCCCAGTGCTGACAGTGCACTCTCTGGACTCACTGCACTGCATCCCCAGTGCTGACAGTGCACTCTCTGGACTCACGGCACTTCATCCGCAGTGGTGCCAGTGCACTCTCTGGACTCACTGCACTGCATTCCCAGTGGTGCCAGTGCACTCTCTGGACTCACTGCACTGCATCCCCACTGGTGCCAGTGCACTCTCTGGACTCACTGCACTGCATCCCCAGTGGTGCCAGTGCACTCTCTGGACTCACTGCACTGCATCCCCAGTGGTGCCAGTGCACTCTCTGGACTCACTGCAGTGTATTCCCAGTGGTGCCAGTGCACTCTTTAGCGTCACTGCAGTGCATCCCCAGTGGTGCCAGTGCACTCACTGCACTGCATCCCCACTGGTGCCAGTGCACTCTCTGGACTCACTGCAGTGCATCCCCAGTGGTGCCAGTGCGCTCTATGGACTCACTGCACTGCATTCCCAGTTGTGCCAGGGCACTCTCTGGAGTCACTGCAGTGCATTCCCAGTGGTGCCAGTGCACTCTCAGGACTCACTGCACTGCATTACCAGTGGTGCCAGTGCACTCTCTGGACTCACTGCAGTGCATCCCCAATGTTGCCAGGGCACTCTCTGGACACAGAGCACTGCATTCCCAGTGGTGCCAGTGCACTCTCTGGACTCACGGCACTGCATCCCCAGTGCTCCTAGTGCACTCTCTGGAGTCACTGCACTGCATCCCCAGTGGTGCCAGTGCACTCTCTGGACTCACTGCACTGCATCCCCAGTGGTGCCAGTGCAATCTCTGGACTTACTACAGTACAGGTCCAGTGGTGCCAGTGCACTCTCTGGACTCACTGCACTGCATCCCCAGTGGTGCCAGTGCACTCTGTGCACTCACTGCAGTGCATCCCCAGTGGTGCCAGTGCACTCTCTGGACTCACTGCAGTGTATTCCCAGTGGTGCCAGTGCACTCTTTAGCGTCACTGCACTGCATCCCCAGTGGTGCCAGTGCACTCACTGCAGTGCATCCCCACTGGTGCCAGTGCACTCTCTGGACTCACTGCACTGCATCCCCAGTGGTGCCACTGCACTCTATGGACTCACTGCACTGCATCCCCAGTGGTGCCAGTTTACTCTATGGACTCACAGCACTGCATCCCCAGTGGTGCCAGTGCTCACACTGGACTCCCTGCAGTGCATCCCCAGTGGTGCCAGTGCACTCTCTGGACTCACTGCACTGCATCCCCAGTGGCGCCAGTGCACTCTCTGTACTCACTGCACTGCATCCCCAGTGGTGCCAGAGCACTCTCTGGACTCACGGCACTGCATCCCCAGTAGTGCCAGTGCGCTCTGTTTACTCACTGCACTGCATCCCCAGTGGTGCCAGTGCGCTCTCTGGACTCACTGCACTGCATTCCCAGTTGTGCCAGGGCACTCTCTGGAGTCACTGCAGTGCATTCCCAGTGGTGCCAGTGCACTCTCTGGACTCACTGCACTGCATTACCAGCGGTGCCAGTGCACTCTCTGGACTCACTGCAGTGCATCGCCAGTGTTGCCAGGGCACTCTCTGGACTCACAGCACTGCATTCCCAGTGGTGCCAGTGCACTCTCTGGACTCACGGCACTGCATCCCCAGTGCTCCTAGTGCACTCTCTGGAGTCACTGCACTGCATCCCCTGTGGGGCCAGTGCACTCTCTGGACTCACTGCACTGCATCCCCAGTGGTGCCAGTGCACTCTCTGGACTCACTGCAGTGCATCCCCAGTGGTGCCAGTGCACTCTCTGGACTCACTGCACTGCATTCCCAGTGGTGCCTGTGCACTCTCTGGACTCACTACAGTACAGCTCCAGTGGTGCCAGTGCACTCTCTGGACTCACTGCACTGCATCCCCAGTGGTGCCAGTGCACTCTCTGGACTCACTGCACTGCATCTTCAATGGTGCCAGTGCACTCTTTGGACTCACTGCACTGCATCCCCAGTGGTGCCAGGGCACTCTCTGCACTCACTGCACTGCATCCCCAGTGGTGCCAGTGCACTCTCTGGACTCACTGCACTGCATCCCCAGTGGTGCCAGTGCACTCTCTGGACTCACTGCAGTGCATCCCCAGTGGTGCCAGTGCACTCTCTGGACTCACTGCACTGCATCCCCAGTGGTGCAGGAGCACTCTCTGGACTCTAGGCACTGCATCACCAGTGGTGCCAGTGCACTCTGTTTACTCACTGCACTGCATCCCCAGTGGTGCCAGTGCGCTCTCTGGACTCACTGCACTGCATTCCCAGTTGTGCCAGGGCACTCTCTGGAGTCACTGCAGTGCATTCCCAGTGGTGCCAGTGTACTCTCTGGACTCACTGCACTGCATCCCGAGTGGTGCCAGTGCACTCTCTGGACTCACTGCACTGCATCCCCAGTGGTGCCACTGCACTCTCTGGACTCACTGCAGTGTATTCCCAGTGGTGCCAGTGCACTCTTTAGCGTCACTGCAGTGCATCCCCAGTGGTGCCAGTGCACTCACTGCAGTGCATCCCCACTGGTACCAGAGCACTTACTAGACTCACTACACTGCATCCCCAGTGGTGCCAGTGCACTCTCTGGACTCACTGCACTGCATCTTCAATGGTGCCAGTGCACTCTTTGGACTCACTGCAGTGCATCCCCAGTGGTGCCAGGGCACTCTCTGGAGTCACTGCAGTGCATTCCCAGTGGTGCCAGTGCACTCTCTGGACTCACTGCACTGCATTACCAGTGGTGCCAGTGCACTCTCTGGACTCACTGCACTGCATCCCCAGTGCTGACAGTGCACTCTCTGGACTCACTGCACTGCATCCCCAGTGCTGACAGTGCACTCTCTGGACTCACGGCACTTCATCCGCAGTGGTGCCAGTGCACTCTCTGGACTCACTGCACTGCATTCCCAGTGGTGCCAGTGCACTCTCTGGACTCACTGCACTGCATCCCCACTGGTGCCAGTGCACTCTCTGGACTCACTGCACTGCATCCCCAGTGGTGCCAGTGCACTCTCTGGACTCACTGCACTGCATCCCCAGTGGTGCCAGTGCACTCTCTGGACTCACTGCAGTGTATTCCCAGTGGTGCCAGTGCACTCTTTAGCGTCACTGCAGTGCATCCCCAGTGGTGCCAGTGCACTCACTGCACTGCATCCCCACTGGTGCCAGTGCACTCTCTGGACTCACTGCAGTGCATCCCCAGTGGTGCCAGTGCACTCTCTGGACTCACTGCACTGCATCCCCAAGGTGCCAGTGCACTCTATGGACTCACTGCACTGCATCCCCAGTGGTGCCAGTGCACTCTCTGGACTCACTGCACTGCATCCTCAGTGGTGCCAGTGCACACACTGGACTCACTGCACTGCATCCCCAGTGGTGCCAGTGCACTCTCTGGACTCACTGCAGTGTATTCCCAGTGGTGCCAGTGCACTCTTTAGCGTCACTGCAGTGCATCCCCAGTGGTGCCAGTGCACTCACTGCAGTGCATCCCCACTGGTACCTTTGCACTTACTGGACTCACTACACTGAATCCCCAGTGGTGCCAGTGCACTCTATGGACTCACTGCACTGCATCCCCAGTGGTGCCAGTGCACTCTCTGGACTCACTGCACTGCATCCCCAGTGGTGCCAGTGCACTCTCTGGACTCACTGCACTGCATCCCCAGTGCTGACAGTGCACTCTCTGGACTCACGGCACTGCATCCGCAGTGGTGCCAGTACACTCTGTTTACTCACTGCACTGCATCACCAGTGGTGCCAGTGCATTCTCTGGACTCACTGCACTGCATTCCCAGAGGTGCCAGTGTACTCTCTGGACTCACTATAGTACAGCTCCAGTGGTGCCAGTGCACTCTCTGGACTCACTGCACTGCATCCCCAGTGGTGCCAGTGCACTCTCTGGACTCACTGCACTGCATCCCCAGTGGTGCCAGTGCACTCTCTGGACTCACTGCAGTGTATTCCCAGTGGTGCCAGTGCACTCTTTAGCGTCACTGCAGTGCATCCCCAGTGGTGCCAGTGCACTCACTGCAGTGCATCCCCACTGGTGCCAGTGCACTCTCTGGACTCACTGCACTGCATCCCCATTGGTGCCAGTGCACTCTCTGGACTCACAGCACTGCATCCCCAGTGGTGCCAGTGCACTCTATGGACTCACTGCACTGCATCCCCAGTGGTGCCAGTGCACTCTCTGGACTCACTGCACTGCATCCTCAGTGGTGCCAGTGCACACACTGGACTCCCTGCACTGCATCCCCAGTGGTGCCAGTGCACTCTCTGGACTCACTGCACTGCATTCCCAGTGGTGCCAGTGCACTCTCTGGACTCACTACAGTACAGCTCCAGTGGTGCCAGTGCACTCTCTGGACTCACTGCACTGCATCCCCAGTGGTGCCAGTGCACTCTCTGGACTCACTGCACTGCATCTTCAATGGTGCCAGTGCACTCTTTGGACTAACTGCACTGCATCCCCAGTGGTGCCAGGGCACTCTCTGCACTCACTGCACTGCATCCCCAGTGGTGCCAGTGCACTCTCTGGACTCACTGCACTGCATCCCCAGTGGTGCCAGTGCACTCTCTGGACTCACTGCACTGCATCCCCAGTGGTGCCAGTGCACTCTCTAGAGTCACTGCAGTGCATCCCCAGTGGTGCCAGTGCACTCTTTGGACTCACTGCAGTGCATCCCCACTGGTGCCCGTGCACTCTCTGGACTCACTGCACTGCATCCCCAGTGGTGCCAGTGCACTCTCTGGACTCACTGCACTGCATCCCCAATGGTGCCAGTGCACTCTATGGACTCACTGCACTGCATCCCCAGTGGTGCCACTGAACTCTCTGGACTCACTGCACTGCATTCCCATTGCTGCCAGTGCACTCTTTGGACTCACTGCACTGCATCCCCAGTGGTGCCAGGGCACTCTCTGGGCTCACTGCAGTGCATCCCCAGTGGTGCCAGTGCACTCTCTGGACTCACTGCAGTGCATTCCCACTGGTCCCAGGGCACTCTCTGGACTCACTGCAGTGCATCCCCAGTGGTGCCAGTGCACTCTCTGGACTCCCTGCACTGCATCCCGAGTGGTGCCAGTGCACTCTCTGGACTCACTGCACTGCATCCCCAGTGGTGCCACTGCACTCTATGGACTCACTGCACTGCATCCCCAGTGGTGCCAGTGTACTCTCTGGAGTCACTGCACTGCATCCCCAGTGGTGCCAGTGCACTCTTTGGACTCACTGCACTGCATCCCCAGTGGAGCCAGTGCACTCTCTGGACTCACTGCACTGCATCCCAATGGTGCCAGGGCAACCTCTGCACTCACTGCACTGCATCCCCAGTGGTGCCAGGGCACTCTCTGCACTCACTGCACTGCATCCCCAGTGGTGCAGTGCACTCTCTGGACTCACTGCACTGCTTCCCCAGTGGTGCCAGTGCACTCTCTGGAATCACTGCAGTGCATCCGCAGTGGTGACAGTGCACTCTCTGGATTCACTGCACTACATCCCCAGTGGTGCCAGTGCACTCTCTGGACTCTCGGCACTGCATCACCAGTGGTGCCAGTGCACTCTGTTTACTCACTGCACTGCATCCCCAGTGGTGCCAGTGCGCTCTCTGGACTCACTGCACTGCATTCCCAGTTGTGCCAGGGCACTCTCTGGAGTCACTGCAGTGCATTCCCACTGGTCCCAGGGCACTCTCTGGACTCACTGCACTGCATCCCCAGTGGTGCCAGTGCACTCTCTGCACTCACTGCACTGCATTCCCAGTGGTGCCAGTGCACTCTCTGGACTCACTGCTCTGCATCCCCAAGGTGCCAGTGCACGCTCTGGAATCACTTCACTGCATCCCCAGTGTTGCCAGTGCACTCTCTGGACTCACTGCACTGCATCCCCAGTGGTGCCAGTGCACTCTTTGGACTCACTGCACTGCATCCCCAGTGGTGCCAGTGCACTCTCTGGACTCTCGGCACTGCATCACCAGTGGTGCCAGTGCACTCTGTATACTCACTGCACTGCATCCCCAGTGGTGCCAGTGCACTCTCTGGACTCACTGCACTGCATTCCCAGTTGTGCCAGGGCACTCTCTGGAGTCACTGCAGTGCATTCCCAGTGGTGCCAGTGCACTCTCTGGACTCACTGCACTGCATTACCAGTGGTGCCAGTGCACTCTCTGGACTCACTGCAGTGCATCCCCAGTGTTGCCAAGGCACTCTCTGGACTTACAGGACTGCATTCCCAGTGGTGCCAGTGCACTCTCTGGACTCACGGCACTGCATCCCTTAGTGCTGCTAGTGCACTCTCTGAAGTCACTGCAGTGCATCCCCAGTGGGGCCAGTTCACTCTCTGGACTCACGGCACTGCTACCCAGTGGTGCCATTGAACTCTGTGGACTCACTGCACTGCATCCCCAGTGGTGCCAGGGTACTCTCTGCACTCACTGCACTGCATCCCCAGTGGTGCCAGTGCACTCTCTGGACTCACTGCACTGCATTCCCAGTGGTGTCAGTGCACTCTCTGGACTCACTACAGTACAGCTCCAGTGGTGCCAGTGCACTCACTGCAGTGCATCCCCACTGGTACCTTTGCACTTACTGGACTCACTACACTGAATCCCCAGTGGTGCCAGTGCACTCTATGGACTCACTGCACTGCATCCCCAGTGGTGCCAGTGCACTCTCTGCACTCACTGCACTGCATCCCCAGTGGTGCCAGTGCACTCTCTGGACTCACTGCACTGCATCCCCAGTGCTGACAGTGCACTCTCTGGACTCACGGCACTGCATCCGCAGTGGTGCCAGTACACTCTGTTTACTCACTGCACTGCATCACCAGTGGTGCCAGTGCATTCTCTGGACTCACTGCACTGCATTCCCAGAGGTGCCAGTGCACTCTCTGGACTCACTAAAGTACAGCTCCAGTGGTGCCAGTGCACTCTCTGGACTCACTGCACTGCATCCCCAGTGGTGCCAGTGCACTCTCTGGACTCACTGCACTGCATCCCCACTGGTGCCAGTGCACTCTCTGGACTCACTGCAGTGTATTCCCAGTGGTGCCAGTGCACTCTTTAGCGTCACTGCAGTGCATCCCCAGTGGTGCCAGTGCACTCACTGCAGTGCATCTCCACTGGTGCCAGTGCACTCTCTGGACTCACAGCACTGCATCCCCAGTGGTGCCAGTGCACTCTCTGGACTCACAGCACTGCATCCCCAGTGGTGCCAGTGCACTCTATGGACTCACTGCACTGCATCCCCAGTGGTGCCAGTGCACTCTCTGGACTCACTGCACTGCATCCTCAGTGGTGCCAGTGCACACACTGGACTCCCTGCTCTGCATCCCCAGTGGTGCCAGTGCACTCTCTGGACTCACTGCACTGCATTCCCAGTGGTGCCAGTGCACTCTCTGGACTCACTACAGTACAGCTCCAGTGGTGCCAGTGCACTCTCTGGACTCACTGCACTGCATCCCCAGTGGTGCCAGTGCACTCTCTGGACTCACTGCACTGCATCTTCAATGGTGCCAGTGCACTCTTTGGACTCACTGCACTGCATCCCCAGTGGTGCCAGGGCACTCTCTGCACTCACTGCACTGCATCCCCAGTGGTGCCAGTGCACTCTCTGGACTCACTGCACTGCATCCCCAGTGGTGCCAGTGCACTCTCTGGACTCACTGCACTGCATCCCCAGTGGTGCCAGTGCACTCTCTAGAGTCACTGCAGTGCATCCCCAGTGGTGCCAGTGCACTCTTTGGACTCACTGCAGTGCATCCCCACTGGTGCCCGTGCACTCTCTGGACTCACTGCACTGCATCCCCAGTGGTGCCAGTGCACTCTCTGGACTCACTGCACTGCATCCCCAATGGTGCCAGTGCACTCTATGGACTCACTGCACTGCATCCCCAGTGGTGCCACTGCACTCTCTGGACTCACTGCACTGCATTCCCATTGCTGCCAGTGCACTCTGTGGACTCACTGCACTGCATCCCCAGTGGTGCCAGGGCACTCTCTGGGCTCACTGCAGTGCATCCCCAGTGGTGCCAGTGCACTCTCTGGACTCACTGCAGTGCATTCCCACTGGTCCCAGGGCACTCTCTGGACTCACTGCAGTGCATCCCCAGTGGTGCCAGTGCACTCTCTGGACTCCCTGCACTGCATCCCGAGTGGTGCCAGTGCACGCTCTGGACTCACTGCTCTGCATCCCCAAGGTGACAGTGCACGCTCTGGAATCACTTCACTGCATCACCAGTGTTGCCAGTGCACTCTCTGGACGCACTGCACTGCATCCCCAGTGGTGCCAGTGCACTCTTTGGACTCACTGCACTGCATCCCCAGTGGAGCCAGTGCACTCTCTGGACTCACTGCACTGCATCCCAATGGAGCCAGGGCAACCTCTGCACTCACTGCACTGCATCCCCAGTGGTGCCAGGGCACTCTCTGCACTCACTGCACTGCATCCCCAGTGGTGCCAGTGCACTCTCTGGACTCACTGCACTGCTTCCCCAGTGGTGCCAGTGCACTCTCTGGAATCACTGCAGTGCATCCGCAGTGGTGACAGTGCACTCTCTGGATTCACTGCACTACATCCCCAGTGGTGCCAGTGCACTCTCTGGACTCTCGGCACTGCATCACCAGTGGTGCCAGTGCACTCTGTTTACTCACTGCACTGCATCCCCAGTGGTGCCAGTGCGCTCTCTGGACTCACTGCACTGCATTCCCAGTTGTGCCAGGGCACTCTCTGGAGTCACTGCAGTGCATTCCCACTGGTCCCAGGGCACTCTCTGGACTCACTGCACTGCATCCCCAGTGGTGCCAGTGCACTCTCTGCACTCACTGCACTGCATCCCCAGTCGTGCCAGTGCACTCTCTGGACTCACTGCTCTGCATCCCCAAGGTGCCAGTGCACGCTCTGGAATCACTTCACTGCATCCCCAGTGTTGCCAGTGCACTCTCTGGACTCACTGCACTGCATCCCCAGTGGTGCCAGTGCACTCTTTGGACTCACTGCACTGCATCCCCAGTGGTGCCAGTGCACTCTCCTGACTCTCGGCACTGCATCACCAGTGGTGCCAGTGCACTCTGTATACTCACTGCACTGCATCCCCAGTGGTGCCAGTGCGCTCTCTGGACTCACTGCACTGCATTCCCAGTTGTGCCAGGGCACTCTCTGGAGTCACTGCAGTGCATTCCCAGTGGTGCCAGTGCACTCTCTGGACTCACTGCACTGCATTACCAGTGGTGCCAGTGCACTCTCTGGACTCACTGCAGTGCATCCCCAGTGTTGCCAAGGCACTCTCTGGACTTACAGGACTGCATTCCCAGTGGTGCCCGTGCACTCTCTGGACTCACGGCACTGCATCCCTTAGTGCTGCTAGTGCACTCTCTGGAGTCACTGCACTGCATCCCCAGTGGGGCCAGTGCACTCTCTGGACTCACGGCACTGCTACCCAGTGGTGCCATTGAACTCTGTGGACTCACTGCACTGCATCCCCAGTGGTGCCAGGGCACTCTCTGCACTCACTACAGTACAGCTCCAGTGGTGCCAGTGCACTCACTGCAGTGCATCCCCACTGGTACCTTTGCACTTACTGGACTCACTACACTGAATCCCCAGTGGTGCCAGTGCACTCTATGGACTCACTGCACTGCATCCCCAGTGGTGCCAGTGCACTCTCTGCACTCACTGCACTGCATCCCCAGTGGTGCCAGTGCACTCTCTGGACTCACTGCACTGCATCCCCAGTGCTGACAGTGCACTCTCTGGACTCACGGCACTGCATCCGCAGTGGTGCCAGTACACTCTGTTTACTCACTGCACTGCATCACCAGTGGTGCCAGTGCATTCTCTGGACTCACTGCACTGCATTCCCAGAGGTGCCAGTGCACTCTCTGGACTCACTAAAGTACAGCTCCAGTGGTGCCAGTGCACTCTCTGGACTCACTGCACTGCATCCCCAGTGGTGCCAGTGCACTCTCTGGACTCACTGCACTGCATCCCCACTGGTGCCAGTGCACTCTCTGGACTCACTGCAGTGTATTCCCAGTGGTGCCAGTGCACTCTTTAGCGTCACTGCAGTGCATCCCCAGTGGTGCCAGTGCACTCACTGCAGTGCATCTCCACTGGTGCCAGTGCACTCTCTGGACTCACAGCACTGCATCCCCAGTGGTGCCAGTGCACTCTCTGGACTCACAGCACTGCATCCCCAGTGGTGACAGTGCACTCTATGGACTCACTGCACTGCATCCCCAGTGGTGCCAGTGCACTCTCTGGACTCACTGCACTGCATCCTCAGTGGTGCCAGTGCACACACTGGACTCCCTGCTCTGCATCCCCAGTGGTGCCAGTGCACTCTCTGGACTCACTGCACTGCATTCCCAGTGGTGCCAGTGCACTCTCTGGACTCACTACAGTACAGCTCCAGTGGTGCCAGTGCACTCTCTGGACTCACTGCACTGCATCCCCAGTGGTGCCAGTGCACTCTCTGGACTCACTGCACTGCATCTTCAATGGTGCCAGTGCACTCTTTGGACTCACTGCACTGCATCCCCAGTGGTGCCAGGGCACTCTCTGCACTCACTGCACTGCATCCCCAGTGGTGCCAGTGCACTCTCTGGACTCACTGCAGTGCATCCCCAGTGGTGCCAGTGCACTCTCTGGACTCACTGCACTGCATTCCCAGTGGTGCCAGTGCACTCTCTGGACTCACTACAGTACAGCTCCAGTGGTGCCAGTGCACTCTCTGGACTCACTGCACTGCATCCCCAGTGGTGCCAGTGCACTCTCTGGACTCACTGCACTGCATCTTCAATGGTGCCAGTGCACTCTTTGGACTCACTGCACTGCATCCCCAGTGGTGCCAGGGCACTCTCTGCACTCACTGCACTGCATCCCCAGTGGTGCCAGTGCACTCTCTGGACTCACTGCACTGCATCCCCAGTGGTGCCAGTGCACTCTCTGGACTCACTGCAGTGCATCCCCAGTGGTGCCAGTGCACTCTCTGGACTCACTGCACTGCATCCCCAGTGGTGCAGGAGCACTCTCTGGACTCTCGGCACTGCATCACCAGTGGTGCCAGTGCACTCTGTTTACTCACTGCACTGCATCCCCAGTGGTGCCAGTGCGCTCTCTGGACTCACTGCACTGCATTCCCAGTTGTGCCAGGGCACTCTCTGGACTCACTGCAGTGCATTCCCAGTGGTGCCAGTGTACTCTCTGGACTCACTGCACTGCATCCCGAGTGGTGCCAGTGCACTCTCTGGACTCACTGCACTGCATCCCCAGTGGTGCCACTGCACTCTCTGGACTCACTGCAGTGTATTCCCAGTGGTGCCAGTGCACTCTTTAGCGTCACTGCAGTGCATCCCCAGTGGTGCCAGTGCACTCACTGCAGTGCATCCCCACTGGTACCAGAGCACTTACTAGACTCACTACACTGCATCCCCAGTGGTGCCAGTGCACTCTCTGGACTCACTGCACTGCATCTTCAATGGTGCCAGTGCACTCTTTGGACTCACTGCAGTGCATCCCCAGTGGTGCCAGGGCACTCTCTGGAGTCACTGCAGTGCATTCCCAGTGGTGCCAGTGCACTCTCTGGACTCACTGCACTGCATTACCAGTGGTGCCAGTGCACTCTCTGGACTCACTGCACTGCATCCCAAGTGCTGACAGTGCACTCTCTGGACTCACTGCACTGCATCCCCAGTGCTGACAGTGCACTCTCTGGACTCACGGCACTTCATCCGCAGTGGTGCCAGTGCACTCTCTGGACTCACTGCACTGCATTCCCAGTGGTGCCAGTGCACTCTCTGGACTCACTGCACTGCATCCCCAGTGGTGCCAGTGCACTCTCTGGACTCACTGCACTGCATCACCAGTGGTGCCAGTGCACTCTCTGGACTCACTGCACTGCATCCCCAGTGCTGACAGTGCACTCTCTGGACTCACGGCACTGCATCCGCAGTGGTGCCAGTACACTCTGTTTACTCACTGCACTGCATCACCAGTGGTGCCAGTGCATTCTCTGGACTCACTGCACTGCATTCCCAGAGGTGCCAGTGTACTCTCTGGACTCACTATAGTACAGCTCCAGTGGTGCCAGTGCACTCTCTGGACTCACTGCACTGCATCCCCAGTGGTGCCAGTGCACTCTCTGGACTCACTGCACTGCATCCCCAGTGGTGCCAGTGCACTCTCTGGACTCACTGCAGTGTATTCCCAGTGGTGCCAGTGCACTCTTTAGCGTCACTGCAGTGCATCCCCACTGGTGCCAGTGCACTCACTGCAGTGCATCCCCATTGGTGCCAGTGCACTCTCTGGACTCACTGCACTGCATCCCCATTGGTGCCAGTGCACTCTCTGGACTCACAGCACTGCATCCCCAGTGGTGCCAGTGCACTCTATGGACTCACTGCACTGCATCCCCAGTGGTGCCAGTGCACTCTCTGGACTCACTGCACTGCATCCTCAGTGGTGCCAGTGCACACACTGGACTCCCTGCACTGCATCCCCAGTGGTGCCAGTGCACTCTCTGGACTCACTGCACTGCATTCCCAGTGGTGCCAGTGCACTCTCTGGACTCACTACAGTACAGCTCCAGTGGTGCCAGTGCACTCTCTGGACTCACTGCACTGCATCACCAGTGGTGCCAGTGCACTCTCTGGACTCACTGCACTGCATCTTCAATGGTGCCAGTGCACTCTTTGGACTCACTGCACTGCATCCCCAGTGGTGCCAGGGCACTCTCTGCACTCACTGCACTGCATCCCCAGTGGTGCCAGTGCACTCTCTGGACTCACTGCACTGCATCCCCAGTGGTGCCAGTGCACTCTCTGGACTCACTGCACTGCATCCCCAGTGGTGCCAGTGCACTCTCTAGAGTCACTGCAGTGCATCCCCAGTGGTGCCAGTGCACTCTTTGGACTCACTGCAGTGCATCCCCACTGGTGCCCGTGCACTCTCTGGACTCACTGCACTGCATCCCCAGTGGTGCCAGTGCACTCTCTGGACTCACTGCACTGCATCCCCAATGGTGCCAGTGCACTCTATGGACTCACTGCACTGCATCCCCAGTGGTGCCACTGAACTCTCTGGACTCACTGCACTGCATTCCCATTGCTGCCAGTGCACTCTTTGGACTCACTGCACTGCATCCCCAGTGGTGCCAGGGCACTCTCTGGGCTCACTGCAGTGCATCCCCAGTGGTGCCAGTGCACTCTCTGGACTCACTGCAGTGCATTCCCACTGGTCCCAGGGCACTCTCTGGACTCACTGCAGTGCATCCCCAGTGGTGCCAGTGCACTCTCTGGACTCCCTGCACTGCATCCCGAGTGGTGCCAGTGCACTCTCTGGACTCACTGCACTGCATCCCCAGTGGTACCAGTGCACTCTCTGGACTCACTGCACTGCATCCCCAGTGGTGCCAGTGTACTCTCTGGAGTCACTGCACTGCATCCCCAGTGGTGCCAGTGCACTCTTTGGACTCACTGCACTGCATCCCCAGTGGAGCCAGTGCACTCTCTGGACTCACTGCACTGCATCCCAATGGTGCCAGGGCAACCTCTGCACTCACTGCACTGCATCCCCAGTGGTGCCAGGGCACTCTCTGCACTCACTGCACTGCATCCCCAGTGGTGCAGTGCACTCTCTGGACTCACTGCACTGCTTCCCCAGTGGTGCCAGTGCACTCTCTGGAATCACTGCAGTGCATCCGCAGTGGTGACAGTGCACTCTCTGGATTCACTGCACTACATCCCCAGTGGTGCCAGTGCACTCTCTGGACTCTCGGCACTGCATCACCAGTGGTGCCAGTGCACTCTGTTTACTCACTGCACTGCATCCCCAGTGGTGCCAGTGCGCTCTCTGGACTCACTGCACTGCATTCCCAGTTGTGCCAGGGCACTCTCTGGAGTCACTGCAGTGCATTCCCACTGGTCCCAGGGCACTCTCTGGACTCACTGCACTGCATCCCCAGTGGTGCCAGTGCACTCTCTGGACTCACTGCACTGCATCCCCGGTGGTGCCAGTGCACTCTTTGGACTCACTGCACTGCATCCCCAGTGGTGCCAGTGCACTCTCTGGACTCTCGGCACTGCATCACCAGTGGTGCCAGTGCACTCTGTATACTCACTGCACTGCATCCCCAGTGGTGCCAGTGCACTCTCTGGACTCACTGCACTGCATTCCCAGTTGTGCCAGGGCACTCTCTGGAGTCACTGCAGTGCATTCCCAGTGGTGCCAGTGCACTCTCTGGACTCACTGCACTGCATTACTAGTGGTGCCAGTGCACTCTCTGGACTCACTGCAGTGCATCCCCAGTGTTGCCAAGGCACTCTCTGGACTTACAGGACTGCATTCCCAGTGGTGCCAGTGCACTCTCTGGACTCACGGCACTGCATCCCTTAGTGCTGCTAGTGCACTCTCTGAAGTCACTGCAGTGCATCCCCAGTGGGGCCAGTTCACTCTCTGGACTCACGGCACTGCTACCCAGTGGTGCCATTGAACTCTGTGGACTCACTGCACTGCATCCCCAGTGGTGCCAGGGCACTCTCTGCACTCACTGCACTGCATCCCCAGTGGTGCCAGTGCACTCTCTGGACTCACTGCACTGCATTCCCAGTGGTGTCAGTGCACTCTCTGGACTCACTACAGTACAGCTCCAGTGGTGCCAGTGCACTCACTGCAGTGCATCCCCACTGGTACCTTTGCACTTACTGGACTCACTACACTGAATCCCCAGTGGTGCCAGTGCACTCTATGGACTCACTGCACTGCATCCCCAGTGGTGCCAGTGCACTCTCTGCACTCACTGCACTGCATCCCCAGTGGTGCCAGTGCACTCTCTGGACTCACTGCACTGCATCCCCAGTGCTGACAGTGCACTCTCTGGACTCACGGCACTGCATCCGCAGTGGTGCCAGTACACTCTGTTTACTCACTGCACTGCATCACCAGTGGTGCCAGTGCATTCTCTGGACTCACTGCACTGCATTCCCAGAGGTGCCAGTGCACTCTCTGGACTCACTAAAGTACAGCTCCAGTGGTGCCAGTGCACTCTCTGGACTCACTGCACTGCATCCCCAGTGGTGCCAGTGCACTCTCTGGACTCACTGCACTGCATCCCCACTGGTGCCAGTGCACTCTCTGGACTCACTGCAGTGTATTCCCAGTGGTGCCAGTGCACTCTTTAGCGTCACTGCAGTGCATCCCCAGTGGTGCCAGTGCACTCACTGCAGTGCATCTCCACTGGTGCCAGTGCACTCTCTGGACTCACAGCACTGCATCCCCAGTGGTGCCAGTGCACTCTCTGGACTCACAGCACTGCATCCCCAGTGGTGCCAGTGCACTCTATGGACTCACTGCACTGCATCCCCAGTGGTGCCAGTGCACTCTCTGGACTCACTGCACTGCATCCTCAGTGGTGCCAGTGCACACACTGGACTCCCTGCTCTGCATCCCCAGTGGTGCCAGTGCACTCTCTGGACTCACTGCACTGCATTCCCAGTGGTGCCAGTGCACTCTCTGGACTCACTACAGTACAGCTCCAGTGGTGCCAGTGCACTCTCTGGACTCACTGCACTGCATCCCCAGTGGTGCCAGTGCACTCTCTGGACTCACTGCACTGCATCTTCAATGGTGCCAGTGCACTCTTTGGACTCACTGCACTGCATCCCCAGTGGTGCCAGGGCACTCTCTGCACTCACTGCACTGCATCCCCAGTGGTGCCAGTGCACTCTCTGGACTCACTGCACTGCATCCCCAGTGGTGCCAGTGCACTCTCTGGACTCACTGCACTGCATCCCCAGTGGTGCCAGTGCACTCTCTAGAGTCACTGCAGTGCATCCCCAGTGGTGCCAGTGCACTCTTTGGACTCACTGCAGTGCATCCCCACTGGTGCCCGTGCACTCTCTGGACTCACTGCACTGCATCCCCAGTGGTGCCAGTGCACTCTCTGGACTCACTGCACTGCATCCCCAATGGTGCCAGTGCACTCTATGGACTCACTGCACTGCATCCCCAGTGGTGCCACTGCACTCTCTGGACTCACTGCACTGCATTCCCATTGCTGCCAGTGCACTCTGTGGACTCACTGCACTGCATCCCCAGTGGTGCCAGGGCACTCTCTGGGCTCACTGCAGTGCATCCCCAGTGGTGCCAGTGCACTCTCTGGACTCACTGCAGTGCATTCCCACTGGTCCCAGGGCACTCTCTGGACTCACTGCAGTGCATCCCCAGTGGTGCCAGTGCACTCTCTGGACTCCCTGCACTGCATCCCGAGTGGTGCCAGTGCACGCTCTGGACTCACTGCTCTGCATCCCCAAGGTGACAGTGCACGCTCTGGAATCACTTCACTGCATCACCAGTGTTGCCAGTGCACTCTCTGGACGCACTGCACTGCATCCCCAGTGGTGCCAGTGCACTCTTTGGACTCACTGCACTGCATCCCCAGTGGAGCCAGTGCACTCTCTGGACTCACTGCACTGCATCCCAATGGAGCCAGGGCAACCTCTGCACTCACTGCACTGCATCCCCAGTGGTGCCAGGGCACTCTCTGCACTCACTGCACTGCATCCCCAGTGGTGCCAGTGCACTCTCTGGACTCACTGCACTGCTTCCCCAGTGGTGCCAGTGCACTCTCTGGAATCACTGCAGTGCATCCGCAGTGGTGACAGTGCACTCTCTGGATTCACTGCACTACATCCCCAGTGGTGCCAGTGCACTCTCTGGACTCTCGGCACTGCATCACCAGTGGTGCCAGTGCACTCTGTTTACTCACTGCACTGCATCCCCAGTGGTGCCAGTGCGCTCTCTGGACTCACTGCACTGCATTCCCAGTTGTGCCAGGGCACTCTCTGGAGTCACTGCAGTGCATTCCCACTGGTCCCAGGGCACTCTCTGGACTCACTGCACTGCATCCCCAGTGGTGCCAGTGCACTCTCTGCACTCACTGCACTGCATCCCCAGTCGTGCCAGTGCACTCTCTGGACTCACTGCTCTGCATCCCCAAGGTGCCAGTGCACGCTCTGGAATCACTTCACTGCATCCCCAGTGTTGCCAGTGCACTCTCTGGACTCACTGCACTGCATCCCCAGTGGTGCCAGTGCACTCTTTGGACTCACTGCACTGCATCCCCAGTGGTGCCAGTGCACTCTCCTGACTCTCGGCACTGCATCACCAGTGGTGCCAGTGCACTCTGTATACTCACTGCACTGCATCCCCAGTGGTGCCAGTGCGCTCTCTGGACTCACTGCACTGCATTCCCAGTTGTGCCAGGGCACTCTCTGGAGTCACTGCAGTGCATTCCCAGTGGTGCCAGTGCACTCTCTGGACTCACTGCACTGCATTACCAGTGGTGCCAGTGCACTCTCTGGACTCACTGCAGTGCATCGCCAGTGTTGCCAGGGCACTCTCTGGACTCACAGCACTGCATTCCCAGTGGTGCCAGTGCACTCTCTGGACTCACGGCACTGCATCCCCAGTGCTCCTAGTGCACTCTCTGGAGTCACTGCACGGCATCCCGAGTGGTGCCAGTGCACTCTCTGGAGTCACTGCACTGCATCCCCAGTGGGGCCAGTGCACTCTCTGGACTCACGGCACTGCTACCCAGTGGTGCCATTGAACTCTGTGGACTCACTGCACTGCATCCCCAGTGGTGCCAGGGCACTCTCTGCACTCACTGCACTGCATTCCCAGTGGTGTCAGTGCACTCTCTGGACTCACTACAGTACAGCTCCAGTGGTGCCAGTGCACTCACTGCAGTGCATCCCCACTGGTACCTTTGCACTTACTGGACTCACTACACTGAACTAACTGCAGTGCATCCCCACTGGTGCCAAAGCACTCTCTGGACTCACTGCAGTGCATCCCCAGTGGTGCCACTGCACTCTCTGGACTCACTGCAGTGCATCCCCAGTGGTGCCAGTGCACTCTCTGGACTCATTGAAGTGCATTCTCAGTGGTGCCAGTGCACTCTCTGGACTCACTGCAGTGCATCCCAGGTGGTGCCAGTACACTCACTGGACTCACTGCACTACATCCCCAGTGGTGCCAGTGCACTCTCTGGACTCACTAAACTGCATCACCAGTGGTGCCACTGCACTCTCTGGACTCACTGCACTGCTTCCCCAGTGGTGGCAGTGCACTCACTGGACTCACTGCAGTGCATCCCCACTGGTGCCAGTGCACTCTCTGGGCTCACTGCAGTGCATCCCCAGTGGTGCCAGTGCACTCTCTGGACTCACTGCACTGCATCACCAGTGGTGCCAGTGCGCTCTCTGGAGTCACAGCACTGCATCCCCAGTGGTGCCAGTGCAAATCTCTGGACTCACTGCACTGCATCCCCAGTGGTGCCAGTGCACTCTCTGGACTCACTGCACTGCATCCCCGGTGGTGCCAGTGCAGTCTCTGGAGTAACTGCACTGCATCCCCACTGGTGCCAAAGCACTCTCTGGACTCCCAGCACCGCATCCCCAGTGGTGCCAGTGCACTCTCTGTACTCACTGCACTGCATGCCCAGTGGTGCCAGTGCACTCTCTGGACTCACTGTACTGCATACCCACTGGTGCCAGTGCACTCTGTGGACTCACTGTACTGCATTCCCAGTGGTGACAGTGCACTCTCTGGACTCACTGCAGTGCATCCCCAGTGGTGCCAGTGCACTCTCTGGACTCACTGCACTGCATCCCCAGTGGTGCCAGTGCACTCTCTGGACTCTCGGCACTGCATCACCAGTGGTGCCAGTGCACTCTGTATACTCACTGCACTGCATCCCCAGTGGTGCCAGTGCGCTCTCTGGACTCACTGCACTGCATTCCCAGTTGTGCCAGGGCACTCTCTGGAGTCACTGCAGTGCATTCCCAGTGGTGCCAGTGCACTCTCTGGACTCACTGCACTGCATTACCAGTGGTGCCAGTGCACTCTCTGGACTCACTGCAGTGCATCGCCAGTGTTGCCAGGGCACTCTCTGGACTCACAGCACTGCATTCCCAGTGGTGCCAGTGCACTCTCTGGACTCACGGCACTGCATCCCCAGTGCTCCTAGTGCACTCTCTGGAGTCACTGCACGGCATCCCGAGTGGTGCCAGTGCACTCTCTGGAGTCACTGCACTGCATCCCCAGTGGGGCCAGTGCACTCTCTGGACTCACGGCACTGCTACCCAGTGGTGCCATTGAACTCTGTGGACTCACTGCACTGCATCCCCAGTGGTGCCAGGGCACTCTCTGCACTCACTGCACTGCATTCCCAGTGGTGTCAGTGCACTCTCTGGACTCACTACAGTACAGCTCCAGTGGTGCCAGTGCACTCACTGCAGTGCATCCCCACTGGTACCTTTGCACTTACTGGACTCACTACACTGAACTAACTGCAGTGCATCCCCACTGGTGCCAAAGCACTCTCTGGACTCACTGCAGTGCATCCCCAGTGGTGCCACTGCACTCTCTGGACTCACTGCAGTGCATCCCCAGTGGTGCCAGTGCACTCTCTGGACTCATTGAAGTGCATTCTCAGTGGTGCCAGTGCACTCTCTGGACTCACTGCAGTGCATCCCAGGTGGTGCCAGTACACTCACTGGACTCACTGCACTACATCCCCAGTGGTGCCAGTGCACTCTCTGGACTCACTAAACTGCATCACCAGTGGTGCCACTGCACTCTCTGGACTCACTGCACTGCTTCCCCAGTGGTGGCAGTGCACTCACTGGACTCACTGCAGTGCATCCCCACTGGTGCCAGTGCACTCTCTGGGCTCACTGCAGTGCATCCCCAGTGGTGCCAGTGCACTCTCTGGACTCACTGCACTGCATCACCAGTGGTGCCAGTGCGCTCTCTGGAGTCACAGCACTGCATCCCCAGTGGTGCCAGTGCAAATCTCTGGACTCACTGCACTGCATCCCCAGTGGTGCCAGTGCACTCTCTGGACTCACTGCACTGCATCCCCGGTGGTGCCAGTGCAGTCTCTGGAGTAACTGCACTGCATCCCCACTGGTGCCAAAGCACTCTCTGGACTCCCAGCACCGCATCCCCAGTGGTGCCAGTGCACTCTCTGTACTCACTGCACTGCATGCCCAGTGGTGCCAGTGCACTCTCTGGACTCACTGTACTGCATACCCACTGGTGCCAGTGCACTCTGTGGACTCACTGTACTGCATTCCCAGTGGTGACAGTGCACTCTCTGGACTCACTGCAGTGCATCCCCAGTGGTGCCAGTGCACTCTCTGGACTCACTGCAGTGCATCCCCAGTGGTGCCAGTGCACTCTCTTGACTCACTGCACTGAAGACCCAGTGGTGCCAGTGCACTCTCTGGACTCACTGCAGTGCATCCCCAGTGGTGCCAGTGCACTCTCTGGACTCACTGCACTGCATCCCCAGTGGTGCCTGTGCACTCTCTGGACTCACTGCAGGGCATCCCCAGTGGTGCCAGTGCACTCTCTGGACTCACTGCAGTGCATCCCCAGTGGTGCCAGTGCACTCTCTGGACTCACTGTACTGCACCCCCAGTGGTGCCAGTGCACTCACTGGACTGACTGCACTGCATCCCCAGTGGTGCCAGTGCACTCTCTGGACTCACTGCACTGCATCCCCACTGGTGCCAGTGTACTCTCTGGACACACTGCACTGCATCCCCAGTGGTTCCAGTGCACTCACTGGACTCACTGGACACATCCCCAGTGGTGCCAGTGCACTCTCTGGACTCACTGCACTGCATCCCCACTGGTGCCAGTGCACTCTCTGGACTCACTGAAGTGCATCCCCAGTGGTGCCAGTGCACTCTCTGGACTCACTGCAGTGCATCCCCAGTGGAGCCAGTGCACTCTCTGGACTCACTGCAGTGCATCCCAAGTGGTGCCATTGCACTCTCTGGACTCACTGCACTGCATCTCCAGTGGTGCCAGTGCACTCTCTGGACTCACTGCACTGCATCCCCAGTGCTGCCAGTGCACTCTCTTGAGTCACTGCACTGCATCCCCTGTGGTGCAAGAGCACTCTCTGGACTCATAGCAGTGCATCACCAGTGGTGCCAGTGCACTCTCTGGACTCATTGCACTGCATCACCAGTGGTGCCAGTGCACTCTCTGGACTCACTGCACTGCATCCCCAGTGGTGCTAGTGCACTGTGTGGACTCACTGTACTGCATCCCCAGTGGTGCCAGTGCAATCTCTGGACTCACTGCAGTGCATCCCCAGTGGTGCCAGTGCACTCTCAGGACTCACTGCACTGCATCCTCAGTGGTGCCAGTGCACTCTCTGGACTCACTGCACTGCATCCCCAGTAGTGACAGTGCACTCTCTGGACTCACTGCAGTGCATCCCCACTGGTGCCAGTGCACTCTCTGGACTTACTGCACTGCATCCCCAGTAGTGCCAGTGCACTCTCTGGACTCACTGCACTGCATCCCCAGTGGTGCCAGTGCACTCACTGGATTCACTACACTGCATCCCCAGTGGTGCCAGTGCACTCTCTGGACTCACTGCACTGCATCCCCAGTGGTGCCAGTGCGCTCTCTGGAGTCACAGCACTGCATCCCCAGTGGTGCCAGTGCACTCTCAGGACTCACTGCACTGCATCCCCAGTGGTGCCAGTGCACTCTCTGGACTCACTGCACTGCATCCCCGGTGGTGCCAGTGCACTCTCTGGACTCACTGCACTGCATCCCCAGTGGTGCCAGTGCACTCTGTGGACTCACTGTACTGCATCCCCAGTGGTGACAGTGCACTCTCTGGACTCACTGCAGTGCATCCCCAGTGGTGCCAGTGCACTCTCTGGACTCACTGCAGTGCATCCCCACTGGTGCCAGTGCACTCTCTGGACTCACTGCACTGCATCCCCAGTGGTGCCAGTGCAGTCTCTGGAGTAACTGCAGTGCATCCCCACTGGTGCCAAAGCACTCTCTGGACTCACTGCAGTGCATCCCCAGTGGTGCCACTGCACTCTCTGGTCTCACTGCAGTGCATCCCCAGTGGTGCCAGTGCACTCTCTGGACTCATTGAAGTGCATTCTCAGTGGTGCCAGTGCACTCTCTGGACTCACTGCAGTGCATCCCCAGTGGTGCCAGTACACTCACTGGACTCACTGCACTGCATCCCCAGTGGTGCCAGTGCACTCTCTGGACTCACTAAACTGCATCACCAGTGGTGCCACTGAACTCTCTGCACTCACTGCACTGCTTCCCCAGTGGTGCCAGTGCACTCACTGGACTCACTGCAGTGCATCCCCGCTGGTGCCAGTGCACTCTCTGGGCTCACTGCAGTGCATCCCCAGTGGTGCCAGTGCACTCTCTGGACTCACTGCACTGCATCCCCAGTGGTGCCAGTGCGCTCTCTGGAGTCACAGCACTGCATCCCCAGTGGTGCCAGTGCAAATCTCTGGACTCACTGCACTGCATCCCCACTGGTGCCAAAGCACTCTCTGGACTCCCAGCACCGCATCCCCCGTGGTGCCAGTGCACTCTCTGGACTCACTGCACTGCATGCCCAGTGGTGCCAGTGCACTCTCTGGACTCACTGTACTGCATACCCACTGGTGCCAGTGCACTCTGTGGACTCACTGTACTGCATCCCCAGTGGTGACAGTGCACTCTCTGGACTCACTGCAGTGCATCCCCAGTGGTGCCAGTGCACTCTCTTGACTCACTGCACTGAAGCCCCAGTGGTGCCAGTGCACTCTCTGGACTCACTGCAGTGCATCCCCAGTGGTGCCAGTGCACTCTCTGGACTCACTGCACTGCATCCCCAGTGGTGCCAGTGCACTCTCTGGACTCACTGCAGGGCATCCCCAGTGGTGCCAGTGCACTGTCTGGACTCACTGCAGTGTATCCCCAGTGGTGCCAGTGCACTCTCTGGACTCACTGTACTGCACCCCCAGTGGTGCCAGTGCACTCACTGGACTGACTGCACTGCATCCCCAGTGGTGCCAGTGCACTCTCTGGACTCACTGCACTGCATCCCCACTGGTGCCAGTGTACTCTCTGGACTCACTGCACTGCATCCCCAGTGGTGCCAGTGCACTCACTGGACTCACTGGACACATCCCCAGTGGTGCCAGTGCACTCTCTGGACTCACTGCAGTGCATCCCCAGTGGTGCCAGTGCACTCTCTGGACTCACTGCACTGCATCCCCACTGGTGCCAGTGTACTCTCAGGACTCACTGCAGTGCATCCCCAGTGGTGCCAGTGCACTCTCTGGACTCACTGCACTGCATCCCCACTGGTGCCAGTGCACTCTCTGGACTCACTGAAGTGCATCCCCAGTTGTGCCAGTGCACTCTCTGGACTCAATGCACTGCATCCCCAGTGGTGCCAGTGCACTCTCTGGACTCACTGCACTGCATCCCCAGTGGTGCCAGTGCAATCTCTGGATTCACTGTAGTGCATCCCCAGTGGTGCCAGTGCACTCTCTGGACTCACTGCAGTGCATCCCCAGTGGTGCCAGTGTACTCTCTGGACTCACTGCAGTGCATTCCCAGTGGTGCCAGTGCACTCTTTGGACTCACTGCACTGCAGCCCCATTGGTGCCAGTGCATTCTCTGGACTCACTGCACTGCATCACAGGTGGTGCCAGTGCACTCTCTGGACTCACTGCACTGCATCCCCAATGGTGCCAGTGCACTCTCTGGACTCACTGCACTGCATCCCCAGTGGTGCCAGTGCACTCTCTGCACTCACTTCTCTGCATTCCCAGTGGTGCCAGTGAAGTCTCTGGACTCACTGCACTGCATCCACAGTGGTGCCAGTGCAATCTCTGGACTCACTGCAGTGCATCACCAGTGGTGCCAGTGCACTCTCTGGACTCACTGCACTGCATCCCCAGTGGTGCCAGTGCACTCTCTGGACTCACTGCACTGCATCCCCAGTGGTGCCAGTGCACTCTCTGGACTCACTGCACTGTATCCCCAGTGGTGCCAGTGCACTCACTGGATTCACTGCAGTGCATCCCCAGTGGTGCCAGTGCACTCTCTGGACTCACTGCACTGCATCCCCAGTGGTGCCAGTGCACTCTGTGGACTCACTGCACTGCATCCCCAGTGGTGACAGTGCACTCTCTGGACTCACTGCAGTGCATCCCCAGTGGTGACAGTGCACTCTCTGGACTCACTGCAGTGCATCCCCAGTGGTGCCAGTGCACTCTCTGGACTCACTGCACTGCATCCCCAGTGGTGCCAGTGCAGTCTCTGGAGTAACTGCAGTGCATCCCCACTGGTGCCAAAGCACTCTCTGGACTCCCGGCACCGCATCCCCAGTGGTGCCAGTGCACTCTCTGGACTCACTGCACTGCATCCCCAGTGGTGCCAGTGCACTCTCTGGAGTCACAGCACTGCATCCCCAGTGGTGCCAGTGCACTCTCTGGACTCACTGAAGTGCATTCTCAGTGGTGCCAGTGCACTCTCCGGAGTCACAGCACTGCATCCCCAGTGGTGCCAGTGCACTCTCTGGACTCACTGCACTGCATCCCCAGTGGTGACAGTGCACTCTCTGGACTCACTGCAGTGCATCCCCAGTGGTGACAGTGCACTCTCTGGACTCACTGCAGTGCATCCCCAGTGGTGCCAGTGCACTCTCTGAACTCACTGCACTGCATCCCCAGTGGTGCCAGTGCACTCTTTCAAGTCACTGCACTGCATCCCCATTAGTGCCAGTGCAGTCTCTGGACTCACTGCAGTACATCCCCAGTGGTGCCAGTGCACTCTCTGGACTCACTAAACTGCATCCCCACTGGTGCCAGTGCACTCTCTGGAGTCACAGCACTGCATCCCCAGTGGTGCCAGTGCACTCTCTAGACTCACTGCACTGCATCCCCAGTGGTGCCAGTGCACTCTGTGGACTCACTGCACTGCATCCCCAGTGGTGCCAGTGCACTCTCTGGACTCACTGCAGTGCATCCCCACTGGTGCCAGTGCACTCTCTGGACTCACTGCACTGCATCCCCAGTGGTGCCAGTGCAGTCTCTGGAGTAACTGCAGTGCATCCCCACTGGTGCCAAAGCACTCTCTGGACTCACTGCAGTGCATCCCCAGTGGTGCCACTGCACTCTCTGGACTCACTGCAGTGCATCCCCAGTGGTGCCAGTGCACTCTCTGGACTCATTGAAGTGCATTCTCAGTGGTGCCAGTGCACTCTCTGGACTCACTGCAGTGCATCCCCAGTGGTGCCAGTACACTTACTGGACTCACTGCACTGCATCCCCAGTGGTGCCAGTGCACTCTCTGGACTCACTAAACTGCATCACCAGTGGTGCCACTGCACTCTCTGGACTCACTGCACTGCTTCCCCAGTGGTGCCAGTGCACTCACTGGACTCACTGCAGTGCATTCCCACTGGTGCCAGTGCACTCTCTGGGCTCACTGCAGTGCATCCCCAGTGGTGCCAGTGCACTCTCTGGAGTCACAGCACTGCATCCCCAGTGGTACCAGTGCAAATCTCTGGACTCACTGCACTGCATCCCCAGTGGTGCCAGTGCACTCTCTGGACTCACTGCACTGCATCCCCAGTGGTGCCAGTGCAGTCTCTGGAGTAACTGCACTGCATCCCCACTGGTGCCAAAGCACTCTCTGGACTCCCAGCACCGCATCCCCAGTGGTGCCAGTGCACTCTCTGGACTCACTGCACTGCATGCCCAGTGGTGCCAGTGCACTCTCTGGACTCACTGTACTGCATACCCACTGGTGCCAGTGCACTCTGTGGACTCACTGTACTGCATCCCCAGTGGTGACAGTGCACTCTCTGGACTCACTGCAGTGCATCCCCAGTGGTGCCAGTGCACTCTCTGGACTCACTGCACTGCATCCCCAGTGGTGCCAGTGCACTCTCTTGACTCACTGCACTGAAGACCCAGTGGTGCCAGTGCACTCTCTGGACTCACTGCAGTGCATCCCCAGTGGTGCCAGTGCACTCTCTGGACTCACTGCACTGCATCCCCAGTGGTGCCAGTGCACTCTCTGGACTCACTGCAGGGCATCCCCAGTGGTGCCAGTGCACTGTCTGGACTCACTGCAGTGTATCCCCAGTGGTGCCAGTGCACTCTCTGGACTCACTGTACTGCACCCCCTGTGGTGCCAGTGCACTCACTGGACTGACTGCACTGCATCCCCAGTGGTGCCAGTGCACTCTCTGGACTCACTGCACTGCATCCCCACTGGTGCCAGTGTACTCTCTGGACTCACTGCACTGCATCCCCAGTGGTGCCAGTGCACTCACTGGACTCACTGGACACATCCCCAGTGGTGCCAGTGCACTCTCTGGACTCACTGCAGTGCATCCCCAGTGGTGCCAGTGCACTCTCTGGACTCACTGCAGTGCATCCCCAGTGGTGCCAGTGTACTCTCTGGACTCACTGCAGTGCATCCCCAGTGGTGCCAGTGCACTCTCTGGACTTACTGCACTGCATCCCCAGTAGTGCCAGTGCACTCTCTGGACTCACTGCACTGCATCCCCAGTGGTGCCAGTGCACTCACTGGATTCACTGCAGTGCATCCCCAGTGGTGCCAGTGCACTCTCTGGACTCACTGCACTGCATCCCCAGTGGTGCCAGTGCAGTCTGTGGACTCACTGTACTGCATCCCCAGTGGTGACAGTGCACTCTCTGAACTCACTGCAGTGCATCCCCAGTGGTGCCAGTGCACTCTCTGGACTCACTGCAGTGCATCCCCACTGGTGCCAGTGCACTCTCTGGACTCACTGCACTGCATCCCCAGTGGTGCCAGTGCACTCTCTTGAGTCACTGCACTGCATCCCCTGTGGTGCAAGAGCACTCTCTGGACTCACTGCAGTGCATCCCCAGTGGTGCCACTGCACTCTCTGGACTCACTGCAGTGCATCCCCAGTGGTGCCAGTGCACTCTCTGGACTCATTGAAGTGCATTCTCAGTGGTGCCAGTGCACTCTCTGGACTCACTGCACTGCATCCCCAGTGGTGCCAGTACACTCACTGGACTCACTGCACTGCATCCCCAGTGGTGCCAGTGCACTCTCTGGACTCACTAAACTGCATCACCAGTGGTGCCACTGCACTCTCTGGACTCACTGCAGTGCATCACCAGTGGTGCCAGTGCACTCACTGGACTCACTGCAGTGCATCCCCGCTGGTGCCAGTGCACTCTCTGGGCTCACTGCACTGCATCCCCAGTGGTGCCAGTGCACTCTCTGGACTCACTGCACTGCATCCCCAGTGGTGCCAGTGCGCTCTCTGGAGTCACAGCACTGCATCCCCAGTGGTGCCAGTGCACTCTCAGGACTCACTGCACTGCATCCCCAGTGGTGCCAGTGCACTCTCTGGACTCACTGCACTGCATCCCCGGTGGTGCCAGTGCACTCTCTGGACTCACTGCACTGCATCCCCAGTGGTGCCAGTGCACTCTGTGGACTCACTGTACTGCATCCCCAGTGGTGACAGTGCACTCTCTGGACTCACTGCAGTGCATCCCCAGTGGTGCCAGTGCACTCTCTGGACTCACTGCAGTGCATCCCCACTGGTGCCAGTGCACTCTCTGGACTCACTGCACTGCATCCCCAGTGGTGCCAGTGCAGTCTCTGGAGTAACTGCAGTGCATCCCCACTGGTGCCAAAGCACTCTCTGGACTCACTGCAGTGCATCCCCAGTGGTGCCACTGCACTCTCTGGTCTCACTGCAGTGCATCCCCAGTGGTGCCAGTGCACTCTCTGGACTCATTGAAGTGCATTCTCAGTGGTGCCAGTGCACTCTCTGGACTCACTGCAGTGCATCCCCAGTGGTGCCAGTACACTCACTGGACTCACTGCACTGCATCCCCAGTGGTGCCAGTGCACTCACTGGACTCACTGCAGTGCATCCCCGCTGGTGCCAGTGCACTCTCTGGGCTCACTGCAGTGCATCCCCAGTGGTGCCAGTGCACTCTCTGGACTCACTGCACTGCATCCCCAGTGGTGCCAGTGCGCTCTCTGGAGTCACAGCACTGCATCCCCAGTGGTGCCAGTGCAAATCTCTGGACTCACTGCACTGCATCCCCAGTGGTGCCAGTGCACTCTCTGGACTCACTGCACTGCATCCCCAGTGGTGCCAGTGCAGTCTCTGGAGTAACTGCACTGCATCCCCACTGGTGCCAAAGCACTCTCTGGACTCCCAGCACCGCATCCCCCGTGGTGCCAGTGCACTCTCTGGACTCACTGCACTGCATGCCCAGTGGTGCCAGTGCACTCTCTGGACTCACTGTACTGCATACCCACTGGTGCCAGTGCACTCTGTGGACTCACTGTACTGCATCCCCAGTGGTGCCAGTGCACTCTCTGGACTCACTGAAGTGCATCCCCAGTGGTGCCAGTGCACTCTCTGGACTCACTGCAGTGCATCCCCAGTGGTGCCAGTGCACTCTCTTGACTCACTGCACTGAAGCCCCAGTGGTGCCAGTGCACTCTCTGGACTCACTGCAGTGCATCCCCAGTGGTGCCAGTGCACTCTCTGGACTCACTGCACTGCATCCCCAGTGGTGCCAGTGCACTCTCTGGACTCACTGCAGGGCATCCCCAGTGGTGCCAGTGCACTGTCTGGACTCACTGCAGTGCATCCCCAGTGGTGCCAGTGCACTCTCTGGACTCACTGTACTGCACCCCCAGTGGTGCCAGTGCACTCACTGGACTGACTGCACTGCATCCCCAGTGGTGCCAGTGCACTCTCTGGACTCACTGCACTGCATCCCCAGTGGTGCCAGTGCACTCTCTGGACTCACTGTACTGCACCCCCAGTGGTGCCAGTGCACTCACTGGACTGACTGCACTGCATCCCCAGTGGTGCCAGTGCACTCTCTGGACTCACTGCACTGCATCCCCACTGGTGCCAGTGCACTCTCTGGACTCACTGCACTGCATCCCCAGTGGTGCCAGTGCACTCTCTGGAGTCACAGCACTGCATCCCCAGTGGTGCCAGTGCACTCTCTGGACTCACTGAAGTGCATCCCCAGTGGTGCCAGTGCACTCTCTGGACTCACTGAAGTGCATTCTCAGTGGTGCCAGTGCACTCTCCGGAGTCACAGCACTGCATCCCCAGTGGTGCCAGTGCACTCTCTGGACTCACTGCACTGCATCCCCAGTGGTGACAGTGCACTCTCTGGACTCACTGCAGTGCATCCCCAGTGGTGACAGTGCACTCTCTGGACTCACTGCAGTGCATCCCCAGTGGTGCCAGTGCACTCTCTGAACTCACTGCACTGCATCCCCAGTGGTGCCAGTGCAGTCTCTGGAGTAACTGCAGTGCATCCCCACTGGTGCCAAAGCACTCTCTGGACTCCCGGCACCGCATCCCCAGTGGTGCCAGTGCACTCTCTGGACTCACTAAACTGCATCCCCAGTGGTGCCAGTGCACTCTCTGGAGTCACAGCACTGCATCCCCAGTGGTGCCAGTGCACTCTCTGGACTCACTGCACTGCATCCCCAGTGGTGCCAGTGCACTCTGTGGACTCACTGCACTGCATCCCCAGTGGTGCCAGTGCACTCTCTGGACTCACTGTAGTGCATCCCCAGTGGTGCCACTGCACTCTCTGGACTCACTGCAGTGCATCCCCAGTGGTGCCAGTGCACTCTCTGGACTCATTGAAGTGCATTCTCAGTGGTGCCAGTGCACTCTCTGGACTCACTGCAGTGCATCCCCAGTGGTGCCAGTACACTCACTGGACTCACTGCACTGCATCCCCAGTGGTGCCAGTGCACTCTCTGGACTCACTAAACTGCATCACCAGTGGTGCCACTGCACTCTCTGGACTCACTGCACTGCTTCCCCAGTGGTGCCAGTGCACTCACTGGACTCACTGCAGTGCATTCCCACTGGTGCCAGTGCACTCTCTGGGCTCACTGCAGTGCATCCCCAGTGGTGCCAGTGCACTCTCTGGAGTCACAGCACTGCATCCCCAGTGGTACCAGTGCAAATCTCTGGACTCACTGCACTGCATCCCCAGTGGTGCCAGTGCACTCTCTGGACTCACTGCACTGCATCCCCGGTGGTGCCAGTGCAGTCTCTGGAGTAACTGCACTGCATCCCCAGTGGTGCCAGTGCAGTCTGTGGACTCACTGTACTGCATCCCCAGTGGTGCCAGTGCACTCACTGGACTCACTGGACACATCCCCAGTGGTGCCAGTGCACTCTCTGGACTCACTGCAGTGCATCCCCAGTGGTGCCAGTGCACTCTCTGGACTCACTGCAGTGCATCCCCAGTGGTGCCAGTGTACTCTCTGGACTCACTGCAGTGCATCCCCAGTGGTGCCAGTGCACTCTCTGGACTCACTGCACTGCATCCCCACTGGTGCCAGTGCACTCTCTGGACTCACTGCACTGCATCCCCACTGGTGCCAGTGCACTCTCTGGACTCACTGAAGTGCATCCCCAGTGGTGCCAGTGCACTCTCTGGACTCACTGCAGTGCATCCCCAGTGGAGCCAGTGCACTCTCTGGACTCACTGCAGTGCATCCGCAGTGGTGCCATTGCACTCTCTGGACTCACTGCACTGCATCTCCAGTGGTGCCAGTGCACTCTCTGGACTCACTGCACTGCATCCCCAGTGCTGCCAGTGCACTCTCTTGAGTCACTGCACTGCATCCCCTGTGGTGCAAGAGCACTCTCTGGACTCATAGCAGTGCATCACCAGTGGTGCCAGTGCACTCTCTGGACTCACTGCACTGCATCACCAGTGGTGCCAGTGCACTCTCTGGACTCACTGCACTGCATCCCCAGTGGCGCTAGTGCACTGTGTGGACTCACTGTACTGCAACCCCAGTGGTGCCAGAGCACTCTCTGGACTCACTGCAGTGCATCCCCAGTGGTGCCAGTGCACTCTCAGGACTCACTGCACTGCATCCTCAGTGGTGCCAGTGCACTCTCTGGACTCACTGCACTGCATCCCCAGTAGTGACAGTGCACTCTCTGGACTCACTGCAGTGCATCCCCAGTGGTGCCAGTGCACTCTCTGGACTTACTGCACTGCATCCCCAGTGGTGCCAGTGCACTCTCTGGACTCACTGCACTGCATCCCCAGTGGTGCCAGTGCACTCACTGGATTCACTGCACTGCATCCCCAGTGGTGCCAGTGCACTCTCTGGACTCACTGCACTGCATCCCCAGTGGTGCCAGTGCAGTCTGTGGACTCACTGTACTGCATCCCCAGTGGTGACAGTGCACTCTCTGAACTCACTGCACTGCATCCCCAGTGGTGCCAGTGCACTCTCTGGACTCACTGCAGTGCATCCCCACTGGTGCCAGTGCACTCTCTGGACTCACTGCACTGCATCCCCAGTGGTGCCAGTGCAGTCTCTGGAGTAACTGCAGTGCATCCCCACTGGTGCCAAAGCACTCTCTGGACTCACTGCAGTGCATCCCCAGTGGTGCCACTGCACTCTCTGGACTCACTGCAGTGCATCCCCAGTGGTGCCAGTGCACTCTCTGGACTCATTGAAGTGCATTCTCAGTGGTGCCAGTGCACTCTCTGGACTCACTGCAGTGCATCCCCAGTGGTGCCAGTGCACTCTCTGGACTCACTAAACTGCATCACCAGTGGTGCCACTGCACTCTCTGGACTCACTGCACTGCATCCCCACTGGTGCCAGTGTACTCACTGGACTCACTGCACTGCATCCCCAGTGGTGCCAGTGCACTCTCTGGACTCACTAAACTGCATCACCAGTGGTGCCACTGCACTCTCTGGACTCACTGCAGTGCATCACCAGTGGTGCCAGTGCACTCACTGGACTCACTGCAGTGCATCCCCGCTGGTGCCAGTGCACTCTCTGGGCTCACTGCACTGCATCCCCAGTGGTGCCAGTGCACTCTCTGGACTCACTGCACTGCATCCCCAGTGGTGCCAGTGCGCTCTCTGGAGTCACAGCACTGCATCCCCAGTGGTGCCAGTGCAAATATCTGGACTCACTGCACTGCATCCCCAGTGGTGCCAGTGCACTCTCTGGACTCACTGCACTGCATCCCCGGTGGTGCCAGTGCACTCTCTGGACTCACGGCACTGCATCCCCAGTGGTGCCAGTGCACTCTGTGGACTCACTGTACTGCATCCCCAGTGGTGACAGTGCACTCTCTGGACTCACTGCAGTGCATCCCCAGTGGTGCCAGTGCACTCTCTGGACTCACTGCACTGCATCCCCACTGGTGCCAGTGCACTCTCTGGACTCACTGCACTGCATCCCCAGTGGTGCCAGTGCAGTCTCTGGAGTAACTGCAGTGCATCCCCACTGGTGCCAAAGCACTCTCTGGACTCACTGCAGTGCATCCCCAGTGGTGCCACTGCACTCTCTGGACTCACTGCAGTGCATCCCCAGTGGTGCCAGTGCACTCTCTAGACTCATTGAAGTGCATTCTCAGTGGTGCCAGTGCACTCTCTGGACTCACAGCAGTGCATCCCCAGTGGTGCCAGTACACTCACTGGACTCACTGCACTGCATCCCCAGTGGTGCCAGTGCACTCTCTGGACTCACTAAACTGCATCACCAGTGGTGCCTCTGAACTCTCTGGACTCACTGCACTGCTTCCCAGTGGTGCCAGTGCACTCACTGGACTCACTGCAGTGCATCCCCGCTGGTGCCAGTGCACTCTCTGGGCTCACTGCAGTGCATCCCCAGTGGTGCCAGTGCACTCTCTGGACTCACTGCACTGCATCCCCAGTGGTGCCAGTGCGCTCTCTGGAGTCACAGCACTGCATCCCCAGTGGTGCCAGTGCAAATCTCTGGACTCACTGCACTGCATCCCCAGTGGTGCCAGTGCACTCTCTGGACTCACTGCACTGCATCCCCAGTGGTGCCAGTGCAGTCTCTGGAGTAACTGCACTGCATCCCCACTGGTGCCAAAGCACTCTCTGGACTCCCAGCACCGCATCCCCCGTGGTGCCAGTGCACTCTCTGGACTCACTGCACTGCATGCCCCAGTGGTGCCAGTGCACTCTCTGGACTCACTGTACTGCATACCCACTGGTGCCAGTGCACTCTGTGGACTCACTGTACTGCATCCCCAGTGGTGACAGTGCACTCTCTGGACTCACTGCAGTGCATCCCCAGTGGTGCCAGTGCACTCTCTGGACTCACTGCAGTGCATCCCCAGTGGTGCCAGTGCACTCTCTTGACTCACTGCACTGAAGCCCCAGTGTTGCCAGTGCACTCTCTGGACTCACTGCAGTGCATCCCCAGTGGTGCCAGTGCACTCTCTGAACTCACTGCACTGCATCCCCAGTGGTGCCAGTGCACTCTCTGGACTCACTGCAGGGCATCCCCAGTGGTGCCAGTGCACTGTCTGGACTCACAGCACTGCATCCCCAGTGGTGCCAGTGCACTCACTGGACTCACTGGACACATCCCCAGTGGTGCCAGTGCACTCTCTGGACTCACTGCAGTGCATCCCCAGTGGTGACAGTGCACTCTCTGGACTCACTGCAGTGCATCCCCAGTGGTGACAGTGCACTCTCTGGACTCACTGCAGTGCATCCCCAGTGGTGCCAGTGCACTCTCTGGACTCACTGCACTGCATCCCCAGTGGTGCCAGTGCAGTCTCTGGAGTAACTGCAGTGCATCCCCACTGGTGCCAAAGCACTCTCTGGACTCCCGGCACCGCATCCCCAGTGGTGCCAGTGCACTCTCTGGACTCACTAAACTGCATCCCCAGTGGTGCCAGTGCACTCTCTGGAGTCACAGCACTGCATCCCCAGTGGTGCCAGTGCACTCTCTGGACTCACTGAAGTGCATCCCCAGTGGTGCCAGTGCACTCTCTGGACTCACTGAAGTGCATTCTCAGTGGTGCTAGTGCACTCTCCGGAGTCACAGCACTGCATCCCCAGTGGTGCCAGTGCACTCTCTGGACTCACTGCACTGCATCCCCAGTGGTGACAGTGCACTCTCTGGACTCACTGCAGTGCATCCCCAGTGGTGACAGTGCACTCTCTGGACTCACTGCAGTGCATCCCCAGTGGTGCCAGTGCACTCTCTGAACTCACTGCACTGCATCCCCAGTGGTGCCAGGGCAGTCTCTGGAGTAACTGCAGTGCATCCCCACTGGTGCCAAAGCACTCTCTGGACTCCCGGCACCGCATCCCCAGTGGTGCCAGTGCACTCTCTGGACTCACTGCACTGCATCCCCAGTGGTGCCAGTGCACTCTCTGGAGTCACAGCACTGCATCCCCAGTGGTGCCAGTGCACTCTCTGGACTCACTGAAGTGCATCCCCAGTGGTGCCAGTGCACTCTCTGGACTCACTGAAGTGCATTCTCAGTGGTGCCAGTGCACTCTCTGGACTCACTTCAGTGCATCCCCAGTGGTGCCAGTACACTCTCTGGACTCACTGCAGTGCATCCCCAGTGGTGCCAGTGCACTCTCTGGACTCACTGCAGTGCATCCCCAGTGGAGCCAGTGCACTCTCTGGACTCACTGCAGTGCATCCGCAGTGGTGCCATTGCACTCTCTGGACTCACTGCACTGCATCTCAAGTGGTGCCAGTGCACTCTCTACACTCACTGCACTGCATCCCCAGTGCTGCCAGTGCACTCTCTTGAGTCACTGCACTGCATCCCCTGTGGTGCAAGAGCACTCTCTGGACTCACAGCAGTGCATCACCAGTGGTGCCAGTGCACTCTCTGGACTCACTGCACTGCATCCCCAGTGGTGCCAGTGCACTCTCTGGACTCACTGCACTGCATCCCCAGTGGTGCTAGTGCACTGTGTGGACTCACTGTACTGCATCCCCAGTGGTGCCAGTGCAATCTCTGGACTCACTGCACTGCATCCCCAGTGCTGCCAGTGCACTCTCAGGACTCACTGCACTGCATCCCCAGTGGTGCCAGTGCACTCTCTGGACTCACTGCACTGCATCCCCAGTAGTGACAGTGCACTCTCTGGACTCACTGCAGTGCATCCCCAGTGGTGCCAGTGCAATCTCTGGACTCACTGCACTGCATCCCCAGTGGTGCCAGTGCACTCTCTGGACTCACTGCACTGCATCCCCGGTGGTGCCAGTGCAGTCTCTGGAGTAACTGCACTGCATCCCCACTGGTACCAAAGCACTCTCTGAACTCCCAGCACCGCATCCCCAGTGGTGCCAGTGCACTCTCTGGACTCACTGCACTGCATCCCCAGTGGTGCCAGTGCACTCTCTGGACTCACTGCACTGCATCCCCAGTGTTGCCAGTGCACTCTCTGGACTCACTGCAGTGCATCCCCAGTGGTGCCAGTGCACTCTCTGGACTCACTGCAGTGCATCCCCAGTGGTGCCAGTGCACTCTCTGGACTCACTGAAGTGCATTCTCAGTGGTGCCAGTACACTCACTGGACCCACTGCACTGCATCCCCAGTGGTGCCAGTGCACTCACTGGACTTACTGCAGTGCATCCCCACTGGTGCCAGTGCACTCTCTGGGCTCACTGCAGTGCATCCCCAGTGGTGCCAGTGCACTCTCTGGACTCACTGAAGTGCATCCCCAGTGGTGCCAGTGCACTCTCTGGACTCACTGCACTGCATCCCCAGTGCTGCCAGTGCACTCTCTGGACTCACTGCACTGCATCCCCAGTAGTGCTAGTGCACTCTGTGGACTCACTGCAGTGCATCCCCAGTGGTGCCAGTGCACTCTCTGGACTCACTGCAGTGCATCCCCAGTGGTGCCAGTGCACTCTCTGGACTCACTGCAGTGCATCCCCAGTGGTGCCAGTACACTCTCTGGACTCACTGCAGTGCATCCCCAGTGGTGCCAGTGCACTCTCTGGACTCACTGCAGTGCATCCCCAGTGGTGCCAGTGCACTCTCTGGACTCACTGCACTGCATCCCCAGTGGTGCCAGTGCAGTCTCTGGAGTAACTGCAGTGCATCCCCACTGGTGCCAAAGCACTCTCTGGACTCCCGGCACCGCATCCCCAGTGGTGCCAGTGCACTCTCTGGACTCACTGCACTGCATCCCCAGTGGTGCCAGTGCACTCTCTGGAGTCACAGCACTGCATCCCCAGTGGTGCCAGTGCACTCTCTGGACTCACTGAAGTGCATCCCCAGTGGTGCCAGTGCACTCTCTGGACTCACTGAAGTGCATTCTCAGTGGTGCCAGTGCACTCTCTGGACTCACTTCAGTGCATCCCCAGTGGTGCCAGTGCAATCTCTGGACTCACTGCAGTGCATCCCCAGTGGTGCCAGTGCACTCTCTGGAGTCACTGCAGTGCATCCCCAGTGGAGCCAGTGCACTCTCTGGACTCACTGCAGTGCATCACCAGTGGTGCCAGTGCACTCTCTGGACTCACTGCACTGCATCCCCAGTGGTGCCAGTGCACTCTCTGGACTCACTGCACTGCATCCCCAGTGGTGCTAGTGCACTGTGTGGACTCACTGTACTGCATCCCCAGTGGTGCCAGTGCAATCTCTGGACTCACTGCACTGCATCCCCAGTGGTGCCAGTGCACTCTCAGGACTCACTGCACTGCATCCCCAGTGGTGCCAGTGCACTCTCTGGACTCACTGCACTGCATCCCCAGTAGTGACAGTGCACTCTCTGGACTCACTGCAGTGCATCCCCAGTGGTGCCAGTGCACTCTCTGGACTCACTGCAGTGCATCCCCAGTGGTGCCAGTGTACTCTCTGGACTCATTGAAATGCATTCTCAGTGGTGCCAGTGCACTCTCTGGACTCACTGCAGTGCATCCCCAGTGGTGCCAGTGCACTCTCTGGACTCACTGCACTGCATCCCCAGTGGTGCCAGTGCAATCTCTGGACTCACTGCAGTGCATCCCCAGTGGTGCCACTGCACTCTCTGGACTCACTGCACTGCTTCCCCAGTGGTGCCAGTGCACTCTCTGGACTCACTGCAGTGCATCCCCACTGGTGCCAGTGCACTCTCTGGGCTCACTGCAGTGCATCCCCAGTGGTGCCAGTGCACTCTCTGGACTCACTGCACTGCATCCCCAGTGGTGCCAGTTCGCTCTCTGGAGTCACAGCACTGCATCCCCAGTGGTGCCAGTGCACTCTCTGGACTCACTGCACTGCATCCCCAGTGGTGCCAGTGCACTCTCTGGACTCACTGCACTGCATCCCCGGTGGTGCCATTGCAATCTCTGGAGTAACTGCACTGCATCCCCAGTGCTGCCAGTGCACTCTCTGGACTCACTGCACTGCATCCCCAGTAGTGCTAGTGCACTCTGTGGACTCACTGCAGTGCATCCCCAGTGGTGCCAGTGCACTCTCTGGACTCACTGCAGTGCATCCCCAGTGGTGCCAGTGCACTCTCTGGACTCACTGCAGTGCATCCCCAGTGGAGCCAGTGCACTCTCTGGACTCACTGCAGTGCATCCGCAGTGGTGCCATTGCACTCTCTGGACTCACTGCACTGCATCCCCAGTGGTGCCAGTGCACTCTCTGGACTCACTGCACTGCATCCCCAGTGCTGCCAGTGCACTCTCTTTAGTCACTGCACTGCATCCCCTGTGGTGCAAGAGCACTCTCTGGACTCACAGCAGTGCATCACCAGTGGTGCCAGTGCACTCTCTGGACTCAATGCACTGCATCCCCAGTGGTGCCAGTGCACTCTCTGGACTCACTGCACTGCATCCCTAGTGGTGCCAGGGCACTCTCTGCAGACACTGCAGTGCATCCCCAACGGTGACAGTGCACTCTCTGGACTCACTGCAGTGCATCCCCAGTGGTGCCAGTGCACTCTCTGGACTCACTGCACTGCATCCCCAGTGCTGCCAGTGCACTCTCTGGACTCACTGCACTGCATCCCCAGTAGTGCTAGTGCACTCTGTGGACTCACTGCAGTGCATCCCCTGTGGTGCCAGTGCACTCTCTGGACTCACTGCAGTGCATCCCCAGTGGTGCCAGTGCACTCTCTGGACTCACTGCACTGCATCCCCAGTGGTGCCAGTGCACTCTCTGGACTCATTGCAGTGCATCCCCAGTGGTGCCAGTGCACTCTCTGGACTCACTGCAGTGCATCCCCAGTGGAGCCAGTGCACTCTCTGGACTCACTGCAGTGCATCCGCAGTGGTGCCATTGCACTCTCTGGACTCACTGCACTGCATCCCCAGTGGTGCCAGTGCAATCTCTGGACTCACTGCACTGCATCCCCAGTGCTGCCAGTGCACTCTCTTGAGTCACTGCACTGCATCCCCTGTGGTGCAAGAGCACTCTCTGGACTCACAGCAGTGCATCACCAGTGGTGCCAGTGCACTCTCTGGACTCACTGCACTGCATCCCCAGTGGTGCTAGTGCACTGTGTGGACTCACTGTACTGCATCCCCAGTGGTGCCAGTGCAATCTCTGGACTCACTGCAGTGCATCCCCAGTGGTGCCAGGGCACTCTCTGGACTCACTGAAGTGCATTCTCAGTGGTGCCAGTGCACTCTCTGGACTCACTGCACTGCATCCCCAGTAGTGACAGTGCACTCTCTGGACTCACTGCAGTGCATCCCCAGTGGTGCCAGTGCACTCTCTGGACTCACTGCACTGCTTCCCCAGTGGTGCCAGTGCACTCTTTCGAGTCACTGCAGTGCATCCCCAGTGGTGCCAGTGCACTCTCTGGACTCACTGGAGTGCATCACCTGTGGTGCCAGTGCACTCTCTGGACTCACTGCAGTGCATCCCCAGTTGTGCCAGTGCGCTCTCTGGAGTGACTGCACTGCATCCCCAGTGGTGCCAGTGCACTCTCTGGACTCGCGTCACTGCATCCCCAGTGGTGCCAGTGCACTCTCTGGACTCGCGTCACTGCATCCCCAGTGGTGCCAGTGCACTCTCTGGACTCACTGAAGTGCATCCCCAGTGGTGCTAGTGCACTCTGGACTCACTGCAGTGCATCCCCAGTGGTGCCAGTGCACTCCCTGGACTCACTGCAGTGCATTCCCGGTGGTGCCAGTGCACTCTCTGGACTCACTGCAGTGCATCCCCAGTGGTGCTAGTGCACTCTGGACTCACTGCAGTGCATCCCCAGTGGTGCCAGTGCACTCTCTGGACTCACTGCACTGCATACCCAGTGGTGCCAGTGCACTCTCTGGACTCACTGTACTGCATCCCCAGTGGTGCCAGTGCACTCTCTGGACTCACCGCACTGCAACCTGAGTGGTGCCAGTGCACTCTCTAGAGTCACTGCGCTGCATCCCCAGTGGTGCCAGTGCACTCTCTGGACTCACTGTACTGCATCCCCAGTGGTGCCAAAGCACTCTCTGGACTCCCGCCACCGCATCCCCAGTGGTTCCAGTGCACTCTCTGGACTCACTGCACTGCATCCCCTGTGGTGCCAGTGCACTCTCTGGACTCACTGCACCGCATCCCCAGTGGTGCCAGTGCACTCTCTGGAGTGACTGCAGTGCATCCCGAGTGGTGCCAGTGCACTCTCTGGACTCGCGTCAATGCATCCCCAGAGGAGCTAATGCACTCTGGACTCACTGCACTGCATCCCGAGTGGTGCCAGTGCACTCTCTGGACTCACTGCAGTGCATCCCTAGTGGTGCCAGTGCACTCTCTGGACTCACTGCACTGCATCCCCTGTGCTGCCAGGGCTCTCTCTGAACTCACTGCACTGCATCCACAGTGGTGCCAGTGCACTCTCTGGACGCACTGCAGTGCATCACCAGTGGTGCCAGTGCACTCTCTGGTCTCACTGCACTGCATCCCTAGTGGTGCCAGGGCACTCTCTGCAGACACTGCAGTGCATCCCCAACGGTGACAGTGCACTCTCTGGACTCACTGCACTGCATCCCCAGTGGTGCCACTGCACTCTCTGGACTCACTGCAGTGCATCCCCAGTGGTGCCAGTGCACACTCTGGACTCACTGCAGTGCATCCCCAGTGGTGCCAGTGCACTCTCTGGACTCACTGCACTGCATACCCAGTGGTGCCAGTGCACTCTCTGGACTCACTGCACTACTCCAGCCGCGGCAGTCGCTCCAGCCGCGGTAGCCCTCCAGCCTCGGCAGCCGCGGCAGCCGCGGCAGCCGCTCCAGCCGCGGTAGCCGCTCCGTCCGCAGCATACGCGGCAGACTCTCCAACCGCGGCAGCCGCACCAGCCGCGAAAGCCGCGGCAGCCGCTCCAAACGCGGCAGGCGCTCCAACCGCGGCAACCGCTCCAGCCGTGGCAGCCGCTCCACTCGGTAGCGGCTGGAGCGGCTGCCGCGGCTGGAGCGGCTGCCGCGGCTGGAGGGGCTAACGCGGCTGGAGAGGCTGACGCGGTTGAAGCGTCTAGAGCGTCTGCCGCGGCTGGAGGGGCTACCGCGGCTGGAGCGGTTGACGCGGCTGGAGCGGAAACCGAGGCTGGAGCGCCACTCTCTGGACTCACTGCACTGCATCCCCAGTGGCGCTAGTGCACTCTCTGGACTCACTGCAGTGCATCCCCAGTGGTGCCAGTGCACTCTCTGGACACACTGAAGTGCATTTTCAGTGGTGCCAGTGCACTCTCTGGACTCACTGCACTGCATCCCCAGTGCTGCCAGTGCACTCTCTGGACTCACTGCACTGCATCCCCAGTGGTGCCAGTGCACTCTCTGGACTCACTGCACTGCATCCCCAGTCCTGCCAGTGCACTCTCTTGACTCACTGCACTGCATCCCCTGTGGTGCAAGAGCACTCTCTGGACTCATAGCAGTGCATCACCAGTGGTGCCAGTGCACTCTCTGGACTCATTGCACTGCATCACCAGTGGTGCCAGTGCACTCTCTGGACTCACTGCACTGCATCCCCAGTGGTGCTAGTGCACTGTGTGGACTCACTGTACTGCATCCCCAGTGGTGCCAGTGCAATCTCTGGACTCACTGCAGTGCATCCCCAGTGGTGCCAGTGCACTCTCAGGACTCACTGCACTGCATCCTCAGTGGTGCCAGTGCACTCTCTGGACTCACTGCACTGCATCCCCAGTAGTGACAGTGCACTCTCTGGACTCACTGCAGTGCATCCCCACTGGTGCCAGTGCACTCTCTGGACTTACTGCACTGCATCCCCAGTAGTGCCAGTGCACTCTCTGGACTCACTGCACTGCATCCCCAGTGGTGCCAGTGCACTCACTGGATTCACTACACTGCATCCCCAGTGGTGCCAGTGCACTCTCTGGACTCACTGCACTGCATCCCCAGTGGTGCCAGTGCGCTCTCTGGAGTCACAGCACTGCATCCCCAGTGGTGCCAGTGCACTCTCAGGACTCACTGCACTGCATCCCCAGTGGTGCCAGTGCACTCTCTGGACTCACTGCACTGCATCCCCGGTGGTGCCAGTGCACTCTCTGGACTCACTGCACTGCATCCCCAGTGGTGCCAGTGCACTCTGTGGACTCACTGTACTGCATCCCCAGTGGTGACAGTGCACTCTCTGGACTCACTGCAGTGCATCCCCAGTGGTGCCAGTGCACTCTCTGGACTCACTGCAGTGCATCCCCACTGGTGCCAGTGCACTCTCTGGACTCACTGCACTGCATCCCCAGTGGTGCCAGTGCAGTCTCTGGAGTAACTGCAGTGCATCCCCACTGGTGTCAAAGCACTCTCTGGACTCACTGCAGTGCATCCCCAGTGGTGCCACTGCACTCTCTGGTCTCACTGCAGTGCATCCCCAGTGGTGCCAGTGCACTCTCTGGACTCATTGAAGTGCATTCTCAGTGGTGCCAGTGCACTCTCTGGACTCACTGCAGTGCATCCCCAGTGGTGCCAGTACACTCACTGGACTCACTGCACTGCATCCCCAGTGGTGCCAGTGCACTCTCTGGACTCACTAAACTGCATCACCAGTGGTGCCACTGAACTCTCTGCACTCACTGCACTGCTTCCCCAGTGGTGCCAGTGCACTCACTGGACTCACTGCAGTGCATCCCCGCTGGTGCCAGTGCACTCTCTGGGCTCACTGCAGTGCATCCCCAGTGGTGCCAGTGCACTCTCTGGACTCACTGCACTGCATCCCCAGTGGTGCCAGTGCGCTCTCTGGAGTCACAGCACTGCATCCCCAGTGGTGCCAGTGCAAATCTCTGGACTCACTGCACTGCATCCCCACTGGTGCCAAAGCACTCTCTGGACTCCCAGCACCGCATCCCCCGTGGTGCCAGTGCACTCTCTGGACTCACTGCACTGCATGCCCAGTGGTGCCAGTGCACTCTCTGGACTCACTGTACTGCATACCCACTGGTGCCAGTGCACTCTGTGGACTCACTGTACTGCATCCCCAGTGGTGACAGTGCACTCTCTGGACTCACTGCAGTGCATCCCCAGTGGTGCCAGTGCACTCTCTTGACTCACTGCACTGAAGCCCCAGTGGTGCCAGTGCACTCTCTGGACTCACTGCAGTGCATCCCCAGTGGTGCCAGTGCACTCTCTGGACTCACTGCACTGCATCCCCAGTGGTGCCAGTGCACTCTCTGGACTCACTGCAGGGCATCCCCAGTGGTGCCAGTGCACTGTCTGGACTCACTGCAGTGTATCCCCAGTGGTGCCAGTGCACTCTCTGGACTCACTGTACTGCACCCCCAGTGGTGCCAGTGCACTCACTGGACTGACTGCACTGCATCCCCAGTGGTGCCAGTGCACTCTCTGGACTCACTGCACTGCATCCCCACTGGTGCCAGTGTACTCTCTGGACTCACTGCACTGCATCCCCAGTGGTGCCAGTGCACTCACTGGACTCACTGGACACATCCCCAGTGGTGCCAGTGCACTCTCTGGACTCACTGCAGTGCATCCCCAGTGGTGCCAGTGCACTCTCTGGACTCACTGCACTGCATCCCCACTGGTGCCAGTGTACTCTCAGGACTCACTGCAGTGCATCCCCAGTGGTGCCAGTGCACTCTCTGGACTCACTGCACTGCATCCCCACTGGTGCCAGTGCACTCTCTGGACTCACTGAAGTGCATCCCCAGTTGTGCCAGTGCACTCTCTGGACTCAATGCACTGCATCCCCAGTGGTGCCAGTGCACTCTCTGGACTCACTGCACTGCATCCCCAGTGGTGCCAGTGCAATCTCTGGATTCACTGTAGTGCATCCCCACTGGTGCCAGTGCACTCTCTGGACTCACTGCAGTGCATCCCCAGTGGTGCCAGTGTACTCTCTGGACTCACTGCAGTGCATTCCCAGTGGTGCCAGTGCACTCTTTGGACTCACTGCACTGCAGCCCCATTGGTGCCAGTGCATTCTCTGGACTCACTGCACTGCATCACAGGTGGTGCCAGTGCACTCTCTGGACTCACTGCACTGCATCCCCAATGGTGCCAGTGCACTCTCTGGACTCACTGCACTGCATCCCCAGTGGTGCCAGTGCACTCTCTGCACTCACTTCTCTGCATTCCCAGTGGTGCCAGTGAAGTCTCTGGACTCACTGCACTGCATCCACAGTGGTGCCAGTGCAATCTCTGGACTCACTGCAGTGCATCACCAGTGGTGCCAGTGCACTCTCTGGACTCACTGCACTGCATCCCCAGTGGTGCCAGTGCACTCTCTGGACTCACTGCACTGCATCCCCAGTGGTGCCAGTGCACTCTCTGGACTCACTGCACTGTATCCCCAGTGGTGCCAGTGCACTCACTGGATTCACTGCAGTGCATCCCCAGTGGTGCCAGTGCACTCTCTGGACTCACTGCACTGCATCCCCAGTGGTGCCAGTGCACTCTGTGGACTCACTGCACTGCATCCCCAGTGGTGACAGTGCACTCTCTGGACTCACTGCAGTGCATCCCCAGTGGTGACAGTGCACTCTCTGGACTCACTGCAGTGCATCCCCAGTGGTGCCAGTGCACTCTCTGGACTCACTGCACTGCATCCCCAGTGGTGCCAGTGCAGTCTCTGGAGTAACTGCAGTGCATCCCCACTGGTGCCAAAGCACTCTCTGGACTCCCGGCACCGCATCCCCAGTGGTGCCAGTGCACTCTCTGGACTCACTGCACTGCATCCCCAGTGGTGCCAGTGCACTCTCTGGAGTCACAGCACTGCATCCCCAGTGGTGCCAGTGCACTCTCTGGACTCACTGAAGTGCATTCTCAGTGGTGCCAGTGCACTCTCCGGAGTCACAGCACTGCATCCCCAGTGGTGCCAGTGCACTCTCTGGACTCACTGCACTGCATCCCCAGTGGTGACAGTGCACTCTCTGGACTCACTGCAGTGCATCCCCAGTGGTGACAGTGCACTCTCTGGACTCACTGCAGTGCATCCCCAGTGGTGCCAGTGCACTCTCTGAACTCACTGCACTGCATCCCCAGTGGTGCCAGTGCACTCTTTCAAGTCACTGCACTGCATCCCCATTAGTGCCAGTGCAGTCTCTGGACTCACTGCAGTACATCCCCAGTGGTGCCAGTGCACTCTCTGGACTCACTAAACTGCATCCCCACTGGTGCCAGTGCACTCTCTGGAGTCACAGCACTGCATCCCCAGTGGTGCCAGTGCACTCTCTAGACTCACTGCACTGCATCCCCAGTGGTGCCAGTGCACTCTGTGGACTCACTGCACTGCATCCCCAGTGGTGCCAGTGCACTCTCTGGACTCACTGCAGTGCATCCCCACTGGTGCCAGTGCACTCTCTGGACTCACTGCACTGCATCCCCAGTGGTGCCAGTGCAGTCTCTGGAGTAACTGCAGTGCATCCCCACTGGTGCCAAAGCACTCTCTGGACTCACTGCAGTGCATCCCCAGTGGTGCCACTGCACTCTCTGGACTCACTGCAGTGCATCCCCAGTGGTGCCAGTGCACTCTCTGGACTCATTGAAGTGCATTCTCAGTGGTGCCAGTGCACTCTCTGGACTCACTGCAGTGCATCCCCAGTGGTGCCAGTACACTTACTGGACTCACTGCACTGCATCCCCAGTGGTGCCAGTGCACTCTCTGGACTCACTAAACTGCATCACCAGTGGTGCCACTGCACTCTCTGGACTCACTGCACTGCTTCCCCAGTGGTGCCAGTGCACTCACTGGACTCACTGCAGTGCATTCCCACTGGTGCCAGTGCACTCTCTGGGCTCACTGCAGTGCATCCCCAGTGGTGCCAGTGCACTCTCTGGAGTCACAGCACTGCATCCCCAGTGGTACCAGTGCAAATCTCTGGACTCACTGCACTGCATCCCCAGTGGTGCCAGTGCACTCTCTGGACTCACTGCACTGCATCCCCAGTGGTGCCAGTGCAGTCTCTGGAGTAACTGCACTGCATCCCCACTGGTGCCAAAGCACTCTCTGGACTCCCAGCACCGCATCCCCAGTGGTGCCAGTGCACTCTCTGGACTCACTGCACTGCATGCCCAGTGGTGCCAGTGCACTCTCTGGACTCACTGTACTGCATACCCACTGGTGCCAGTGCACTCTGTGGACTCACTGTACTGCATCCCCAGTGGTGACAGTGCACTCTCTGGACTCACTGCAGTGCATCCCCAGTGGTGCCAGTGCACTCTCTGGACTCACTGCACTGCATCCCCAGTGGTGCCAGTGCACTCTCTTGACTCACTGCACTGAAGACCCAGTGGTGCCAGTGCACTCTCTGGACTCACTGCAGTGCATCCCCAGTGGTGCCAGTGCACTCTCTGGACTCACTGCACTGCATCCCCAGTGGTGCCAGTGCACTCTCTGGACTCACTGCAGGGCATCCCCAGTGGTGCCAGTGCACTGTCTGGACTCACTGCAGTGTATCCCCAGTGGTGCCAGTGCACTCTCTGGACTCACTGTACTGCACCCCCTGTGGTGCCAGTGCACTCACTGGACTGACTGCACTGCATCCCCAGTGGTGCCAGTGCACTCTCTGGACTCACTGCACTGCATCCCCACTGGTGCCAGTGTACTCTCTGGACTCACTGCACTGCATCCCCAGTGGTGCCAGTGCACTCACTGGACTCACTGGACACATCCCCAGTGGTGCCAGTGCACTCTCTGGACTCACTGCAGTGCATCCCCAGTGGTGCCAGTGCACTCTCTGGACTCACTGCAGTGCATCCCCAGTGGTGCCAGTGTACTCTCTGGACTCACTGCAGTGCATCCCCAGTGGTGCCAGTGCACTCTCTGGACTTACTGCACTGCATCCCCAGTAGTGCCAGTGCACTCTCTGGACTCACTGCACTGCATCCCCAGTGGTGCCAGTGCACTCACTGGATTCACTGCACTGCATCCCCAGTGGTGCCAGTGCACTCTCTGGACTCACTGCACTGCATCCCCAGTGGTGCCAGTGCAGTCTGTGGACTCACTGTACTGCATCCCCAGTGGTGACAGTGCACTCTCTGAACTCACTGCAGTGCATCCCCAGTGGTGCCAGTGCACTCTCTGGACTCACTGCAGTGCATCCCCACTGGTGCCAGTGCACTCTCTGGACTCACTGCACTGCATCCCCAGTGGTGCCAGTGCACTCTCTTGAGTCACTGCACTGCATCCCCTGTGGTGCAAGAGCACTCTCTGGACTCACTGCAGTGCATCCCCAGTGGTGCCACTGCACTCTCTGGACTCACTGCAGTGCATCCCCAGTGGTGCCAGTGCACTCTCTGGACTCATTGAAGTGCATTCTCAGTGGTGCCAGTGCACTCTCTGGACTCACTGCACTGCATCCCCAGTGGTGCCAGTACACTCACTGGACTCACTGCACTGCATCCCCAGTGGTGCCAGTGCACTCTCTGGACTCACTAAACTGCATCACCAGTGGTGCCACTGCACTCTCTGGACTCACTGCAGTGCATCACCAGTGGTGCCAGTGCACTCACTGGACTCACTGCAGTGCATCCCCGCTGGTGCCAGTGCACTCTCTGGGCTCACTGCACTGCATCCCCAGTGGTGCCAGTGCACTCTCTGGACTCACTGCACTGCATCCCCAGTGGTGCCAGTGCGCTCTCTGGAGTCACAGCACTGCATCCCCAGTGGTGCCAGTGCACTCTCAGGACTCACTGCACTGCATCCCCAGTGGTGCCAGTGCACTCTCTGGACTCACTGCACTGCATCCCCGGTGGTGCCAGTGCACTCTCTGGACTCACTGCACTGCATCCCCAGTGGTGCCAGTGCACTCTGTGGACTCACTGTACTGCATCCCCAGTGGTGACAGTGCACTCTCTGGACTCACTGCAGTGCATCCCCAGTGGTGCCAGTGCACTCTCTGGACTCACTGCAGTGCATCCCCACTGGTGCCAGTGCACTCTCTGGACTCACTGCACTGCATCCCCAGTGGTGCCAGTGCAGTCTCTGGAGTAACTGCAGTGCATCCCCACTGGTGCCAAAGCACTCTCTGGACTCACTGCAGTGCATCCCCAGTGGTGCCACTGCACTCTCTGGTCTCACTGCAGTGCATCCCCAGTGGTGCCAGTGCACTCTCTGGACTCATTGAAGTGCATTCTCAGTGGTGCCAGTGCACTCTCTGGACTCACTGCAGTGCATCCCCAGTGGTGCCAGTACACTCACTGGACTCACTGCACTGCATCCCCAGTGGTGCCAGTGCACTCACTGGACTCACTGCAGTGCATCCCCGCTGGTGCCAGTGCACTCTCTGGGCTCACTGCAGTGCATCCCCAGTGGTGCCAGTGCACTCTCTGGACTCACTGCACTGCATCCCCAGTGGTGCCAGTGCGCTCTCTGGAGTCACAGCACTGCATCCCCAGTGGTGCCAGTGCAAATCTCTGGACTCACTGCACTGCATCCCCAGTGGTGCCAGTGCACTCTCTGGACTCACTGCACTGCATCCCCAGTGGTGCCAGTGCAGTCTCTGGAGTAACTGCACTGCATCCCCACTGGTGCCAAAGCACTCTCTGGACTCCCAGCACCGCATCCCCCGTGGTGCCAGTGCACTCTCTGGACTCACTGCACTGCATGCCCAGTGGTGCCAGTGCACTCTCTGGACTCACTGTACTGCATACCCACTGGTGCCAGTGCACTCTGTGGACTCACTGTACTGCATCCCCAGTGGTGCCAGTGCACTCTCTGGACTCACTGAAGTGCATCCCCAGTGGTGCCAGTGCACTCTCTGGACTCACTGCAGTGCATCCCCAGTGGTGCCAGTGCACTCTCTTGACTCACTGCACTGAAGCCCCAGTGGTGCCAGTGCACTCTCTGGACTCACTGCAGTGCATCCCCAGTGGTGCCAGTGCACTCTCTGGACTCACTGCACTGCATCCCCAGTGGTGCCAGTGCACTCACTGGACTGACTGCACTGCATCCCCAGTGGTGCCAGTGCACTCTCTGGACTCACTGCACTGCATCCCCACTGGTGCCAGTGTACTCTCTGGACTCACTGCACTGCATCCCCAGTGGTGCCAGTGCACTGTCTGGACTCACTGCAGTGCATCCCCAGTGGTGCCAGTGCACTCTCTGGACTCACTGTACTGCACCCCCAGTGGTGCCAGTGCACTCACTGGACTGACTGCACTGCATCCCCAGTGGTGCCAGTGCACTCTCTGGACTCACTGCACTGCATCCCCACTGGTGCCAGTGTACTCTCTGGACTCACTGCACTGCATCCCCAGTGGTGCCAGTGCACTCACTGGACTCACTGGACACATCCCCAGTGGTGCCAGTGCACTCTCTGGACTCACTGCAGTGCATTCCCAGTGGTGCCAGTGCACTCTTTGGACTCACTGCACTGCAGCCCCATTGGTGCCAGTGCATTCTCTGGACTCACTGCACTGCATCACAGGTGGTGCCAGTGCACTCTCTGGACTCACTGCACTGCATCCCCAATGGTGCCAGTGCACTCTCTGGACTCACTGCACTGCATCCCCAGTGGTGCCAGTGCACTCTCTGCACTCACTTCTCTGCATTCCCAGTGGTGCCAGTGAAGTCTCTGGACTCACTGCACTGCATCCACAGTGGTGCCAGTGCAATCTCTGGACTCACTGCAGTGCATCACCAGTGGTGCCAGTGCACTCTCTGGACTCACTGCACTGCATCCCCAGTGGTGCCAGTGCACTCTCTGGACTCACTGCACTGCATCCCCAGTGGTGCCAGTGCACTCTCTGGACTCACTGCACTGTATCCCCAGTGGTGCCAGTGCACTCTCTGGACTCACTGCACTGCATCCCCAGTGGTGCCAGTGCACTCTGTGGACTCACTGCACTGCATCCCCAGTGGTGACAGTGCACTCTCTGGACTCACTGCAGTGCATCCCCAGTGGTGCCAGTGCACTCTCTGGACTCACTGCACTGCATCCCCAGTGGTGCCAGTGCAGTCTCTGGAGTAACTGCAGTGCATCCCCACTGGTGCCAAAGCACTCTCTGGACTCCCGGCACCGCATCCCCAGTGGTGCCAGTGCACTCTCTGGACTCACTGCACTGCATCCCCAGTGGTGCCAGTGCACTCTCTGGAGTCACAGCACTGCATCCCCAGTGGTGCCAGTGCACTCTCTGGACTCACTGAAGTGCATCCCCAGTGGTGCCAGTGCACTCTCTGGACTCACTGAAGTGCATTCTCAGTGGTGCCAGTGCACTCTCCGGAGTCACAGCACTGCATCCCCAGTGGTGCCAGTGCACTCTCTGGACTCACTGCACTGCATCCCCAGTGGTGACAGTGCACTCTCTGGACTCACTGCAGTGCATCCCCAGTGGTGACAGTGCACTCTCTGGACTCACTGCAGTGCATCCCCAGTGGTGCCAGTGCACTCTCTGAACTCACTGCACTGCATCCCCAGTGGTGCCAGTGCAGTCTCTGGAGTAACTGCAGTGCATCCCCACTGGTGCCAAAGCACTCTCTGGACTCCCGGCACCGCATCCCCAGTGGTGCCAGTGCACTCTCTGGACTCACTAAACTGCATCCCCAGTGGTGCCAGTGCACTCTCTGGAGTCACAGCACTGCATCCCCAGTGGTGCCAGTGCACTCTCTGGACTCACTGCACTGCATCCCCAGTGGTGCCAGTGCACTCTGTGGACTCACTGCACTGCATCCCCAGTGGTGCCAGTGCACTCTCTGGACTCACTGTAGTGCATCCCCAGTGGTGCCACTGCACTCTCTGGACTCACTGCAGTGCATCCCCAGTGGTGCCAGTGCACTCTCTGGACTCATTGAAGTGCATTCTCAGTGGTGCCAGTGCACTCTCTGGACTCACTGCAGTGCATCCCCAGTGGTGCCAGTACACTCACTGGACTCACTGCACTGCATCCCCAGTGGTGCCAGTGCACTCTCTGGACTCACTAAACTGCATCACCAGTGGTGCCACTGCACTCTCTGGACTCACTGCACTGCTTCCCCAGTGGTGCCAGTGCACTCACTGGACTCACTGCAGTGCATTCCCACTGGTGCCAGTGCACTCTCTGGGCTCACTGCAGTGCATCCCCAGTGGTGCCAGTGCACTCTCTGGAGTCACAGCACTGCATCCCCAGTGGTACCAGTGCAAATCTCTGGACTCACTGCACTGCATCCCCAGTGGTGCCAGTGCACTCTCTGGACTCACTGCACTGCATCCCCGGTGGTGCCAGTGCAGTCTCTGGAGTAACTGCACTGCATCCCCAGTGGTGCCAGTGCAGTCTGTGGACTCACTGTACTGCATCCCCAGTGGTGCCAGTGCACTCACTGGACTCACTGGACACATCCCCAGTGGTGCCAGTGCACTCTCTGGACTCACTGCAGTGCATCCCCAGTGGTGCCAGTGCACTCTCTGGACTCACTGCAGTGCATCCCCAGTGGTGCCAGTGTACTCTCTGGACTCACTGCAGTGCATCCCCAGTGGTGCCAGTGCACTCTCTGGACTCACTGCACTGCATCCCCACTGGTGCCAGTGCACTCTCTGGACTCACTGCACTGCATCCCCACTGGTGCCAGTGCACTCTCTGGACTCACTGAAGTGCATCCCCAGTGGTGCCAGTGCACTCTCTGGACTCACTGCAGTGCATCCCCAGTGGAGCCAGTGCACTCTCTGGACTCACTGCAGTGCATCCGCAGTGGTGCCATTGCACTCTCTGGACTCACTGCACTGCATCTCCAGTGGTGCCAGTGCACTCTCTGGACTCACTGCACTGCATCCCCAGTGCTGCCAGTGCACTCTCTTGAGTCACTGCACTGCATCCCCTGTGGTGCAAGAGCACTCTCTGGACTCATAGCAGTGCATCACCAGTGGTGCCAGTGCACTCTCTGGACTCACTGCACTGCATCACCAGTGGTGCCAGTGCACTCTCTGGACTCACTGCACTGCATCCCCAGTGGCGCTAGTGCACTGTGTGGACTCACTGTACTGCAACCCCAGTGGTGCCAGAGCACTCTCTGGACTCACTGCAGTGCATCCCCAGTGGTGCCAGTGCACTCTCAGGACTCACTGCACTGCATCCTCAGTGGTGCCAGTGCACTCTCTGGACTCACTGCACTGCATCCCCAGTAGTGACAGTGCACTCTCTGGACTCACTGCAGTGCATCCCCAGTGGTGCCAGTGCACTCTCTGGACTTACTGCACTGCATCCCCAGTGGTGCCAGTGCACTCTCTGGACTCACTGCACTGCATCCCCAGTGGTGCCAGTGCACTCACTGGATTCACTGCACTGCATCCCCAGTGGTGCCAGTGCACTCTCTGGACTCACTGCACTGCATCCCCAGTGGTGCCAGTGCACTCTCTGGACTCACTGCACTGCATCCCCAGTGGTGCCAGTGCAGTCTGTGGACTCACTGTACTGCATCCCCAGTGGTGACAGTGCACTCTCTGAACTCACTGCACTGCATCCCCAGTGGTGCCAGTGCACTCTCTGGACTCACTGCAGTGCATCCCCACTGGTGCCAGTGCACTCTCTGGACTCACTGCACTGCATCCCCAGTGGTGCCAGTGCAGTCTCTGGAGTAACTGCAGTGCATCCCCACTGGTGCCAAAGCACTCTCTGGACTCACTGCAGTGCATCCCCAGTGGTGCCACTGCACTCTCTGGACTCACTGCAGTGCATCCCCAGTGGTGCCAGTGCACTCTCTGGACTCATTGAAGTGCATTCTCAGTGGTGCCAGTGCACTCTCTGGACTCACTGCAGTGCATCCCCAGTGGTGCCAGTGCACTCTCTGGACTCACTAAACTGCATCACCAGTGGTGCCACTGCACTCTCTGGACTCACTGCACTGCATCCCCACTGGTGCCAGTGTACTCACTGGACTCACTGCACTGCATCCCCAGTGGTGCCAGTGCACTCTCTGGACTCACTAAACTGCATCACCAGTGGTGCCACTGCACTCTCTGGACTCACTGCAGTGCATCACCAGTGGTGCCAGTGCACTCACTGGACTCACTGCAGTGCATCCCCGCTGGTGCCAGTGCACTCTCTGGGCTCACTGCACTGCATCCCCAGTGGTGCCAGTGCACTCTCTGGACTCACTGCACTGCATCCCCAGTGGTGCCAGTGCGCTCTCTGGAGTCACAGCACTGCATCCCCAGTGGTGCCAGTGCAAATATCTGGACTCACTGCACTGCATCCCCAGTGGTGCCAGTGCACTCTCTGGACTCACTGCACTGCATCCCCGGTGGTGCCAGTGCACTCTCTGGACTCACGGCACTGCATCCCCAGTGGTGCCAGTGCACTCTGTGGACTCACTGTACTGCATCCCCAGTGGTGACAGTGCACTCTCTCGACTCACTGCAGTGCATCCCCAGTGGTGCCAGTGCACTCTCTGGACTCACTGCACTGCATCCCCACTGGTGCCAGTGCACTCTCTGGACTCACTGCACTGCATCCCCAGTGGTGCCAGTGCAGTCTCTGGAGTAACTGCAGTGCATCCCCACTGGTGCCAAAGCACTCTCTGGACTCACTGCAGTGCATCCCCAGTGGTGCCACTGCACTCTCTGGACTCACTGCAGTGCATCCCCAGTGGTGCCAGTGCACTCTCTAGACTCATTGAAGTGCATTCTCAGTGGTGCCAGTGCACTCTCTGGACTCACAGCAGTGCATCCCCAGTGGTGCCAGTACACTCACTGGACTCACTGCACTGCATCCCCAGTGGTGCCAGTGCACTCTCTGGACTCACTAAACTGCATCACCAGTGGTGCCTCTGAACTCTCTGGACTCACTGCACTGCTTCTCCAGTGGTGCCAGTGCACTCACTGGACTCACTGCAGTGCATCCCCGCTGGTGCCAGTGCACTCTCTGGGCTCACTGCAGTGCATCCCCAGTGGTGCCAGTGCACTCTCTGGACTCACTGCACTGCATCCCCAGTGGTGCCAGTGCGCTCTCTGGAGTCACAGCACTGCATCCCCAGTGGTGCCAGTGCAAATCTCTGGACTCACTGCACTGCATCCCCAGTGGTGCCAGTGCACTCTCTGGACTCACTGCACTGCATCCCCAGTGGTGCCAGTGCAGTCTCTGGAGTAACTGCACTGCATCCCCACTGGTGCCAAAGCACTCTCTGGACTCCCAGCACCGCATCCCCCGTGGTGCCAGTGCACTCTCTGGACTCACTGCACTGCATGCCCCAGTGGTGCCAGTGCACTCTCTGGACTCACTGTACTGCATACCCACTGGTGCCAGTGCACTCTGTGGACTCACTGTACTGCATCCCCAGTGGTGACAGTGCACTCTCTGGACTCACTGCAGTGCATCCCCAGTGGTGCCAGTGCACTCTCTGGACTCACTGCAGTGCATCCCCAGTGGTGCCAGTGCACTCTCTTGACTCACTGCACTGAAGCCCCAGTGTTGCCAGTGCACTCTCTGGACTCACTGCAGTGCATCCCCAGTGGTGCCAGTGCACTCTCTGAACTCACTGCACTGCATCCCCAGTGGTGCCAGTGCACTCTCTGGACTCACTGCAGGGCATCCCCAGTGGTGCCAGTGCACTGTCTGGACTCACAGCACTGCATCCCCAGTGGTGCCAGTGCACTCACTGGACTCACTGGACACATCCCCAGTGGTGCCAGTGCACTCTCTGGACTCACTGCAGTGCATCCCCAGTGGTGACAGTGCACTCTCTGGACTCACTGCAGTGCATCCCCAGTGGTGACAGTGCACTCTCTGGACTCACTGCAGTGCATCCCCAGTGGTGCCAGTGCACTCTCTGGACTCACTGCACTGCATCCCCAGTGGTGCCAGTGCAGTCTCTGGAGTAACTGCAGTGCATCCCCACTGGTGCCAAAGCACTCTCTGGACTCCCGGCACCGCATCCCCAGTGGTGCCAGTGCACTCTCTGGACTCACTAAACTGCATCCCCAGTGGTGCCAGTGCACTCTCTGGAGTCACAGCACTGCATCCCCAGTGGTGCCAGTGCACTCTCTGGACTCACTGAAGTGCATCCCCAGTGGTGCCAGTGCACTCTCTGGACTCACTGAAGTGCATTCTCAGTGGTGCTAGTGCACTCTCCGGAGTCACAGCACTGCATCCCCAGTGGTGCCAGTGCACTCTCTGGACTCACTGCACTGCATCCCCAGTGGTGACAGTGCACTCTCTGGACTCACTGCAGTGCATCCCCAGTGGTGACAGTGCACTCTCTGGACTCACTGCAGTGCATCCCCAGTGGTGCCAGTGCACTCTCTGAACTCACTGCACTGCATCCCCAGTGGTGCCAGGGCAGTCTCTGGAGTAACTGCAGTGCATCCCCACTGGTGCCAAAGCACTCTCTGGACTCCCGGCACCGCATCCCCAGTGGTGCCAGTGCACTCTCTGGACTCACTGCACTGCATCCCCAGTGGTGCCAGTGCACTCTCTGGAGTCACAGCACTGCATCCCCAGTGGTGCCAGTGCACTCTCTGGACTCACTGAAGTGCATCCCCAGTGGTGCCAGTGCACTCTCTGGACTCACTGAAGTGCATTCTCAGTGGTGCCAGTGCACTCTCTGGACTCACTTCAGTGCATCCCCAGTGGTGCCAGTACACTCTCTGGACTCACTGCAGTGCATCCCCAGTGGTGCCAGTGCACTCTCTGGACTCACTGCAGTGCATCCCCAGTGGAGCCAGTGCACTCTCTGGACTCACTGCAGTGCATCCGCAGTGGTGCCATTGCACTCTCTGGACTCACTGCACTGCATCTCAAGTGGTGCCAGTGCACTCTCTACACTCACTGCACTGCATCCCCAGTGCTGCCAGTGCACTCTCTTGAGTCACTGCACTGCATCCCCTGTGGTGCAAGAGCACTCTCTGGACTCACAGCAGTGCATCACCAGTGGTGCCAGTGCACTCTCTGGACTCACTGCACTGCATCCCCAGTGGTGCCAGTGCACTCTCTGGACTCACTGCACTGCATCCCCAGTGGTGCTAGTGCACTGTGTGGACTCACTGTACTGCATCCCCAGTGGTGCCAGTGCAATCTCTGGACTCACTGCACTGCATCCCCAGTGCTGCCAGTGCACTCTCAGGACTCACTGCACTGCATCCCCAGTGGTGCCAGTGCACTCTCTGGACTCACTGCACTGCATCCCCAGTAGTGACAGTGCACTCTCTGGACTCACTGCAGTGCATCCCCAGTGGTGCCAGTGCAATCTCTGGACTCACTGCACTGCATCCCCAGTGGTGCCAGTGCACTCTCTGGACTCACTGCACTGCATCCCCGGTGGTGCCAGTGCAGTCTCTGGAGTAACTGCACTGCATCCCCACTGGTACCAAAGCACTCTCTGAACTCCCAGCACCGCATCCCCAGTGGTGCCAGTGCACTCTCTGGACTCACTGCACTGCATCCCCAGTGGTGCCAGTGCACTCTCTGGACTCACTGCACTGCATCCCCAGTGTTGCCAGTGCACTCTCTGGACTCACTGCAGTGCATCCCCAGTGGTGCCAGTGCACTCTCTGGACTCACTGCAGTGCATCCCCAGTGGTGCCAGTGCACTCTCTGGACTCACTGAAGTGCATTCTCAGTGGTGCCAGTACACTCACTGGACCCACTGCACTGCATCCCCAGTGGTGCCAGTGCACTCACTGGACTTACTGCAGTGCATCCCCACTGGTGCCAGTGCACTCTCTGGGCTCACTGCAGTGCATCCCCAGTGGTGCCAGTGCACTCTCTGGACTCACTGAAGTGCATCCCCAGTGGTGCCAGTGCACTCTCTGGACTCACTGCACTGCATCCCCAGTGCTGCCAGTGCACTCTCTGGACTCACTGCACTGCATCCCCAGTAGTGCTAGTGCACTCTGTGGACTCACTGCAGTGCATCCCCAGTGGTGCCAGTGCACTCTCTGGACTCACTGCAGTGCATCCCCAGTGGTGCCAGTGCACTCTCTGGACTCACTGCAGTGCATCCCCAGTGGTGCCAGTACACTCTCTGGACTCACTGCAGTGCATCCCCAGTGGTGCCAGTGCACTCTCTGGACTCACTGCAGTGCATCCCCAGTGGTGCCAGTGCACTCTCTGGACTCACTGCACTGCATCCCCAGTGGTGCCAGTGCAGTCTCTGGAGTAACTGCAGTGCATCCCCACTGGTGCCAAAGCACTCTCTGGACTCCCGGCACCGCATCCCCAGTGGTGCCAGTGCACTCTCTGGACTCACTGCACTGCATCCCCAGTGGTGCCAGTGCACTCTCTGGAGTCACAGCACTGCATCCTCAGTGGTGCCAGTGCACTCTCTGGACTCACTGAAGTGCATCCCCAGTGGTGCCAGTGCACTCTCTGGACTCACTGAAGTGCATTCTCAGTGGTGCCAGTGCACTCTCTGGACTCACTTCAGTGCATCCCCAGTGGTGCCAGTGCAATCTCTGGACTCACTGCAGTGCATCCCCAGTGGTGCCAGTGCACTCTCTGGAGTCACTGCAGTGCATCCCCAGTGGAGCCAGTGCACTCTCTGGACTCACTGCAGTGCATCACCAGTGGTGCCAGTGCACTCTCTGGACTCACTGCACTGCATCCCCAGTGGTGCCAGTGCACTCTCTGGACTCACTGCACTGCATCCCCAGTGGTGCTAGTGCACTGTGTGGACTCACTGTACTGCATCCCCAGTGGTGCCAGTGCAATCTCTGGACTCACTGCACTGCATCCCCAGTGGTGCCAGTGCACTCTCAGGACTCACTGCACTGCATCCCCAGTGGTGCCAGTGCACTCTCTGGACTCACTGCACTGCATCCCCAGTAGTGACAGTGCACTCTCTGGACTCACTGCAGTGCATCCCCAGTGGTGCCAGTGCACTCTCTGGACTCACTGCAGTGCATCCCCAGTGGTGCCAGTGTACTCTCTGGACTCATTGAAATGCATTCTCAGTGGTGCCAGTGCACTCTCTGGACTCACTGCAGTGCATCCCCAGTGGTGCCAGTGCACTCTCTGGACTCACTGCACTGCATCCCCAGTGGTGCCAGTGCAATCTCTGGACTCACTGCAGTGCATCCCCAGTGGTGCCACTGCACTCTCTGGACTCACTGCACTGCTTCCCCAGTGGTGCCAGTGCACTCTCTGGACTCACTGCAGTGCATCCCCACTGGTGCCAGTGCACTCTCTGGGCTCACTGCAGTGCATCCCCAGTGGTGCCAGTGCACTCTCTGGACTCACTGCACTGCATCCCCAGTGGTGCCAGTTCGCTCTCTGGAGTCACAGCACTGCATCCCCAGTGGTGCCAGTGCACTCTCTGGACTCACTGCACTGCATCCCCAGTGGTGCCAGTGCACTCTCTGGACTCACTGCACTGCATCCCCGGTGGTGCCATTGCAATCTCTGGAGTAACTGCACTGCATCCCCAGTGCTGCCAGTGCACTCTCTGGACTCACTGCACTGCATCCCCAGTAGTGCTAGTGCACTCTGTGGACTCACTGCAGTGCATCCCCAGTGGTGCCAGTGCACTCTCTGGACTCACTGCAGTGCATCCCCAGTGGTGCCAGTGCACTCTCTGGACTCACTGCAGTGCATCCCCAGTGGAGCCAGTGCACTCTCTGGACTCACTGCAGTGCATCCGCAGTGGTGCCATTGCACTCTCTGGACTCACTGCACTGCATCCCCAGTGGTGCCAGTGCACTCTCTGGACTCACTGCACTGCATCCCCAGTGCTGCCAGTGCACTCTCTTTAGTCACTGCACTGCATCACCTGTGGTGCAAGAGCACTCTCTGGACTCACAGCAGTGCATCACCAGTGGTGCCAGTGCACTCTCTGGACTCAATGCACTGCATCCCCAGTGGTGCCAGTGCACTCTCTGGACTCACTGCACTGCATCCCTAGTGGTGCCAGGGCACTCTCTGCAGACACTGCAGTGCATCCCCAACGGTGACAGTGCACTCTCTGGACTCACTGCAGTGCATCCCCAGTGGTGCCAGTGCACTCTCTGGACTCACTGCACTGCATCCCCAGTGCTGCCAGTGCACTCTCTGGACTCACTGCACTGCATCCCCAGTAGTGCTAGTGCACTCTGTGGACTCACTGCAGTGCATCCCCTGTGGTGCCAGTGCACTCTCTGGACTCACTGCAGTGCATCCCCAGTGGTGCCAGTGCACTCTCTGGACTCACTGCACTGCATCCCCAGTGGTGCCAGTGCACTCTCTGGACTCATTGCAGTGCATCCCCAGTGGTGCCAGTGCACTCTCTGGACTCACTGCAGTGCATCCCCAGTGGAGCCAGTGCACTCTCTGGACTCACTGCAGTGCATCCGCAGTGGTGCCATTGCACTCTCTGGACTCACTGCACTGCATCCCCAGTGGTGCCAGTGCAATCTCTGGACTCACTGCACTGCATCCCCAGTGCTGCCAGTGCACTCTCTTGAGTCACTGCACTGCATCCCCTGTGGTGCAAGAGCACTCTCTGGACTCACAGCAGTGCATCACCAGTGGTGCCAGTGCACTCTCTGGACTCACTGCACTGCATCCCCAGTGGTGCTAGTGCACTGTGTGGACTCACTGTACTGCATCCCCAGTGGTGCCAGTGCAATCTCTGGACTCACTGCAGTGCATCCCCAGTGGTGCCAGGGCACTCTCTGGACTCACTGAAGTGCATTCTCAGTGGTGCCAGTGCACTCTCTGGACTCACTGCACTGCATCCCCAGTAGTGACAGTGCACTCTCTGGACTCACTGCAGTGCATCCCCAGTGGTGCCAGTGCACTCTCTGGACTCACTGCACTGCTTCCCCAGTGGTGCCAGTGCACTCTTTCAAGTCACTGCAGTGCATCCCCAGTGGTGCCAGTGCACTCTCTGGACTCACTGGAGTGCATCACCTGTGGTGCCAGTGCACTCTCTGGACTCACTGCAGTGCATCCCCAGTTGTGCCAGTGCGCTCTCTGGAGTGACTGCACTGCATCCCCAGTGGTGCCAGTGCACTCTCTGGACTCGCGTCACTGCATCCCCAGTGGTGCCAGTGCACTCTCTGGACTCGCGTCACTGCATCCCCAGTGGTGCCAGTGCACTCTCTGGACTCACTGAAGTGCATCCCCAGTGGTGCTAGTGCACTCTGGACTCACTGCAGTGCATCCCCAGTGGTGCCAGTGCACTCCCTGGACTCACTGCAGTGCATTCCCGGTGGTGCCAGTGCACTCTCTGGACTCACTGCAGTGCATCCCCAGTGGTGCTAGTGCACTCTGGACTCACTGCAGTGCATCCCCAGTGGTGCCAGTGCACTCTCTGGACTCACTGCACTGCATACCCAGTGGTGCCAGTGCACTCTCTGGACTCACTGTACTGCATCCCCAGTGGTGCCAGTGCACTCTCTGGACTCACCGCACTGCACCCTGAGTGGTGCCAGTGCACTCTCTAGAGTCACTGCGCTGCATCCCCAGTGGTGCCAGTGCACTCTCTGGACTCACTGTACTGCATCCCCAGTGGTGCCAAAGCACTCTCTGGACTCCCGCCACCGCATCCCCAGTGGTTCCAGTGCACTCTCTGGACTCACTGCACTGCATCCCCTGTGGTGCCAGTGCACTCTCTGGACTCACTGCACCGCATCCCCAGTGGTGCCAGTGCACTCTCTGGAGTGACTGCAGTGCATCCCCAGTGGTGCCAGTGCACTCTCTGGACTCGCGTCAATGCATCCCCAGAGGAGCTAATGCACTCTGGACTCACTGCAGTGCATCCCCAGTGGTGCCAGTGCACACTCTGGACTCACTGCAGTGCATCCCCAGTGGTGCCAGTGCACTCTCTGGACTCACTGCACTGCATACCCAGTGGTGCCAGTGCACTCTCTGGACTCACTGCACTACTCCAGCCGCGGCAGTCGCTCCAGCCGCGGTAGCCCTCCAGCCTCGGCAGCCGCGGCAGCCGCGGCAGCCGCTCCAGCCGCGGTAGCCGCTCCGTCCGCAGCATACGCGGCAGACTCTCCAACCGCGGCAGCCGCACCAGCCGCGAAAGCCGCGGCAGCCGCTCCAAACGCGGCAGGCGCTCCAACCGCGGCAACCGCTCCAGCCGTGGCAGCCGCTCCACTCGGTAGCGGCTGGAGCGGCTGCCGCGGCTGGAGCGGCTGCCGCGGCTGGAGGGGCTAACGCGGCTGGAGAGGCTGACGCGGTTGAAGCGTCTAGAGCGTCTGCCGCGGCTGGAGGGGCTACCGCGGCTGGAGCGGTTGACGCGGCTGGAGCGGAAACCGAGGCTGGAGCGCCACTCTCTGGACTCACTGCACTGCATCCCCAGTGGCGCTAGTGCACTCTCTGGACTCACTGCAGTGCATCCCCAGTGGTGCCAGTGCACTCTCTGGACACACTGAAGTGCATTTTCAGTGGTGCCAGTGCACTCTCTGGACTCACTGCACTGCATCCCCAGTGCTGCCAGTGCACTCTCTGGACTCACTGCACTGCATCCCCAGTGGTGCCAGTGCACTCTCTGGACTCACTGCACTGCATCCCCAGTCCTGCCAGTGCACTCTCTTGACTCACTGCACTGCATCCCCAGCGGTGCCAGTGCACTCTCTGGACTCACTGAAGTGCATTCTCAGTGGAGCCAGTGCACTCTCTGGACTCACTGCACTGCATCCCCAGTGGTGCCAGTGCACTCTCTGGACTCACTGCAGTGCATCCCAAGTGGTGCCAATGCACTCTCTGGACTCACTGCAGTGCATCCCCAGTGGTGCCAGTACACTCACTGGACTCACTGCACTGCATCCCCAGTGGTGCCAGTGCAGTCTCTGCACTCACTGAAGTGCATCTCCAGTGGTGCCAGAGCACTCTCTGGACTCACTGCACTGCATCCCCACTGGTGCCAGTGCACTCTCTGGACTCACTGCACTGCATCCCCAGTGGTGCCAGTGCACTCTCTGGACTCACTGCACTGCATCTCCAATGGTGCCAGTGCACTCTCTGGACTCACTGCACTGCATCCCCAGTGGTGCCAATGCACTCTCTGGACTCACTGCTGTGCATCCCCAGTGGTGCCAGTACACTCACTGGACTGACTGAAGTGCATTCCCAGTGGTGACATTGAAGTCTTTGGACTCACTGCACTCCATCCCCACTGGTGCCTTTGCACTCCCTGGACTCACTGCACTGCTCCAGCCGCGGCAGCCGCTCCAGCCGCGGTAGCCCTCCAGCCGTGGCAGCCGCTCCACTCGGTAGCGGCTGGAGCGGCTGCCGCGGCTGGAGCGGCTGGAGCGGCTGCCGCGGCTGGAGCGTCTGCCGCGGCTGGAGGGGCTACCGCGGGGTTGACTCGGCTGGAGCGGATGCCGAGGCTGGAACGGCACTCTCTGGACTCACTGAAATGCATTCTCAGTGGTGCCAGTGCACTCTCTGGACTCACTGCTCTGCATCCCCAGTGGTGCTAGTGCACTCTCTGGACTCACTGCAGTGCATCCCCAGTGGTGCCATTGCACTCTCTGGACTCACTGCACCGCATTCCCACTGGTGCCAGTGCGCTCTCTGGACTCACTGCACTGCATCCCCAGTGGTGCCAGTGCGCTCTCAGGACTCACTGCAGGGCATCCCCAGTGGTGCCAGTGCACTCTCTGGACTCACTGCACTGCATCCCCAGTCCTGCCAGTGCACTCTCTTGACTCACTGCAGTGCATCCCCAGTGGTGCCAGTACACTCACTGGACTGACTGAAGTGCATCCCCAGTGGTGTCAGTGCACTCACTGGAGTCACTGCACTGCATCCCCAGTGGTGCAAGTGCACTCCCTGGACTCACTGCACTGCATTCCCAGTGGTGACAGTGAAGTCTTTGGACTCACTGCACTCCATCCCCACTGGTGCCTTTGCACTCCCTGGACTCACTGCACTGCTCCAGCCGCGGCAGCCGCTCCAGCCGCGGTAGCCCTCCAGCCGTGGCAGCCGCTCCACTCGGTAGCGGCTGGAGCGGCTGCCGCGGTTGGAGCGGCTGGAGCGGCTGCCGCGGCTGGAGCGGCTGCCGCGGATGGAGAGGCTGGCGAGGCTGGAGGGGCTGGAGCGGCTGCCGCGGCTGGAGCGGCTGGAGCGGCTGCCGCGGCTGGAGCGTCTGCCGCGGCTGGAGGGCCTACCGCGGGGTTGACTCGGCTGGAGCGGATACCGAGGCTGGAACGGCACTCTCTGGACTCACTGAAATGCATTCTCAGTGGTGCCAGTGCACTCTCTGGACTCACTGCTCTGCATCCCCAGTGGTGCTAGTGCACTCTGGACTCACTGCAGTGCATCCCCAGTGGTGCCAGTGCACTCTCTGGACTCACTGCACCGCATTCCCACTGGTGTCAGTGCACTCTGTGGACTCACTGCACTGCATCCCCAGTGGTGTCAGTGCACTCTCTGGACTCCCGGCACCGTATCCCCAGTGGTGCCAGTGCATTCGCTGGACTCACGGCACTGCATCCACAGTGGTGCCAGTGCACTCTCTGGACTCACTGAAGTGCATTCTCAGTGGAGCCAGTGCACTCTCTGGACTCACTGCACTGCATCCCCAGTGGTGCCAGTGCACTCTCTGGACTCACTGCAGTGCATCCCCAGTGGTACCAATGCACTCTCTGGACTCACTGCAGTGCATCCCCAGTGGTGCCAGTACACTCACTGGACTCACTGCACTGCATCCCCAGTGGTGCCAGTGCAGTCTCTGCACTCACTGAAGTGCATCTCCAGTGGTGCCAGAGCACTCTCTGGACTCACTGCAGTGCATCCCAGTGGTGCCAGTGCACTCTCTGGACACTCTGCACTGCATCCCCACTGGTGCCAGTGCACTCTCTGGACTCACTGCACTGCATCCCCAGTGGTGCCAGTGCACTCTCTGGACTCACTGCACTGCATCTCCAATGGTGCCAGTGCACTCTCTGGACTCACTGCACTGCATCCCCAGTGGTGCCAATGCACTCTCTGGACTCACTGCTGTGCATCCCCAGTGGTGCCAGTACACTCACTGGACTGACTGAAGTGCATTCCCAGTGGTGACATTGAAGTCTTTGGACTCACTGCACTCCATCCCCACTGGTGCCTTTGCACTCCCTGGACTCACTGCACTGCTCCAGCCGCGGCAGCCGCTCCAGCCGCGGTAGCCCTCCAGCCGTGGCAGCCGCTCCACTCGGTAGCGGCTGGAGCGGCTGCCGCGGCTGGAGCGGCTGGAGCGGCTGCCGCGGCTGGAGCGGCTGCCGCGGATGGAGAGGCTGGCGCGGCTGGAGGGGCTGGAGCGGCTGCCGCGGCTGGAGCGGCTGGAGCGGCTGCCGCGGCTGGAGCGTCTGCCGCGGCTGGAGGGGCTACCGCGGGGTTGACTCGGCTGGAGCGGATGCCGAGGCTGGAACGGCACTCTCTGGACTCACTGAAATGCATTCTCAGTGGTGCCAGTGCACTCTCTGGACTCACTGCTCTGCATCCCCAGTGGTGCTAGTGCACTCTCTGGACTCACTGCAGTGCATCCCCAGTGGTGCCATTGCACTCTCTGGACTCACTGCACCGCATTCCCACTGGTGCCAGTGCGCTCTCTGGACTCACTGCACTGCATCCCCAGTGGTGCCAGTGCGCTCTCAGGACTCACTGCAGGGCATCCCCAGTGGTGCCAGTGCACTCTCTGGACTCACTGCACTGCATCCCCAGTCCTGCCAGTGCACTCTCTTGACTCACTGCAGTGCATCCCCAGTGGTGCCAGTACACTCACTGGACTGACTGAAGTGCATCCCCAGTGGTGTCAGTGCACTCACTGGAGTCACTGCACTGCATCCCCAGTGGTGCAAGTGCACTCCCTGGACTCACTGCACTGCATTCCCAGTGGTGACAGTGAAGTCTTTGGACTCACTGCACTCCATCCCCACTGGTGCCTTTGCACTCCCTGGACTCACTGCACTGCTCCAGCCGCGGCAGCCGCTCCAGCCGCGGTAGCCCTCCAGCCGTGGCAGCCGCTCCACTCGGTAGCGGCTGGAGCGGCTGCCGCGGCTGGAGCGGCTGGAGCGGCTGCCGCGGCTGGAGCGGCTGCCGCGGATGGAGAGGCTGGCGCGGCTGGAGGGGCTGGAGCGGCTGCCGCGGCTGGAGCGGCTGGAGCGGCTGCCGCGGCTGGAGCGTCTGCCGCGGCTGGAGGGGCTACCGCGGGGTTGACTCGGCTGGAGCGGATGCCGAGGCTGGAACGGCACTCTCTGGACTCACTGAAATGCATTCTCAGTGGTGCCAGTGCACTCTCTGGACTCACTGCAGTGCATCCCCAGTGGTGCCATTGCACTCTCTGGACTCACTGCACCGCATTCCCACTGGTGCCAGTGCGCTCTCTGGACTCACTGCACTGCATCCCCAGTGGTGCCAGTGCGCTCTCAGGACTCACTGCAGGGCATCCCCAGTGGTGCCAGTGCACTCTCTGGACTCACTGCACTGCATCCCCAGTCCTGCCAGTGCACTCTCTTGACTCACTGCAGTGCATCCCCAGTGGTGCCAGTACACTCACTGGACTGACTGAAGTGCATCCCCAGTGGTGTCAGTGCACTCACTGGAGTCACTGCACTGCATCCCCAGTGGTGCAAGTGCACTCCCTGGACTCACTGCACTGCATTCCCAGTGGTGACAGTGAAGTCTTTGGACTCACTGCACTCCATCCCCACTGGTGCCTTTGCACTCCCTGGACTCACTGCACTGCTCCAGCCGCGGCAGCCGCTCCAGCCGCGGTAGCCCTCCAGCCGTGGCAGCCGCTCCACTCGGTAGCGGCTGGAGCGGCTGCCGCGGTTGGAGCGGCTGGAGCGGCTGCCGCGGCTGGAGCGGCTGCCGCGGATGGAGAGGCTGGCGAGGCTGGAGGGGCTGGAGCGGCTGCCGCGGCTGGAGCGGCTGGAGCGGCTGCCGCGGCTGGAGCGTCTGCCGCGGCTGGAGGGCCTACCGCGGGGTTGACTCGGCTGGAGCGGATACCGAGGCTGGAACGGCACTCTCTGGACTCACTGAAATGCATTCTCAGTGGTGCCAGTGCACTCTCTGGACTCACTGCTCTGCATCCCCAGTGGTGCTAGTGCACTCTGGACTCACTGCAGTGCATCCCCAGTGGTGCCAGTGCACTCTCTGGACTCACTGCACCGCATTCCCACTGGTGTCAGTGCACTCTGTGGACTCACTGCACTGCATCCCCAGTGGTGTCAGTGCACTCTCTGGACTCCCGGCACCGTATCCCCAGTGGTGCCAGTGCATTCGCTGGACTCACGGCACTGCATCCACAGTGGTGCCAGTGCACTCTCTGGACTCACTGAAGTGCATTCTCAGTGGAGCCAGTGCACTCTCTGGACTCACTGCACTGCATCCCCAGTGGTGCCAGTGCACTCTCTGGACTCACTGCAGTGCATCCCAAGTGGTGCCAATGCACTCTCTGGACTCACTGCAGTGCATCCCCAGTGGTGCCAGTACACTCACTGGACTCACTGCACTGCATCCCCAGTGGTGCCAGTGCAGTCTCTGCACTCACTGAAGTGCATCTCCAGTGGTGCCAGAGCACTCTCTGGACTCACTGCAGTGCATCCCAGTGGTGCCAGTGCACTCTCTGGACACTCTGCACTGCATCCCCACTGGTGCCAGTGCACTCTCTGGACTCACTGCACTGCATCCCCAGTGGTGCCAGTGCACTCTCTGGACTCACTGCACTGCATCCCCAGTGGTGCCAGTGCACTCTCTGGACTCACTGCACCGCATTCCCACTGGTGTCAGTGCACTCTGTGGACTCACTGCACTGCATCCCCAGTGGTGTCAGTGCACTCTCTGGACTCCCGGCACCGTATCCCCAGTGGTGCCAGTGCATTCGCTGGACTCACGGCACTGCATCCACAGTGGTGCCAGTGCACTCTCTGGACTCACTGAAGTGCATTCTCAGTGGAGCCAGTGCACTCTCTGGACTCACTGCACTGCATCCCCAGTGGTGCCAGTGCACTCTCTGGACTCACTGCAGTGCATCCCCAGTGGTACCAATGCACTCTCTGGACTCACTGCAGTGCATCCCCAGTGGTGCCAGTACACTCACTGGACTCACTGCACTGCATCCCCAGTGGTGCCAGTGCAGTCTCTGCACTCACTGAAGTGCATCTCCAGTGGTGCCAGAGCACTCTCTGGACTCACTGCAGTGCATCCCAGTGGTGCCAGTGCACTCTCTGGACACTCTGCACTGCATCCCCACTGGTGCCAGTGCACTCTCTGGACTCACTGCACTGCATCCCCAGTGGTGCCAGTGCACTCTCTGGACTCACTGCACTGCATCTCCAATGGTGCCAGTGCACTCTCTGGACTCACTGCACTGCATCCCCAGTGGTGCCAATGCACTCTCTGGACTCACTGCTGTGCATCCCCAGTGGTGCCAGTACACTCACTGGACTGACTGAAGTGCATTCCCAGTGGTGACATTGAAGTCTTTGGACTCACTGCACTCCATCCCCACTGGTGCCTTTGCACTCCCTGGACTCACTGCACTGCTCCAGCCGCGGCAGCCGCTCCAGCCGCGGTAGCCCTCCAGCCGTGGCAGCCGCTCCACTCGGTAGCGGCTGGAGCGGCTGCCGCGGCTGGAGCGGCTGGAGCGGCTGCCGCGGCTGGAGCGGCTGCCGCGGATGGAGAGGCTGGCGCGGCTGGAGGGGCTGGAGCGGCTGCCGCGGCTGGAGCGGCTGGAGCGGCTGCCGCGGCTGGAGCGTCTGCCGCGGCTGGAGGGGCTACCGCGGGGTTGACTCGGCTGGAGCGGATGCCGAGGCTGGAACGGCACTCTCTGGACTCACTGAAATGCATTCTCAGTGGTGCCAGTGCACTCTCTGGACTCACTGCTCTGCATCCCCAGTGGTGCTAGTGCACTCTCTGGACTCACTGCAGTGCATCCCCAGTGGTGCCATTGCACTCTCTGGACTCACTGCACCGCATTCCCACTGGTGCCAGTGCGCTCTCTGGACTCACTGCACTGCATCCCCAGTGGTGCCAGTGCGCTCTCAGGACTCACTGCAGGGCATCCCCAGTGGTGCCAGTGCACTCTCTGGACTCACTGCACTGCATCCCCAGTCCTGCCAGTGCACTCTCTTGACTCACTGCAGTGCATCCCCAGTGGTGCCAGTACACTCACTGGACTGACTGAAGTGCATCCCCAGTGGTGTCAGTGCACTCTCTGGACTCACTGCACTGCATCCCCAGTGGTGCAAGTGCACTCCCTGGACTCACTGCACTGCATTCCCAGTGGTGACAGTGAAGTCTTTGGACTCACTGCACTCCATCCCCACTGGTGCCTTTGCACTCCCTGGACTCACTGCACTGCTCCAGCCGCGGCAGCCGCTCCAGCCGCGGTAGCCCTCCAGCCGTGGCAGCCGCTCCACTCGGTAGCGGCTGGAGCGGCTGCCGCGGCTGGAGCGGCTGGAGCGGCTGCCGCGGCTGGAGCGGCTGCCGCGGATGGAGAGGCTGGCGCGGCTGGAGGGGCTGGAGCGGCTGCCGCGGCTGGAGCGGCTGGAGCGGCTGCCGCGGCTGGAGCGTCTGCCGCGGCTGGAGGGGCTACCGCGGGGTTGACTCGGCTGGAGCGGATGCCGAGGCTGGAACGGCACTCTCTGGACTCACTGAAATGCATTCTCAGTGGTGCCAGTGCACTCTCTGGACTCACTGCTCTGCATCCCCAGTGGTGCTAGTGCACTCTCTGGACTCACTGCAGTGCATCCCCAGTGGTGCCATTGCACTCTCTGGACTCACTGCACCGCATTCCCACTGGTGCCAGTGCGCTCTCTGGACTCACTGCACTGCATCCCCAGTGGTGCCAGTGCGCTCTCAGGACTCACTGCAGGGCATCCCCAGTGGTGCCAGTGCACTCTCTGGACTCACTGCACTGCATCCCCAGTCCTGCCAGTGCACTCTCTTGACTCACTGCAGTGCATCCCCAGTGGTGCCAGTACACTCACTGGACTGACTGAAGTGCATCCCCAGTGGTGTCAGTGCACTCACTGGAGTCACTGCACTGCATCCCCAGTGGTGCAAGTGCACTCCCTGGACTCACTGCACTGCATTCCCAGTGGTGACAGTGAAGTCTTTGGACTCACTGCACTCCATCCCCACTGGTGCCTTTGCACTCCCTGGACTCACTGCACTGCTCCAGCCGCGGCAGCCGCTCCAGCCGCGGTAGCCCTCCAGCCGTGGCAGCCGCTCCACTCGGTAGCGGCTGGAGCGGCTGCCGCGGTTGGAGCGGCTGGAGCGGCTGCCGCGGCTGGAGCGGCTGCCGCGGATGGAGAGGCTGGCGAGGCTGGAGGGGCTGGAGCGGCTGCCGCGGCTGGAGCGGCTGGAGCGGCTGCCGCGGCTGGAGCGTCTGCCGCGGCTGGAGGGCCTACCGCGGGGTTGACTCGGCTGGAGCGGATACCGAGGCTGGAACGGCACTCTCTGGACTCACTGAAATGCATTCTCAGTGGTGCCAGTGCACTCTCTGGACTCACTGCTCTGCATCCCCAGTGGTGCTAGTGCACTCTGGACTCACTGCAGTGCATCCCCAGTGGTGCCAGTGCACTCTCTGGACTCACTGCACCGCATTCCCACTGGTGTCAGTGCACTCTGTGGACTCACTGCACTGCATCCCCAGTGGTGTCAGTGCACTCTCTGGACTCCCGGCACCGTATCCCCAGTGGTGCCAGTGCATTCGCTGGACTCACGGCACTGCATCCACAGTGGTGCCAGTGCACTCTCTGGACTCACTGAAGTGCATTCTCAGTGGAGCCAGTGCACTCTCTGGACTCACTGCACTGCATCCCCAGTGGTGCCAGTGCACTCTCTGGACTCACTGCAGTGCATCCCAAGTGGTGCCAATGCACTCTCTGGACTCACTGCAGTGCATCCCCAGTGGTGCCAGTACACTCACTGGACTCACTGCACTGCATCCCCAGTGGTGCCAGTGCAGTCTCTGCACTCACTGAAGTGCATCTCCAGTGGTGCCAGAGCACTCTCTGGACTCACTGCAGTGCATCCCAGTGGTGCCAGTGCACTCTCTGGACACTCTGCACTGCATCCCCACTGGTGCCAGTGCACTCTCTGGACTCACTGCACTGCATCCCCAGTGGTGCCAGTGCACTCTCTGGACTCACTGCACTGCATCCCCAGTGGTGCCAGTGCACTCTCTGGACTCACTGCACTGCATCTCCAATGGTGCCAGTGCACTCTCTGGACTCACTGCACTGCATCCCCAGTGGTGCCAATGCACTCTCTGGACTCACTGCTGTGCATCCCCAGTGGTGCCAGTACACTCACTGGACTGACTGAAGTGCATTCCCAGTGGTGACATTGAAGTCTTTGGACTCACTGCACTCCATCCCCACTGGTGCCTTTGCACTCCCTGGACTCACTGCACTGCTCCAGCCGCGGCAGCCGCTCCAGCCGCGGTAGCCCTCCAGCCGTGGCAGCCGCTCCACTCGGTAGCGGCTGGAGCGGCTGCCGCGGCTGGAGCGGCTGGAGCGGCTGCCGCGGCTGGAGCGGCTGCCGCGGATGGAGAGGCTGGCGCGGCTGGAGGGGCTGGAGCGGCTGCCGCGGCTGGAGCGGCTGGAGCGGCTGCCGCGGCTGGAGCGTCTGCCGCGGCTGGAGGGGCTACCGCGGGGTTGACTCGGCTGGAGCGGATGCCGAGGCTGGAACGGCACTCTCTGGACTCACTGAAATGCATTCTCAGTGGTGCCAGTGCACTCTCTGGACTCACTGCTCTGCATCCCCAGTGGTGCTAGTGCACTCTCTGGACTCACTGCAGTGCATCCCCAGTGGTGCCATTGCACTCTCTGGACTCACTGCACCGCGTTCCCACTGGTGCCAGTGCGCTCTCTGGACTCACTGCACTGCATCCCCAGTGGTGCCAGTGCGCTCTCAGGACTCACTGCAGGGCATCCCCAGTGGTGCCAGTGCACTCTCTGGACTCACTGCACTGCATCCCCAGTGGTGCCAATGCACTCTCTGGACTCACTGCTGTGCATCCCCAGTGGTGCCAGTACACTCACTGGACTGACTGAAGTGCATTCCCAGTGGTGACATTGAAGTCTTTGGACTCACTGCACTCCATCCCCACTGGTGCCTTTGCACTCCCTGGACTCACTGCACTGCTCCAGCCGCGGCAGCCGCTCCAGCCGCGGTAGCCCTCCAGCCGTGGCAGCCGCTCCACTCGGTAGCGGCTGGAGCGGCTGCCGCGGCTGGAGCGGCTGGAGCGGCTGCCGCGGCTGGAGCGGCTGCCGCGGATGGAGAGGCTGGCGCGGCTGGAGGGGCTGGAGCGGCTGCCGCGGCTGGAGCGGCTGGAGCGGCTGCCGCGGCTGGAGCGTCTGCCGCGGCTGGAGGGGCTACCGCGGGGTTGACTCGGCTGGAGCGGATGCCGAGGCTGGAACGGCACTCTCTGGACTCACTGAAATGCATTCTCAGTGGTGCCAGTGCACTCTCAGGACTCACTGCAGGGCATCCCCAGTGGTGCCAGTGCACTCTCTGGACTCACTGCACTGCATCCCCAGTCCTGCCAGTGCACTCTCTTGACTCACTGCAGTGCATCCCCAGTGGTGCCAGTACACTCACTGGACTGACTGAAGTGCATCCCCAGTGGTGTCAGTGCACTCACTGGAGTCACTGCACTGCATCCCCAGTGGTGCAAGTGCACTCCCTGGACTCACTGCACTGCATTCCCAGTGGTGACAGTGAAGTCTTTGGACTCACTGCACTCCATCCCCACTGGTGCCTTTGCACTCCCTGGACTCACTGCACTGCTCCAGCCGCGGCAGCCGCTCCAGCCGCGGTAGCCCTCCAGCCGTGGCAGCCGCTCCACTCGGTAGCGGCTGGAGCGGCTGCCGCGGTTGGAGCGGCTGGAGCGGCTGCCGCGGCTGGAGCGGCTGCCGCGGATGGAGAGGCTGGCGAGGCTGGAGGGGCTGGAGCGGCTGCCGCGGCTGGAGCGGCTGGAGCGGCTGCCGCGGCTGGAGCGTCTGCCGCGGCTGGAGGGCCTACCGCGGGGTTGACTCGGCTGGAGCGGATGCCGAGGCTGGAACGGCACTCTCTGGACTCACTGAAATGCATTCTCAGTGGTGCCAGTGCACTCTCTGGACTCACTGCTCTGCATCCCCAGTGGTGCTAGTGCACTCTGGACTCACTGCAGTGCATCCCCAGTGGTGCCAGTGCACTCTCTGGACTCACTGCACCGCATTCCCACTGGTGTCAGTGCACTCTGTGGACTCACTGCACTGCATCCCCAGTGGTGTCAGTGCACTCTCTGGACTCCCGGCACCGTATCCCCAGTGGTGCCAGTGCATTCGCTGGACTCACGGCACTGCATCCACAGTGGTGCCAGTGCACTCTCTGGACTCACTGAAGTGCATTCTCAGTGGAGCCAGTGCACTCTCTGGACTCACTGCACTGCATCCCCAGTGGTGCCAGTGCACTCTCTGGACTCACTGCAGTGCATCCCAAGTGGTGCCAATGCACTCTCTGGACTCACTGCAGTGCATCCCCAGTGGTGCCAGTACACTCACTGGACTCACTGCACTGCATCCCCAGTGGTGCCAGTGCAGTCTCTGCACTCACTGAAGTGCATCTCCAGTGGTGCCAGAGCACTCTCTGGACTCACTGCAGTGCATCACCTGTGGTGCCAGTGCACTCTCTGGACACTCTGCACTGCATCCCCACTGGTGCCAGTGCACTCACTGGACTCACTGCACTGCATCCCCAGTGGTGCCAGTGCACTCTCTGGACTCACTGCACTGCATCTCCAATGGTGCCAGTGCACTCTCTGGACTCACTGCACTGCATCCCCAGTGGTGCCAATGCACTCTCTGGACTCACTGCTGTGCATCCCCAGTGGTGCCAGTACACTCACTGGACTGACTGAAGTGCATTCCCAGTGGTGACATTGAAGTCTTTGGACTCACTGCACTCCATCCCCACTGGTGCCTTTGCACTCCCTGGACTCACTGCACTGCTCCAGCCGCGGCAGCCGCTCCAGCCGCGGTAGCCCTCCAGCCGTGGCAGCCGCTCCACTCGGTAGCGGCTGGAGCGGCTGCCGCGGCTGGAGCGGCTGCCGCGGCTGGAGCGGCTGCCGCGGATGGAGAGGCTGGCGCGGCTGGAGGGGCTGGAGCGGCTGCCGCGGCTGGAGCGGCTGGAGCGGCTGCCGCGGCTGGAGCGTCTGCCGCGGCTGGAGGGGCTACCGCGGGGTTGACTCGGCTGGAGCGGAAGCCGAGGCTGGAACGGCACTCTCTGGACTCACTGAAATGCATTCTCAGTGGTGCCAGTGCACTCTCTGGACTCACTGCTCTGCATCCCCAGTGGTGCTAGTGCACTCTCTGGACTCACTGCAGTGCATCCCCAGTGGTGCCATTGCACTCTCTGGACTCACTGCACCGCATTCCCACTGGTGCCAGTGCGCTCTCTGGACTCACTGCACTGCATCCCCAGTGGTGCCAGTGCGCTCTCAGGACTCACTGCAGGGCATCCCCAGTGGTGCCAGTGCACTCTCTGGACTCACTGCACTGCATCCCCAGTCCTGCCAGTGCACTCTCTTGACTCACTGCAGTGCATCCCCAGTGGTGCCAGTACACTCACTGGACTGACTGAAGTGCATCCCCAGTGGTGCCAGTGCACTCTCTGGACTCACAGCACTGCATGCCCAGTGGTGCCAGTGCACTCTCTGGACTCACTGCATTGCATCCTCAGTGGTGCCAGTGCACTCTCTGGACTCACTGCACTGCATCCCCAGTCCTGCCAGTGCACTCTCTGGACTCACTGCACTGCATCCCCAATGGTGCCAGTGCACTCTCTGGACTCACTGCACTGCTCCAGCCGCGGCAGCCTCTCCAGGCGCACCAGCCGCGGCATCCGCTCCAGCCTCGGCATCCGCTCCAGCCGCGTTAACCGCTCCAGCCGCGGTAGCTCCTCCAGCCGCGCCAGCCGCTCCAGCCGCGGCAGCCGCTCCAGCCGCTCCAGCCGCGGCATCCGCTCCAGCCGCTCCAGCCGCGGCAGCCGCTCCAACCGCGGCAGCCGCTCCAGTCGCGGCAGCCGCTCCAGCCGCTCCAGCCGCGGCAGCCGCTCCAGCCGCTACCGAGTGGAGCGGCTGCCACGGCTGGAGGGCTACCGCGGCTGGAGCGGCTGCCGCGGCTGGAGAGGCTGGCGCGGCTGGAGGGGCTGGAGCGGCTGCCGCGGCTGGAGCGGCTGGAGCGGCTGCCGCGGCTGGAGCGTCTGCCGCGGCTGGAGGGGCTACCGCGGGGTTGACTCGGCTGGAGCGGATGCCGAGGCTGGAACGGCACTCTCTGGACTCACTGAAATGCATTCTCAGTGGTGCCAGTGCACTCTCTGGACTCACTGCAGTGCATCCCCAGTGGTGCCAGTGCACTCTCTGGACTCACTGCACTGCATCCCCAGTCCTGCCAGTGCACTCTCTTGACTCACTGCAGTGCATCCCCAGTGGTGCCAGTACACTCACTGGACTGACTGAAGTGCATCCCCAGTGGTGTCAGTGCACTCACTGGAGTCACTGCACTGCATCCCCAGTGGTGCAAGTGCACTCCCTGGACTCACTGCACTGCATTCCCAGTGGTGACAGTGAAGTCTTTGGACTCACTGCACTCCATCCCCACTGGTGCCTTTGCACTCCCTGGACTCACTGCACTGCTCCAGCCGCGGCAGCCGCTCCAGCCGCGGTAGCCCTCCAGCCGTGGCAGCCGCTCCACTCGGTAGCGGCTGGAGCGGCTGCCGCGGTTGGAGCGGCTGGAGCGGCTGCCGCGGCTGGAGCGGCTGCCGCGGATGGAGAGGCTGGCGAGGCTGGAGGGGCTGGAGCGGCTGCCGCGGCTGGAGCGGCTGGAGCGGCTGCCGCGGCTGGAGCGTCTGCCGCGGCTGGAGGGCCTACCGCGGGGTTGACTCGGCTGGAGCGGATACCGAGGCTGGAACGGCACTCTCTGGACTCACTGAAATGCATTCTCAGTGGTGCCAGTGCACTCTCTGGACTCACTGCTCTGCATCCCCAGTGGTGCTAGTGCACTCTGGACTCACTGCAGTGCATCCCCAGTGGTGCCAGTGCACTCTCTGGACTCACTGCACCGCATTCCCACTGGTGTCAGTGCACTCTGTGGACTCACTGCACTGCATCCCCAGTGGTGTCAGTGCACTCTCTGGACTCCCGGCACCGTATCCCCAGTGGTGCCAGTGCATTCGCTGGACTCACGGCACTGCATCCACAGTGGTGCCAGTGCACTCTCTGGACTCACTGAAGTGCATTCTCAGTGGAGCCAGTGCACTCTCTGGACTCACTGCACTGCATCCCCAGTGGTGCCAGTGCACTCTCTGGACTCACTGCAGTGCATCCCAAGTGGTGCCAATGCACTCTCTGGACTCACTGCAGTGCATCCCCAGTGGTGCCAGTACACTCACTGGACTCACTGCACTGCATCCCCAGTGGTGCCAGTGCAGTCTCTGCACTCACTGAAGTGCATCTCCAGTGGTGCCAGAGCACTCTCTGGACTCACTGCAGTGCATCACCTGTGGTGCCAGTGCACTCTCTGGACACTCTGCACTGCATCCCCACTGGTGCCAGTGCACTCACTGGACTCACTGCACTGCATCCCCAGTGGTGCCAGTGCACTCTCTGGACTCACTGCACTGCATCTCCAATGGTGCCAGTGCACTCTCTGGACTCACTGCACTGCATCCCCAGTGGTGCCAATGCACTCTCTGGACTCACTGCTGTGCATCCCCAGTGGTGCCAGTACACTCACTGGACTGACTGAAGTGCATTCCCAGTGGTGACATTGAAGTCTTTGGACTCACTGCACTCCATCCCCACTGGTGCCTTTGCACTCCCTGGACTCACTGCACTGCTCCAGCCGCGGCAGCCGCTCCAGCCGCGGTAGCCCTCCAGCCGTGGCAGCCGCTCCACTCGGTAGCGGCTGGAGCGGCTGCCGCGGCTGGAGCGGCTGCCGCGGCTGGAGCGGCTGCCGCGGATGGAGAGGCTGGCGCGGCTGGAGGGGCTGGAGCGGCTGCCGCGGCTGGAGCGGCTGGAGCGGCTGCCGCGGCTGGAGCGTCTGCCGCGGCTGGAGGGGCTACCGCGGGGTTGACTCGGCTGGAGCGGAAGCCGAGGCTGGAACGGCACTCTCTGGACTCACTGAAATGCATTCTCAGTGGTGCCAGTGCACTCTCTGGACTCACTGCTCTGCATCCCCAGTGGTGCTAGTGCACTCTCTGGACTCACTGCAGTGCATCCCCAGTGGTGCCATTGCACTCTCTGGACTCACTGCACCGCATTCCCACTGGTGCCAGTGCGCTCTCTGGACTCACTGCACTGCATCCCCAGTGGTGCCAGTGCGCTCTCAGGACTCACTGCAGGGCATCCCCAGTGGTGCCAGTGCACTCTCTGGACTCACTGCACTGCATCCCCAGTCCTGCCAGTGCACTCTCTTGACTCACTGCAGTGCATCCCCAGTGGTGCCAGTACACTCACTGGACTGACTGAAGTGCATCCCCAGTGGTGCCAGTGCACTCTCTGGACTCACAGCACTGCATGCCCAGTGGTGCCAGTGCACTCTCTGGACTCACTGCATTGCATCCTCAGTGGTGCCAGTGCACTCTCTGGACTCACTGCACTGCATCCCCAGTCCTGCCAGTGCACTCTCTGGACTCACTGCACTGCATCCCCAATGGTGCCAGTGCACTCTCTGGACTCACTGCACTGCTCCAGCCGCGGCAGCCTCTCCAGGCGCACCAGCCGCGGCATCCGCTCCAGCCTCGGCATCCGCTCCAGCCGCGTTAACCGCTCCAGCCGCGGTAGCTCCTCCAGCCGCGCCAGCCGCTCCAGCCGCGGCAGCCGCTCCAGCCGCTCCAGCCGCGGCATCCGCTCCAGCCGCTCCAGCCGCGGCAGCCGCTCAAACCGCCGCAGCCGCTCCAGTCGCGGCAGCCGCTCCAGCCGCTCCAGCCGCGGCAGCCGCTCCAGCCGCTACCGAGTGGAGCGGCTGCCACGGCTGGAGGGCTACCGCGGCTGGAGCGGCTGCCGCGGCTGGAGAGGCTGGCGCGGCTGGAGGGGCTGGAGCGGCTGCCGCGGCTGGAGCGGCTGGAGCGGCTGCCGCGGCTGGAGCGTCTGCCGCGGCTGGAGGGGCTACCGCGGGGTTGACTCGGCTGGAGCGGATGCCGAGGCTGGAACGGCACTCTCTGGACTCACTGAAATGCATTCTCAGTGGTGCCAGTGCACTCTCTGGACTCACTGCAGTGCATCCCCAGTGGTGCCAGTGCACTCTCTGGACTCACTGCACTGCATCCCCAGTCCTGCCAGTGCACTCTCTTGACTCACTGCAGTGCATCCCCAGTGGTGCCAGTACACTCACTGGACTGACTGAAGTGCATCCCCAGTGGTGTCAGTGCACTCACTGGAGTCACTGCACTGCATCCCCAGTGGTGCAAGTGCACTCCCTGGACTCACTGCACTGCATTCCCAGTGGTGACAGTGAAGTCTTTGGACTCACTGCACTCCATCCCCACTGGTGCCTTTGCACTCCCTGGACTCACTGCACTGCTCCAGCCGCGGCAGCCGCTCCAGCCGCGGTAGCCCTCCAGCCGTGGCAGCCGCTCCACTCGGTAGCGGCTGGAGCGGCTGCCGCGGTTGGAGCGGCTGGAGCGGCTGCCGCGGCTGGAGCGGCTGCCGCGGATGGAGAGGCTGGCGAGGCTGGAGGGGCTGGAGCGGCTGCCGCGGCTGGAGCGGCTGGAGCGGCTGCCGCGGCTGGAGCGTCTGCCGCGGCTGGAGGGCCTACCGCGGGGTTGACTCGGCTGGAGCGGATACCGAGGCTGGAACGGCACTCTCTGGACTCACTGAAATGCATTCTCAGTGGTGCCAGTGCACTCTCTGGACTCACTGCTCTGCATCCCCAGTGGTGCTAGTGCACTCTGGACTCACTGCAGTGCATCCCCAGTGGTGCCAGTGCACTCTCTGGACTCACTGCACCGCATTCCCACTGGTGTCAGTGCACTCTGTGGACTCACTGCACTGCATCCCCAGTGGTGTCAGTGCACTCTCTGGACTCCCGGCACCGTATCCCCAGTGGTGCCAGTGCATTCGCTGGACTCACGGCACTGCATCCACAGTGGTGCCAGTGCACTCTCTGGACTCACTGAAGTGCATTCTCAGTGGAGCCAGTGCACTCTCTGGACTCACTGCACTGCATCCCCAGTGGTGCCAGTGCACTCTCTGGACTCACTGCAGTGCATCCCAAGTGGTGCCAATGCACTCTCTGGACTCACTGCAGTGCATCCCCAGTGGTGCCAGTACACTCACTGGACTCACTGCACTGCATCCCCAGTGGTGCCAGTGCAGTCTCTGCACTCACTGAAGTGCATCTCCAGTGGTGCCAGAGCACTCTCTGGACTCACTGCAGTGCATCCCAGTGGTGCCAGTGCACTCTCTGGACTCACTGCACTGCATCCCCAGTGGTGCCAGTGCACTCTCTGGACTCACTGCACTGCATCCCCAGTGGTGCCAGTGCACTCTCTGGACTCACTGCACTGCATCTCCAATGGTGCCAATGCACTCTCTGGACTCACTGCTGTGCATCCCCAGTGGTGCCAGTACACTCACTGGACTGACTGAAGTGCATTCCCAGTGGTGACATTGAAGTCTTTGGACTCACTGCACTCCATCCCCACTGGTGCCTTTGCACTCCCTGGACTCACTGCACTGCTCCAGCCGCGGCAGCCGCTCCAGCCGCGGTAGCCCTCCAGCCGTGGCAGCCGCTCCACTCGGTAGCGGCTGGAGCGGCTGCCGCGGCTGGAGCGGCTGGAGCGGCTGCCGCGGCTGGAGCGGCTGCCGCGGATGGAGAGGCTGGCGCGGCTGGAGGGGCTGGAGCGGCTGCCGCGGCTGGAGCGGCTGGAGCGGCTGCCGCGGCTGGAGCGTCTGCCGCGGCTGGAGGGGCTACCGCGGGGTTGACTCGGCTGGAGCGGATGCCGAGGCTGGAACGGCACTCTCTGGACTCACTGAAATGCATTCTCAGTGGTGCCAGTGCACTCTCTGGACTCACTGCTCTGCATCCCCAGTGGTGCTAGTGCACTCTCTGGACTCACTGCAGTGCATCCCCAGTGGTGCCATTGCACTCTCTGGACTCACTGCACCGCATTCCCACTGGTGCCAGTGCGCTCTCTGGACTCACTGCACTGCATCCCCAGTGGTGCCAGTGCGCTCTCAGGACTCACTGCAGGGCATCCCCAGTGGTGCCAGTGCACTCTCTGGACTCACTGCACTGCATCCCCAGTCCTGCCAGTGCACTCTCTTGACTCACTGCAGTGCATCCCCAGTGGTGCCAGTACACTCACTGGACTGACTGAAGTGCATCCCCAGTGGTGTCAGTGCACTCACTGGAGTCACTGCACTGCATCCCCAGTGGTGCAAGTGCACTCCCTGGACTCACTGCACTGCATTCCCAGTGGTGACAGTGAAGTCTTTGGACTCACTGCACTCCATCCCCACTGGTGCCTTTGCACTCCCTGGACTCACTGCAGTGCATCCCCAGTGGTGCCAGTACACTCACTGGACTCACTGCACTGCATCCCCAGTGGTGTCAGTGCACTCTCTGGACTCCCGGCACCGTATCCCCAGTGGTGCCAGTGCATTCGCTGGACTCACGGCACTGCATCCACAGTGGTGCCAGTGCACTCTCTGGACTCACTGAAGTGCATTCTCAGTGGAGCCAGTGCACTCTCTGGACTCACTGCACTGCATCCCCACTGGTGCCAGTGCACTCTCTGGACTCACTGCAGTGCATCCCAAGTGGTGCCAATGCACTCTCTGGACTCACTGCAGTGCATCCCCAGTGGTGCCAGTACACTCACTGGACTCACTGCACTGCATCCCCAGTGGTGCCAGTGCAGTCTCTGCACTCACTGAAGTGCATCTCCAGTGGTGCCAGAGCACTCTCTGGACTCACTGCAGTGCATCACCTGTGGTGCCAGTGCACTCTCTGGACACTCTGCACTGCATCCCCACTGGTGCCAGTGCACTCACTGGACTCACTGCACTGCATCCCCAGTGGTGCCAGTGCACTCTCTGGACTCACTGCACTGCATCTCCAATGGTGCCAGTGCACTCTCTGGACTCACTGCACTGCATCCCCAGTGGTGCCAATGCACTCTCTGGACTCACTGCTGTGCATCCCCAGTGGTGCCAGTACACTCACTGGACTGACTGAAGTGCATTCCCAGTGGTGACATTGAAGTCTTTGGACTCACTGCACTCCATCCCCACTGGTGCCTTTGCACTCCCTGGACTCACTGCACTGCTCCAGCCGCGGCAGCCGCTCCAGCCGCGGTAGCCCTCCAGCCGTGGCAGCCGCTCCACTCGGTAGCGGCTGGAGCGGCTGCCGCGGCTGGAGCGGCTGCCGCGGCTGGAGCGGCTGCCGCGGATGGAGAGGCTGGCGCGGCTGGAGGGGCTGGAGCGGCTGCCGCGGCTGGAGCGGCTGGAGCGGCTGCCGCGGCTGGAGCGTCTGCCGCGGCTGGAGGGGCTACCGCGGGGTTGACTCGGCTGGAGCGGATGCCGAGGCTGGAACGGCACTCTCTGGACTCACTGAAATGCATTCTCAGTGGTGCCAGTGCACTCTCTGGACTCACTGCTCTGCATCCCCAGTGGTGCTAGTGCACTCTCTGGACTCACTGCAGTGCATCCCCAGTGGTGCCATTGCACTCTCTGGACTCACTGCACCGCATTCCCACTGGTGCCAGTGCGCTCTCTGGACTCACTGCACTGCATCCCCAGTGGTGCCAGTGCGCTCTCAGGACTCACTGCAGGGCATCCCCAGTGGTGCCAGTGCACTCTCTGGACTCACTGCACTGCATCCCCAGTCCTGCCAGTGCACTCTCTTGACTCACTGCAGTGCATCCCCAGTGGTGCCAGTACACTCACTGGACTGACTGAAGTGCATCCCCAGTGGTGCCAGTGCACTCTCTGGACTCACAGCACTGCATGCCCAGTGGTGCCAGTGCACTCTCTGGACTCACTGCATTGCATCCTCAGTGGTGCCAGTGCACTCTCTGGACTCACTGCACTGCATCCCCAGTCCTGCCAGTGCACTCTCTGGACTCACTGCACTGCATCCCCAATGGTGCCAGTGCACTCTCTGGACTCACTGCACTGCTCCAGCCGCGGCAGCCTCTCCAGGCGCACCAGCCGCGGCATCCGCTCCAGCCTCGGCATCCGCTCCAGCCGCGTTAACCGCTCCAGCCGCGGTAGCTCCTCCAGCCGCGCCAGCCGCTCCAGCCGCGGCAGCCGCTCCAGCCGCTCCAGCCGCGGCATCCGCTCCAGCCGCTCCAGCCGCGGCAGCCGCTCCAACCGCGGCAGCCGCTCCAGTCGCGGCAGCCGCTCCAGCCGCTCCAGCCGCGGCAGCCGCTCCAGCCGCTACCGAGTGGAGCGGCTGCCACGGCTGGAGGGCTACCGCGGCTGGAGCGGCTGCCGCGGCTGGAGAGGCTGGCGCGGCTGGAGGGGCTGGAGCGGCTGCCGCGGCTGGAGCGGCTGGAGCGGCTGCCGCGGCTGGAGCGTCTGCCGCGGCTGGAGGGGCTACCGCGGGGTTGACTCGGCTGGAGCGGATGCCGAGGCTGGAACGGCACTCTCTGGACTCACTGAAATGCATTCTCAGTGGTGCCAGTGCACTCTCTGGACTCACTGCAGTGCATCCCCAGTGGTGCCAGTGCACTCTCTGGACTCACTGCACTGCATCCCCAGTCCTGCCAGTGCACTCTCTTGACTCACTGCAGTGCATCCCCAGTGGTGCCAGTACACTCACTGGACTGACTGAAGTGCATCCCCAGTGGTGTCAGTGCACTCACTGGAGTCACTGCACTGCATCCCCAGTGGTGCAAGTGCACTCCCTGGACTCACTGCACTGCATTCCCAGTGGTGACAGTGAAGTCTTTGGACTCACTGCACTCCATCCCCACTGGTGCCTTTGCACTCCCTGGACTCACTGCACTGCTCCAGCCGCGGCAGCCGCTCCAGCCGCGGTAGCCCTCCAGCCGTGGCAGCCGCTCCACTCGGTAGCGGCTGGAGCGGCTGCCGCGGTTGGAGCGGCTGGAGCGGCTGCCGCGGCTGGAGCGGCTGCCGCGGATGGAGAGGCTGGCGAGGCTGGAGAGGCTGGAGCGGCTGCCGCGGCTGGAGCGGCTGGAGCGGCTGCCGCGGCTGGAGCGTCTGCCGCGGCTGGAGGGCCTACCGCGGGGTTGACTCGGCTGGAGCGGATACCGAGGCTGGAACGGCACTCTCTGGACTCACTGAAATGCATTCTCAGTGGTGCCAGTGCACTCTCTGGACTCACTGCTCTGCATCCCCAGTGGTGCTAGTGCACTCTGGACTCACTGCAGTGCATCCCCAGTGGTGCCAGTGCACTCTCTGGACTCACTGCACCGCATTCCCACTGGTGTCAGTGCACTCTGTGGACTCACTGCACTGCATCCCCAGTGGTGTCAGTGCACTCTCTGGACTCCCGGCACCGTATCCCCAGTGGTGCCAGTGCATTCGCTGGACTCACGGCACTGCATCCACAGTGGTGCCAGTGCACTCTCTGGACTCACTGAAGTGCATTCTCAGTGGAGCCAGTGCACTCTCTGGACTCACTGCACTGCATCCCCAGTGGTGCCAGTGCACTCTCTGGACTCACTGCAGTGCATCCCAAGTGGTGCCAATGCACTCTCTGGACTCACTGCAGTGCATCCCCAGTGGTGCCAGTACACTCACTGGACTCACTGCACTGCATCCCCAGTGGTGCCAGTGCAGTCTCTGCACTCACTGAAGTGCATCTCCAGTGGTGCCAGAGCACTCTCTGGACTCACTGCAGTGCATCCCAGTGGTGCCAGTGCACTCTCTGGACTCACTGCACTGCATCCCCAGTGGTGCCAGTGCACTCTCTGGACTCACTGCACTGCATCTCCAATGGTGCCAGTGCACTCTCTGGACTCACTGCACTGCATCCCCAGTGGTGCCAATGCACTCTCTGGACTCACTGCTGTGCATCCCCAGTGGTGCCAGTACACTCACTGGACTGACTGAAGTGCATTCCCAGTGGTGACATTGAAGTCTTTGGACTCACTGCACTCCATCCCCACTGGTGCCTTTGCACTCCCTGGACTCACTGCACTGCTCCAGCCGCGGCAGCCGCTCCAGCCGCGGTAGCCCTCCAGCCGTGGCAGCCGCTCCACTCGGTAGCGGCTGGAGCGGCTGCCGCGGCTGGAGCGGCTGGAGCGGCTGCCGCGGCTGGAGCGGCTGCCGCGGATGGAGAGGCTGGCGCGGCTGGAGGGGCTGGAGCGGCTGCCGCGGCTGGAGCGGCTGGAGCGGCTGCCGCGGCTGGAGCGTCTGCCGCGGCTGGAGGGGCTACCGCGGGGTTGACTCGGCTGGAGCGGATGCCGAGGCTGGAACGGCACTCTCTGGACTCACTGAAATGCATTCTCAGTGGTGCCAGTGCACTCTCTGGACTCACTGCTCTGCATCCCCAGTGGTGCTAGTGCACTCTCTGGACTCACTGCAGTGCATCCCCAGTGGTGCCATTGCACTCTCTGGACTCACTGCACCGCATTCCCACTGGTGCCAGTGCGCTCTCTGGACTCACTGCACTGCATCCCCAGTGGTGCCAGTGCGCTCTCAGGACTCACTGCAGGGCATCCCCAGTGGTGCCAGTGCACTCTCTGGACTCACTGCACTGCATCCCCAGTCCTGCCAGTGCACTCTCTTGACTCACTGCAGTGCATCCCCAGTGGTGCCAGTACACTCACTGGACTGACTGAAGTGCATCCCCAGTGGTGTCAGTGCACTCACTGGAGTCACTGCACTGCATCCCCAGTGGTGCAAGTGCACTCCCTGGACTCACTGCACTGCATTCCCAGTGGTGACAGTGAAGTCTTTGGACTCACTGCACTCCATCCCCACTGGTGCCTTTGCACTCCCTGGACTCACTGCAGTGCATCCCCAGTGGTGCCAGTACACTCACTGGACTCACTGCACTGCATCCCCAGTGGTGCCAGTGCAGTCTCTGCACTCACTGAAGTGCATCTCCAGTGGTGCCAGAGCACTCTCTGGACTCACTGCAGTGCATCCCAGTGGTGCCAGTGCACTCTCTGGACTCACTGCACTGCATCCCCAGTGGTGCCAGTGCACTCTCTGGACTCACTGCAGTGCATCCCCAGTGGTGCCAGTGCACTCTCTGGACTCACTGCACTGCATCCCCAGTGGTGCCAATGCACTCTCTGGACTCACTGCTGTGCATCCCCAGTGGTGCCAGTACACTCACTGGACTGACTGAAGTGCATTCCCAGTGGTGACATTGAAGTCTTTGGACTCACTGCACTCCATCCCCACTGGTGCCTTTGCACTCCCTGGACTCACTGCACTGCTCCAGCCGCGGCAGCCGCTCCAGCCGCGGTAGCCCTCCAGCCGTGGCAGCCGCTCCACTCGGTAGCGGCTGGAGCGGCTGCCGCGGCTGGAGCGGCTGGAGCGGCTGCCGCGGCTGGAGCGGCTGCCGCGGATGGAGAGGCTGGCGCGGCTGGAGGGGCTGGAGCGGCTGCCGCGGCTGGAGCGGCTGGAGCGGCTGCCGCGGCTGGAGCGTCTGCCGCGGCTGGAGGGGCTACCGCGGGGTTGACTCGGCTGGAGCGGATGCCGAGGCTGGAACGGCACTCTCTGGACTCACTGAAATGCATTCTCAGTGGTGCCAGTGCACTCTCTGGACTCACTGCTCTGCATCCCCAGTGGTGCTAGTGCACTCTCTGGACTCACTGCAGTGCATCCCCAGTGGTGCCATTGCACTCTCTGGACTCACTGCACCGCATTCCCACTGGTGCCAGTGCGCTCTCTGGACTCACTGCACTGCATCCCCAGTGGTGCCAGTGCGCTCTCAGGACTCACTGCAGGGCATCCCCAGTGGTGCCAGTGCACTCTCTGGACTCACTGCACTGCATCCCCAGTCCTGCCAGTGCACTCTCTTGACTCACTGCAGTGCATCCCCAGTGGTGCCAGTACACTCACTGGACTGACTGAAGTGCATCCCCAGTGGTGTCAGTGCACTCACTGGAGTCACTGCACTGCATCCCCAGTGGTGCAAGTGCACTCCCTGGACTCACTGCACTGCATTCCCAGTGGTGACAGTGAAGTCTTTGGACTCACTGCACTCCATCCCCACTGGTGCCTTTGCACTCCCTGGACTCACTGCACTGCTCCAGCCGCGGCAGCCGCTCCAGCCGCGGTAGCCCTCCAGCCGTGGCAGCCGCTCCACTCGGTAGCGGCTGGAGCGGCTGCCGCGGTTGGAGCGGCTGGAGCGGCTGCCGCGGCTGGAGCGTCTGCCGCGGCTGGAGGGCCTACCGCGGGGTTGACTCGGCTGGAGCGGATACCGAGGCTGGAACGGCACTCTCTGGACTCACTGAAATGCATTCTCAGTGGTGCCAGTGCACTCTCTGGACTCACTGCTCTGCATCCCCAGTGGTGCTAGTGCACTCTGGACTCACTGCAGTGCATCCCCAGTGGTGCCAGTGCACTCTCTGGACTCACTGCACCGCATTCCCACTGGTGTCAGTGCACTCTGTGGACTCACTGCACTGCATCCCCAGTGGTGTCAGTGCACTCTCTGGACTCCCGGCACCGTATCCCCAGTGGTGCCAGTGCATTCGCTGGACTCACGGCACTGCATCCACAGTGGTGCCAGTGCACTCTCTGGACTCACTGAAGTGCATTCTCAGTGGAGCCAGTGCACTCTCTGGACTCACTGCACTGCATCCCCAGTGGTGCCAGTGCACTCTCTGGACTCACTGCAGTGCATCCCAAGTGGTGCCAATGCACTCTCTGGACTCACTGCAGTGCATCCCCAGTGGTGCCAGTACACTCACTGGACTCACTGCACTGCATCCCCAGTGGTGCCAGTGCAGTCTCTGCACTCACTGAAGTGCATCTCCAGTGGTGCCAGAGCACTCTCTGGACTCACTGCAGTGCATCCCAGTGGTGCCAGTGCACTCTCTGGACACTCTGCACTGCATCCCCACTGGTGCCAGTGCACTCTCTGGACTCACTGCACTGCATCTCCAATGGTGCCAGTGCACTCTCTGGACTCACTGCACTGCATCCCCAGTGGTGCCAATGCACTCTCTGGACTCACTGCTGTGCATCCCCAGTGGTGCCAGTACACTCACTGGACTGACTGAAGTGCATTCCCAGTGGTGACATTGAAGTCTTTGGACTCACTGCACTCCATCCCCACTGGTGCCTTTGCACTCCCTGGACTCACTGCACTGCTCCAGCCGCGGCAGCCGCTCCAGCCGCGGTAGCCCTCCAGCCGTGGCAGCCGCTCCACTCGGTAGCGGCTGGAGCGGCTGCCGCGGCTGGAGCGGCTGCCGCGGCTGGAGCGGCTGCCGCGGATGGAGAGGCTGGCGCGGCTGGAGGGGCTGGAGCGGCTGCCGCGGCTGGAGCGGCTGGAGCGGCTGCCGCGGCTGGAGCGTCTGCCGCGGCTGGAGGGGCTACCGCGGGGTTGACTCGGCTGGAGCGGATGCCGAGGCTGGAACGGCACTCTCTGGACTCACTGAAATGCATTCTCAGTGGTGCCAGTGCACTCTCTGGACTCACTGCTCTGCATCCCCAGTGGTGCTAGTGCACTCTCTGGACTCACTGCAGTGCATCCCCAGTGGTGCCATTGCACTCTCTGGACTCACTGCACCGCATTCCCACTGGTGCCAGTGCGCTCTCTGGACTCACTGCACTGCATCCCCAGTGGTGCCAGTGCGCTCTCAGGACTCACTGCAGGGCATCCCCAGTGGTGCCAGTGCACTCTCTGGACTCACTGCACTGCATCCCCAGTCCTGCCAGTGCACTCTCTTGACTCACTGCAGTGCATCCCCAGTGGTGCCAGTACACTCACTGGACTGACTGAAGTGCATCCCCAGTGGTGTCAGTGCACTCACTGGAGTCACTGCACTGCATCCCCAGTGGTGCAAGTGCACTCCCTGGACTCACTGCACTGCATTCCCAGTGGTGACAGTGAAGTCTTTGGACTCACTGCACTCCATCCCCACTGGTGCCTTTGCACTCCCTGGACTCACTGCACTGCTCCAGCCGCGGCAGCCGCTCCAGCCGCGGTAGCCCTCCAGCCGTGGCAGCCGCTCCACTCGGTAGCGGCTGGAGCGGCTGCCGCGGTTGGAGCGGCTGGAGCGGCTGCCGCGGCTGGAGCGTCTGCCGCGGCTGGAGGGCCTACCGCGGGGTTGACTCGGCTGGAGCGGATACCGAGGCTGGAACGGCACTCTCTGGACTCACTGAAATGCATTCTCAGTGGTGCCAGTGCACTCTCTGGACTCACTGCTCTGCATCCCCAGTGGTGCTAGTGCACTCTGGACTCACTGCAGTGCATCCCCAGTGGTGCCAGTGCACTCTCTGGACTCACTGCACCGCATTCCCACTGGTGTCAGTGCACTCTGTGGACTCACTGCACTGCATCCCCAGTGGTGTCAGTGCACTCTCTGGACTCCCGGCACCGTATCCCCAGTGGTGCCAGTGCATTCGCTGGACTCACGGCACTGCATCCACAGTGGTGCCAGTGCACTCTCTGGACTCACTGAAGTGCATTCTCAGTGGAGCCAGTGCACTCTCTGGACTCACTGCACTGCATCCCCAGTGGTGCCAGTGCACTCTCTGGACTCACTGCAGTGCATCCCAAGTGGTGCCAATGCACTCTCTGGACTCACTGCAGTGCATCCCCAGTGGTGCCAGTACACTCACTGGACTCACTGCACTGCATCCCCAGTGGTGCCAGTGCAGTCTCTGCACTCACTGAAGTGCATCTCCAGTGGTGCCAGAGCACTCTCTGGACTCACTGCAGTGCATCCCAGTGGTGCCAGTGCACTCTCTGGACACTCTGCACTGCATCCCCACTGGTGCCAGTGCACTCTCTGGACTCACTGCACTGCATCTCCAATGGTGCCAGTGCACTCTCTGGACTCACTGCACTGCATCCCCAGTGGTGCCAATGCACTCTCTGGACTCACTGCTGTGCATCCCCAGTGGTGCCAGTACACTCACTGGACTGACTGAAGTGCATTCCCAGTGGTGACATTGAAGTCTTTGGACTCACTGCACTCCATCCCCACTGGTGCCTTTGCACTCCCTGGACTCACTGCACTGCTCCAGCCGCGGCAGCCGCTCCAGCCGCGGTAGCCCTCCAGCCGTGGCAGCCGCTCCACTCGGTAGCGGCTGGAGCGGCTGCCGCGGCTGGAGCGGCTGGAGCGGCTGCCGCGGCTGGAGCGGCTGCCGCGGATGGAGAGGCTGGCGCGGCTGGAGGGGCTGGAGCGGCTGCCGCGGCTGGAGCGGCTGGAGCGGCTGCCGCGGCTGGAGCGTCTGCCGCGGCTGGAGGGGCTACCGCGGGGTTGACTCGGCTGGAGCGGATGCCGAGGCTGGAACGGCACTCTCTGGACTCACTGAAATGCATTCTCAGTGGTGCCAGTGCACTCTCTGGACTCACTGCTCTGCATCCCCAGTGGTGCTAGTGCACTCTCTGGACTCACTGCAGTGCATCCCCAGTGGTGCCATTGCACTCTCTGGACTCACTGCACCGCATTCCCACTGGTGCCAGTGCGCTCTCTGGACTCACTGCACTGCATCCCCAGTGGTGCCAGTGCGCTCTCAGGACTCACTGCAGGGCATCCCCAGTGGTGCCAGTGCACTCTCTGGACTCACTGCACTGCATCCCCAGTCCTGCCAGTGCACTCTCTTGACTCACTGCAGTGCATCCCCAGTGGTGCCAGTACACTCACTGGACTGACTGAAGTGCATCCCCAGTGGTGCCAGTGCACTCTCTGGACTCACAGCACTGCATGCCCAGTGGTGCCAGTGCACTCTCTGGACTCACTGCATTGCATCCTCAGTGGTGCCAGTGCACTCTCTGGACTCACTGCACTGCATCCCCAGTCCTGCCAGTGCACTCTCTGGACTCACTGCACTGCATCCCCAATGGTGCCAGTGCACTCTCTGGACTCACTGCACTGCTCCAGCCGCGGCAGCCTCTCCAGGCGCACCAGCCGCGGCATCCGCTCCAGCCTCGGCATCCGCTCCAGCCGCGTTAACCGCTCCAGCCGCGGTAGCTCCTCCAGCCGCGCCAGCCGCTCCAGCCGCGGCAGCCGCTCCAGCCGCTCCAGCCGCGGCATCCGCTCCAGCCGCTCCAGCCGCGGCAGCCGCTCCAACCGCGGCAGCCGCTCCAGTCGCGGCAGCCGCTCCAGCCGCTCCAGCCGCGGCAGCCGCTCCAGCCGCTACCGAGTGGAGCGGCTGCCACGGCTGGAGGGCTACCGCGGCTGGAGCGGCTGCCGCGGCTGGAGAGGCTGGCGCGGCTGGAGGGGCTGGAGCGGCTGCCGCGGCTGGAGCGGCTGGAGCGGCTGCCGCGGCTGGAGCGTCTGCCGCGGCTGGAGGGGCTACCGCGGGGTTGACTCGGCTGGAGCGGATGCCGAGGCTGGAACGGCACTCTCTGGACTCACTGAAATGCATTCTCAGTGGTGCCAGTGCACTCTCTGGACTCACTGCAGTGCATCCCCAGTGGTGCCAGTGCACTCTCTGGACTCACTGCACTGCATCCCCAGTCCTGCCAGTGCACTCTCTTGACTCACTGCAGTGCATCCCCAGTGGTGCCAGTACACTCACTGGACTGACTGAAGTGCATCCCCAGTGGTGTCAGTGCACTCACTGGAGTCACTGCACTGCATCCCCAGTGGTGCAAGTGCACTCCCTGGACTCACTGCACTGCATTCCCAGTGGTGACAGTGAAGTCTTTGGACTCACTGCACTCCATCCCCACTGGTGCCTTTGCACTCCCTGGACTCACTGCACTGCTCCAGCCGCGGCAGCCGCTCCAGCCGCGGTAGCCCTCCAGCCGTGGCAGCCGCTCCACTCGGTAGCGGCTGGAGCGGCTGCCGCGGTTGGAGCGGCTGGAGCGGCTGCCGCGGCTGGAGCGGCTGCCGCGGATGGAGAGGCTGGCGAGGCTGGAGGGGCTGGAGCGGCTGCCGCGGCTGGAGCGGCTGGAGCGGCTGCCGCGGCTGGAGCGTCTGCCGCGGCTGGAGGGCCTACCGCGGGGTTGACTCGGCTGGAGCGGATACCGAGGCTGGAACGGCACTCTCTGGACTCACTGAAATGCATTCTCAGTGGTGCCAGTGCACTCTCTGGACTCACTGCTCTGCATCCCCAGTGGTGCTAGTGCACTCTGGACTCACTGCAGTGCATCCCCAGTGGTGCCAGTGCACTCTCTGGACTCACTGCACCGCATTCCCACTGGTGTCAGTGCACTCTGTGGACTCACTGCACTGCATCCCCAGTGGTGTCAGTGCACTCTCTGGACTCCCGGCACCGTATCCCCAGTGGTGCCAGTGCATTCACTGGACTCACGGCACTGCATCCACAGTGGTGCCAGTGCACTCTCTGGACTCACTGAAGTGCATTCTCAGTGGAGCCAGTGCACTCTCTGGACTCACTGCACTGCATCCCCAGTGGTGCCAGTGCACTCTCTGGACTCACTGCAGTGCATCCCAAGTGGTGCCAATGCACTCTCTGGACTCACTGCAGTGCATCCCCAGTGGTGCCAGTACACTCACTGGACTCACTGCACTGCATCCCCAGTGGTGCCAGTGCAGTCTCTGCACTCACTGAAGTGCATCTCCAGTGGTGCCAGAGCACTCTCTGGACTCACTGCAGTGCATCCCAGTGGTGCCAGTGCACTCTCTGGACTCACTGCACTGCATCCCCAGTGGTGCCAGTGCACTCTCTGGACTCACTGCACTGCATCTCCAATGGTGCCAGTGCACTCTCTGGACTCACTGCACTGCATCCCCAGTGGTGCCAATGCACTCTCTGGACTCACTGCTGTGCATCCCCAGTGGTGCCAGTACACTCACTGGACTGACTGAAGTGCATTCCCAGTGGTGACATTGAAGTCTTTGGACTCACTGCACTCCATCCCCACTGGTGCCTTTGCACTCCCTGGACTCACTGCACTGCTCCAGCCGCGGCAGCCGCTCCAGCCGCGGTAGCCCTCCAGCCGTGGCAGCCGCTCCACTCGGTAGCGGCTGGAGCGGCTGCCGCGGCTGGAGCGGCTGGAGCGGCTGCCGCGGCTGGAGCGGCTGCCGCGGATGGAGAGGCTGGCGCGGCTGGAGGGGCTGGAGCGGCTGCCGCGGCTGGAGCGGCTGGAGCGGCTGCCGCGGCTGGAGCGTCTGCCGCGGCTGGAGGGGCTACCGCGGGGTTGACTCGGCTGGAGCGGATGCCGAGGCTGGAACGGCACTCTCTGGACTCACTGAAATGCATTCTCAGTGGTGCCAGTGCACTCTCTGGACTCACTGCTCTGCATCCCCAGTGGTGCTAGTGCACTCTCTGGACTCACTGCAGTGCATCCCCAGTGGTGCCATTGCACTCTCTGGACTCACTGCACCGCATTCCCACTGGTGCCAGTGCGCTCTCTGGACTCACTGCACTGCATCCCCAGTGGTGCCAGTGCGCTCTCAGGACTCACTGCAGGGCATCCCCAGTGGTGCCAGTGCACTCTCTGGACTCACTGCACTGCATCCCCAGTCCTGCCAGTGCACTCTCTTGACTCACTGCAGTGCATCCCCAGTGGTGCCAGTACACTCACTGGACTGACTGAAGTGCATCCCCAGTGGTGTCAGTGCACTCACTGGAGTCACTGCACTGCATCCCCAGTGGTGCAAGTGCACTCCCTGGACTCACTGCACTGCATTCCCAGTGGTGACAGTGAAGTCTTTGGACTCACTGCACTCCATCCCCACTGGTGCCTTTGCACTCCCTGGACTCACTGCAGTGCATCCCCAGTGGTGCCAGTACACTCACTGGACTCACTGCACTGCATCCCCAGTGGTGCCAGTGCAGTCTCTGCACTCACTGAAGTGCATCTCCAGTGGTGCCAGAGCACTCTCTGGACTCACTGCAGTGCATCCCAGTGGTGCCAGTGCACTCTCTGGACTCACTGCACTGCATCCCCAGTGGTGCCAGTGCACTCTCTGGACTCACTGCAGTGCATCCCCAGTGGTGCCAGTGCACTCTCTGGACTCACTGCACTGCATCCCCAGTGGTGCCAATGCACTCTCTGGACTCACTGCTGTGCATCCCCAGTGGTGCCAGTACACTCACTGGACTGACTGAAGTGCATTCCCAGTGGTGACATTGAAGTCTTTGGACTCACTGCACTCCATCCCCACTGGTGCCTTTGCACTCCCTGGACTCACTGCACTGCTCCAGCCGCGGCAGCCGCTCCAGCCGCGGTAGCCCTCCAGCCGTGGCAGCCGCTCCACTCGGTAGCGGCTGGAGCGGCTGCCGCGGCTGGAGCGGCTGGAGCGGCTGCCGCGGCTGGAGCGGCTGCCGCGGATGGAGAGGCTGGCGCGGCTGGAGGGGCTGGAGCGGCTGCCGCGGCTGGAGCGGCTGGAGCGGCTGCCGCGGCTGGAGCGTCTGCCGCGGCTGGAGGGGCTACCGCGGGGTTGACTCGGCTGGAGCGGATGCCGAGGCTGGAACGGCACTCTCTGGACTCACTGAAATGCATTCTCAGTGGTGCCAGTGCACTCTCTGGACTCACTGCTCTGCATCCCCAGTGGTGCTAGTGCACTCTCTGGACTCACTGCAGTGCATCCCCAGTGGTGCCATTGCACTCTCTGGACTCACTGCACCGCATTCCCACTGGTGCCAGTGCGCTCTCTGGACTCACTGCACTGCATCCCCAGTGGTGCCAGTGCGCTCTCAGGACTCACTGCAGGGCATCCCCAGTGGTGCCAGTGCACTCTCTGGACTCACTGCACTGCATCCCCAGTCCTGCCAGTGCACTCTCTTGACTCACTGCAGTGCATCCCCAGTGGTGCCAGTACACTCACTGGACTGACTGAAGTGCATCCCCAGTGGTGTCAGTGCACTCACTGGAGTCACTGCACTGCATCCCCAGTGGTGCAAGTGCACTCCCTGGACTCACTGCACTGCATTCCCAGTGGTGACAGTGAAGTCTTTGGACTCACTGCACTCCATCCCCACTGGTGCCTTTGCACTCCCTGGACTCACTGCACTGCTCCAGCCGCGGCAGCCGCTCCAGCCGCGGTAGCCCTCCAGCCGTGGCAGCCGCTCCACTCGGTAGCGGCTGGAGCGGCTGCCGCGGTTGGAGCGGCTGGAGCGGCTGCCGCGGCTGGAGCGGCTGCCGCGGATGGAGAGGCTGGCGAGGCTGGAGGGGCTGGAGCGGCTGCCGCGGCTGGAGCGGCTGGAGCGGCTGCCGCGGCTGGAGCGTCTGCCGCGGCTGGAGGGCCTACCGCGGGGTTGACTCGGCTGGAGCGGATACCGAGGCTGGAACGGCACTCTCTGGACTCACTGAAATGCATTCTCAGTGGTGCCAGTGCACTCTCTGGACTCACTGCTCTGCATCCCCAGTGGTGCTAGTGCACTCTGGACTCACTGCAGTGCATCCCCAGTGGTGCCAGTGCACTCTCTGGACTCACTGCACCGCATTCCCACTGGTGTCAGTGCACTCTGTGGACTCACTGCACTGCATCCCCAGTGGTGTCAGTGCACTCTCTGGACTCCCGGCACCGTATCCCCAGTGGTGCCAGTGCATTCGCTGGACTCACGGCACTGCATCCACAGTGGTGCCAGTGCACTCTCTGGACTCACTGCAGTGCATCCCAAGTGGTGCCAATGCACTCTCTGGACTCACTGCAGTGCATCCCCAGTGGTGCCAGTACACTCACTGGACTCACTGCACTGCATCCCCAGTGGTGCCAGTGCAGTCTCTGCACTCACTGAAGTGCATCTCCAGTGGTGCCAGAGCACTCTCTGGACTCACTGCAGTGCATCCCAGTGGTGCCAGTGCACTCTCTGGACACTCTGCACTGCATCCCCACTGGTGCCAGTGCACTCTCTGGACTCACTGCACTGCATCCCCAGTGGTGCCAGTGCACTCTCTGGACTCACTGCACTGCATCTCCAATGGTGCCAGTGCACTCTCTGGACTCACTGCACTGCATCCCCAGTGGTGCCAATGCACTCTCTGGACTCACTGCTGTGCATCCCCAGTGGTGCCAGTACACTCACTGGACTGACTGAAGTGCATTCCCAGTGGTGACATTGAAGTCTTTGGACTCACTGCACTCCATCCCCACTGGTGCCTTTGCACTCCCTGGACTCACTGCACTGCTCCAGCCGCGGCAGCCGCTCCAGCCGCGGTAGCCCTCCAGCCGTGGCAGCCGCTCCACTCGGTAGCGGCTGGAGCGGCTGCCGCGGCTGGAGCGGCTGGAGCGGCTGCCGCGGCTGGAGCGGCTGCCGCGGATGGAGAGGCTGGCGCGGCTGGAGGGGCTGGAGCGGCTGCCGCGGCTGGAGCGGCTGGAGCGGCTGCCGCGGCTGGAGCGTCTGCCGCGGCTGGAGGGGCTACCGCGGGGTTGACTCGGCTGGAGCGGATGCCGAGGCTGGAACGGCACTCTCTGGACTCACTGAAATGCATTCTCAGTGGTGCCAGTGCACTCTCTGGACTCACTGCTCTGCATCCCCAGTGGTGCTAGTGCACTCTCTGGACTCACTGCAGTGCATCCCCAGTGGTGCCATTGCACTCTCTGGACTCACTGCACCGCATTCCCACTGGTGCCAGTGCGCTCTCTGGACTCACTGCACTGCATCCCCAGTGGTGCCAGTGCGCTCTCAGGACTCACTGCAGGGCATCCCCAGTGGTGCCAGTGCACTCTCTGGACTCACTGCACTGCATCCCCAGTCCTGCCAGTGCACTCTCTTGACTCACTGCAGTGCATTCCCACTGGTGCCAGTGCGCTCTCTGGACTCACTGCACTGCATCCCCAGTGGTGCCAGTACACTCACTGGACTGACTGAAGTGCATCCCCAGTGGTGCCAGTGCACTCTCTGGACTCACAGCACTGCATGCCCAGTGGTGCCAGTGCACTCTCTGGACTCACTGCATTGCATCCTCAGTGGTGCCAGTGCACTCTCTGGACTCACTGCACTGCATCCCCAGTCCTGCCAGTGCACTCTCTGGACTCACTGCACTGCATCCCCAATGGTGCCAGTGCACTCTCTGGACTCACTGCACTGCTCCAGCCGCGGCAGCCTCTCCAGGCGCACCAGCCGCGGCATCCGCTCCAGCCTCGGCATCCGCTCCAGCCGCGTTAACCGCTCCAGCCGCGGTAGCTCCTCCAGCCGCGCCAGCCGCTCCAGCCGCGGCAGCCGCTCCAGCCGCTCCAGCCGCGGCATCCGCTCCAGCCGCTCCAGCCGCGGCAGCCGCTCCAACCGCGGCAGCCGCTCCAGTCGCGGCAGCCGCTCCAGCCGCTCCAGCCGCGGCAGCCGCTCCAGCCGCTACCGAGTGGAGCGGCTGCCACGGCTGGAGGGCTACCGCGGCTGGAGCGGCTGCCGCGGCTGGAGAGGCTGGCGCGGCTGGAGGGGCTGGAGCGGCTGCCGCGGCTGGAGCGGCTGGAGCGGCTGCCGCGGCTGGAGCGTCTGCCGCGGCTGGAGGGGCTACCGCGGGGTTGACTCGGCTGGAGCGGATGCCGAGGCTGGAACGGCACTCTCTGGACTCACTGAAATGCATTCTCAGTGGTGCCAGTGCACTCTCTGGACTCACTGCAGTGCATCCCCAGTGGTGCCAGTGCACTCTCTGGACTCACTGCACTGCATCCCCAGTCCTGCCAGTGCACTCTCTTGACTCACTGCAGTGCATCCCCAGTGGTGCCAGTGCACTCTCTGGACTCACTGCACTGCATCCCCAGTCCTGCCAGTGCACTCTCTTGACTCACTGCAGTGCATCCCCAGTGGTGCCAGTACACTCACTGGACTGACTGAAGTGCATCCCCAGTGGTGTCAGTGCACTCACTGGAGTCACTGCACTGCATCCCCAGTGGTGCAAGTGCACTCCCTGGACTCACTGCACTGCATTCCCAGTGGTGACAGTGAAGTCTTTGGACTCACTGCACTCCATCCCCACTGGTGCCTTTGCACTCCCTGGACTCACTGCACTGCTCCAGCCGCGGCAGCCGCTCCAGCCGCGGTAGCCCTCCAGCCGTGGCAGCCGCTCCACTCGGTAGCGGCTGGAGCGGCTGCCGCGGTTGGAGCGGCTGGAGCGGCTGCCGCGGCTGGAGCGGCTGCCGCGGATGGAGAGGCTGGCGAGGCTGGAGGGGCTGGAGCGGCTGCCGCGGCTGGAGCGGCTGGAGCGGCTGCCGCGGCTGGAGCGTCTGCCGCGGCTGGAGGGCCTACCGCGGGGTTGACTCGGCTGGAGCGGATACCGAGGCTGGAACGGCACTCTCTGGACTCACTGAAATGCATTCTCAGTGGTGCCAGTGCACTCTCTGGACTCACTGCTCTGCATCCCCAGTGGTGCTAGTGCACTCTGGACTCACTGCAGTGCATCCCCAGTGGTGCCAGTGCACTCTCTGGACTCACTGCACCGCATTCCCACTGGTGTCAGTGCACTCTGTGGACTCACTGCACTGCATCCCCAGTGGTGTCAGTGCACTCTCTGGACTCCCGGCACCGTATCCCCAGTGGTGCCAGTGCATTCGCTGGACTCACGGCACTGCATCCACAGTGGTGCCAGTGCACTCTCTGGACTCACTGAAGTGCATTCTCAGTGGAGCCAGTGCACTCTCTGGACTCACTGCACTGCATCCCCAGTGGTGCCAGTGCACTCTCTGGACTCACTGCAGTGCATCCCCAGTGGTGCCAGTACACTCACTGGACTCACTGCACTGCATCCCCAGTGGTGCCAGTGCAGTCTCTGCACTCACTGAAGTGCATCTCCAGTGGTGCCAGAGCACTCTCTGGACTCACTGCAGTGCATCCCAGTGGTGCCAGTGCACTCTCTGGACTCACTGCACTGCATCCCCAGTGGTGCCAGTGCACTCTCTGGACTCACTGCACTGCATCTCCAATGGTGCCAGTGCACTCTCTGGACTCACTGCACTGCATCCCCAGTGGTGCCAATGCACTCTCTGGACTCACTGCTGTGCATCCCCAGTGGTGCCAGTACACTCACTGGACTGACTGAAGTGCATTCCCAGTGGTGACATTGAAGTCTTTGGACTCACTGCACTCCATCCCCACTGGTGCCTTTGCACTCCCTGGACTCACTGCACTGCTCCAGCCGCGGCAGCCGCTCCAGCCGCGGTAGCCCTCCAGCCGTGGCAGCCGCTCCACTCGGTAGCGGCTGGAGCGGCTGCCGCGGCTGGAGCGGCTGGAGCGGCTGCCGCGGCTGGAGCGGCTGCCGCGGATGGAGAGGCTGGCGCGGCTGGAGGGGCTGGAGCGGCTGCCGCGGCTGGAGCGGCTGGAGCGGCTGCCGCGGCTGGAGCGTCTGCCGCGGCTGGAGGGGCTACCGCGGGGTTGACTCGGCTGGAGCGGATGCCGAGGCTGGAACGGCACTCTCTGGACTCACTGAAATGCATTCTCAGTGGTGCCAGTGCACTCTCTGGACTCACTGCTCTGCATCCCCAGTGGTGCTAGTGCACTCTCTGGACTCACTGCAGTGCATCCCCAGTGGTGCCATTGCACTCTCTGGACTCACTGCACCGCATTCCCACTGGTGCCAGTGCGCTCTCTGGACTCACTGCACTGCATCCCCAGTGGTGCCAGTGCGCTCTCAGGACTCACTGCAGGGCATCCCCAGTGGTGCCAGTGCACTCTCTGGACTCACTGCACTGCATCCCCAGTCCTGCCAGTGCACTCTCTTGACTCACTGCAGTGCATCCCCAGTGGTGCCAGTACACTCACTGGACTGACTGAAGTGCATCCCCAGTGGTGTCAGTGCACTCACTGGAGTCACTGCACTGCATCCCCAGTGGTGCAAGTGCACTCCCTGGACTCACTGCACTGCATTCCCAGTGGTGACAGTGAAGTCTTTGGACTCACTGCACTCCATCCCCACTGGTGCCTTTGCACTCCCTGGACTCACTGCACTGCATCCCCAGTGGTGCCAGTACACTCACTGGACTCACTGCACTGCATCCCCAGTGGTGCCAGTGCAGTCTCTGCACTCACTGAAGTGCATCTCCAGTGGTGCCAGAGCACTCTCTGGACTCACTGCAGTGCATCCCAGTGGTGCCAGTGCACTCTCTGGACTCACTGCACTGCATCCCCAGTGGTGCCAGTGCACTCTCTGGACTCACTGCAGTGCATCCCCAGTGGTGCCAGTGCACTCTCTGGACTCACTGCACTGCATCCCCAGTGGTGCCAATGCACTCTCTGGACTCACTGCTGTGCATCCCCAGTGGTGCCAGTACACTCACTGGACTGACTGAAGTGCATTCCCAGTGGTGACATTGAAGTCTTTGGACTCACTGCACTCCATCCCCACTGGTGCCTTTGCACTCCCTGGACTCACTGCACTGCTCCAGCCGCGGCAGCCGCTCCAGCCGCGGTAGCCCTCCAGCCGTGGCAGCCGCTCCACTCGGTAGCGGCTGGAGCGGCTGCCGCGGCTGGAGCGGCTGGAGCGGCTGCCGCGGCTGGAGCGGCTGCCGCGGATGGAGAGGCTGGCGCGGCTGGAGGGGCTGGAGCGGCTGCCGCGGCTGGAGCGGCTGGAGCGGCTGCCGCGGCTGGAGCGTCTGCCGCGGCTGGAGGGGCTACCGCGGGGTTGACTCGGCTGGAGCGGATGCCGAGGCTGGAACGGCACTCTCTGGACTCACTGAAATGCATTCTCAGTGGTGCCAGTGCACTCTCTGGACTCACTGCTCTGCATATCCAGTGGTGCTAGTGCACTCTCTGGACTCACTGCAGTGCATCCCCAGTGGTGCCATTGCACTCTCTGGACTCACTGCACCGCATTCCCACTGGTGCCAGTGCGCTCTCTGGACTCACTGCACTGCATCCCCAGTGGTGCCAGTGCGCTCTCAGGACTCACTGCAGGGCATCCCCAGTGGTGCCAGTGCACTCTCTGGACTCACTGCACTGCATCCCCAGTCCTGCCAGTGCACTCTCTTGACTCACTGCAGTGCATCCCCAGTGGTGCCAGTACACTCACTGGACTGACTGAAGTGCATCCCCAGTGGTGTCAGTGCACTCACTGGAGTCACTGCACTGCATCCCCAGTGGTGCAAGTGCACTCCCTGGACTCACTGCACTGCATTCCCAGTGGTGACAGTGAAGTCTTTGGACTCACTGCACTCCATCCCCACTGGTGCCTTTGCACTCCCTGGACTCACTGCACTGCTCCAGCCGCGGCAGCCGCTCCAGCCGCGGTAGCCCTCCAGCCGTGGCAGCCGCTCCACTCGGTAGCGGCTGGAGCGGCTGCCGCGGTTGGAGCGGCTGGAGCGGCTGCCGCGGCTGGAGCGGCTGCCGCGGATGGAGAGGCTGGCGAGGCTGGAGGGGCTGGAGCGGCTGCCGCGGCTGGAGCGGCTGGAGCGGCTGCCGCGGCTGGAGCGTCTGCCGCGGCTGGAGGGCCTACCGCGGGGTTGACTCGGCTGGAGCGGATACCGAGGCTGGAACGGCACTCTCTGGACTCACTGAAATGCATTCTCAGTGGTGCCAGTGCACTCTCTGGACTAACTGCTCTGCATCCCCAGTGGTGCTAGTGCACTCTGGACTCACTGCAGTGCATCCCCAGTGGTGCCAGTGCACTCTCTGGACTCACTGCACCGCATTCCCACTGGTGTCAGTGCACTCTGTGGACTCACTGCACTGCATCCCCAGTGGTGTCAGTGCACTCTCTGGACTCCCGGCACCGTATCCCCAGTGGTGCCAGTGCATTCGCTGGACTCACGGCACTGCATCCACAGTGGTGCCAGTGCACTCTCTGGACTCACTGAAGTGCATTCTCAGTGGAGCCAGTGCACTCTCTGGACTCACTGCACTGCATCCCCAGTGGTGCCAGTGCACTCTCTGGACTCACTGCAGTGCATCCCAAGTGGTGCCAATGCACTCTCTGGACTCACTGCAGTGCATCCCCAGTGGTGCCAGTACACTCACTGGACTCACTGCACTGCATCCCCAGTGGTGCCAGTGCAGTCTCTGCACTCACTGAAGTGCATCTCCAGTGGTGCCAGAGCACTCTCTGGACTCACTGCACTGCATCTCCAATGGTGCCAGTGCACTCTCTGGACTCACTGCACTGCATCCCCAGTGGTGCCAATGCACTCTCTGGACTCACTGAAGTGCATCCCCAGTGGTGCCAGTGCACTCTCTGGACTCACTGCACTGCATCTCCAATGGTGCCAGTGCACTCTCTGGACTCACTGCACTGCATCCCCAGTCCTGCCAGTGCACTCTCTTGACTCACTGCAGTGCATCCCCAGTGGTGCCAGTGCACTCTCTGGACTCACTGCACTGCATCCCCAGTCCTGCCAGTGCACTCTCTTGACTCACTGCAGTGCATCCCCAGTGGTGCCAGTACACTCACTGGACTGACTGAAGTGCATCCCCAGTGGTGTCAGTGCACTCACTGGAGTCACTGCACTGCATCCCCAGTGGTGCAAGTGCACTCCCTGGACTCACTGCACTGCATTCCCAGTGGTGACAGTGAAGTCTTTGGACTCACTGCACTCCATCCCCACTGGTGCCTTTGCACTCCCTGGACTCACTGCACTGCTCCAGCCGCGGCAGCCGCTCCAGCCGCGGTAGCCCTCCAGCCGTGGCAGCCGCTCCACTCGGTAGCGGCTGGAGCGGCTGCCGCGGTTGGAGCGGCTGGAGCGGCTGCCGCGGCTGGAGCGGCTGCCGCGGATGGAGAGGCTGGCGAGGCTGGAGGGGCTGGAGCGGCTGCCGCGGCTGGAGCGGCTGGAGCGGCTGCCGCGGCTGGAGCGTCTGCCGCGGCTGGAGGGCCTACCGCGGGGTTGACTCGGCTGGAGCGGATACCGAGGCTGGAACGGCACTCTCTGGACTCACTGAAATGCATTCTCAGTGGTGCCAGTGCACTCTCTGGACTCACTGCTCTGCATCCCCAGTGGTGCTAGTGCACTCTGGACTCACTGCAGTGCATCCCCAGTGGTGCCAGTGCACTCTCTGGACTCACTGCACCGCATTCCCACTGGTGTCAGTGCACTCTGTGGACTCACTGCACTGCATCCCCAGTGGTGTCAGTGCACTCTCTGGACTCCCGGCACCGTATCCCCAGTGGTGCCAGTGCATTCGCTGGACTCACGGCACTGCATCCACAGTGGTGCCAGTGCACTCTCTGGACTCACTGAAGTGCATTCTCAGTGGAGCCAGTGCACTCTCTGGACTCACTGCACTGCATCCCCAGTGGTGCCAGTGCACTCTCTGGACTCACTGCAGTGCATCCCCAGTGGTGCCAGTACACTCACTGGACTCACTGCACTGCATCCCCAGTGGTGCCAGTGCAGTCTCTGCACTCACTGAAGTGCATCTCCAGTGGTGCCAGAGCACTCTCTGGACTCACTGCAGTGCATCCCAGTGGTGCCAGTGCACTCTCTGGACTCACTGCACTGCATCCCCAGTGGTGCCAGTGCACTCTCTGGACTCACTGCACTGCATCCCCAGTGGTGCCAGTGCACTCTCTGGACTCACTGCACTGCATCCCCAGTGGTGCCAATGCACTCTCTGGACTCACTGCTGTGCATCCCCAGTGGTGCCAGTACACTCACTGGACTGACTGAAGTGCATTCCCAGTGGTGACATTGAAGTCTTTGGACTCACTGCACTCCATCCCCACTGGTGCCTTTGCACTCCCTGGACTCACTGCACTGCTCCAGCCGCGGCAGCCGCTCCAGCCGCGGTAGCCCTCCAGCCGTGGCAGCCGCTCCACTCGGTAGCGGCTGGAGCGGCTGCCGCGGCTGGAGCGGCTGGAGCGGCTGCCGCGGCTGGAGCGGCTGCCGCGGATGGAGAGGCTGGCGCGGCTGGAGGGGCTGGAGCGGCTGCCGCGGCTGGAGCGGCTGGAGCGGCTGCCGCGGCTGGAGCGTCTGCCGCGGCTGGAGGGGCTACCGCGGGGTTGACTCGGCTGGAGCGGATGCCGAGGCTGGAACGGCACTCTCTGGACTCACTGAAATGCATTCTCAGTGGTGCCAGTGCACTCTCTGGACTCACTGCTCTGCATCCCCAGTGGTGCTAGTGCACTCTCTGGACTCACTGCAGTGCATCCCCAGTGGTGCCATTGCACTCTCTGGACTCACTGCACCGCATTCCCACTGGTGCCAGTGCGCTCTCTGGACTCACTGCACTGCATCCCCAGTGGTGCCAGTGCGCTCTCAGGACTCACTGCAGGGCATCCCCAGTGGTGCCAGTGCACTCTCTGGACTCACTGCACTGCATCCCCAGTCCTGCCAGTGCACTCTCTTGACTCACTGCAGTGCATCCCCAGTGGTGCCAGTACACTCACTGGACTGACTGAAGTGCATCCCCAGTGGTGTCAGTGCACTCACTGGAGTCACTGCACTGCATCCCCAGTGGTGCAAGTGCACTCCCTGGACTCACTGCACTGCATTCCCAGTGGTGACAGTGAAGTCTTTGGACTCACTGCACTCCATCCCCACTGGTGCCTTTGCACTCCCTGGACTCACTGCACTGCATCCCCAGTGGTGCCAGTACACTCACTGGACTCACTGCACTGCATCCCCAGTGGTGCCAGTGCAGTCTCTGCACTCACTGAAGTGCATCTCCAGTGGTGCCAGAGCACTCTCTGGACTCACTGCAGTGCATCCCAGTGGTGCCAGTGCACTCTCTGGACTCACTGCACTGCATCCCCAGTGGTGCCAGTGCACTCTCTGGACTCACTGCAGTGCATCCCCAGTGGTGCCAGTGCACTCTCTGGACTCACTGCACTGCATCCCCAGTGGTGCCAATGCACTCTCTGGACTCACTGCTGTGCATCCCCAGTGGTGCCAGTACACTCACTGGACTGACTGAAGTGCATTCCCAGTGGTGACATTGAAGTCTTTGGACTCACTGCACTCCATCCCCACTGGTGCCTTTGCACTCCCTGGACTCACTGCACTGCTCCAGCCGCGGCAGCCGCTCCAGCCGCGGTAGCCCTCCAGCCGTGGCAGCCGCTCCACTCGGTAGCGGCTGGAGCGGCTGCCGCGGCTGGAGCGGCTGGAGCGGCTGCCGCGGCTGGAGCGGCTGCCGCGGATGGAGAGGCTGGCGCGGCTGGAGGGGCTGGAGCGGCTGCCGCGGCTGGAGCGGCTGGAGCGGCTGCCGCGGCTGGAGCGTCTGCCGCGGCTGGAGGGGCTACCGCGGGGTTGACTCGGCTGGAGCGGATGCCGAGGCTGGAACGGCACTCTCTGGACTCACTGAAATGCATTCTCAGTGGTGCCAGTGCACTCTCTGGACTCACTGCTCTGCATATCCAGTGGTGCTAGTGCACTCTCTGGACTCACTGCAGTGCATCCCCAGTGGTGCCATTGCACTCTCTGGACTCACTGCACCGCATTCCCACTGGTGCCAGTGCGCTCTCTGGACTCACTGCACTGCATCCCCAGTGGTGCCAGTGCGCTCTCAGGACTCACTGCAGGGCATCCCCAGTGGTGCCAGTGCACTCTCTGGACTCACTGCACTGCATCCCCAGTCCTGCCAGTGCACTCTCTTGACTCACTGCAGTGCATCCCCAGTGGTGCCAGTACACTCACTGGACTGACTGAAGTGCATCCCCAGTGGTGTCAGTGCACTCACTGGAGTCACTGCACTGCATCCCCAGTGGTGCAAGTGCACTCCCTGGACTCACTGCACTGCATTCCCAGTGGTGACAGTGAAGTCTTTGGACTCACTGCACTCCATCCCCACTGGTGCCTTTGCACTCCCTGGACTCACTGCACTGCTCCAGCCGCGGCAGCCGCTCCAGCCGCGGTAGCCCTCCAGCCGTGGCAGCCGCTCCACTCGGTAGCGGCTGGAGCGGCTGCCGCGGTTGGAGCGGCTGGAGCGGCTGCCGCGGCTGGAGCGGCTGCCGCGGATGGAGAGGCTGGCGAGGCTGGAGGGGCTGGAGCGGCTGCCGCGGCTGGAGCGGCTGGAGCGGCTGCCGCGGCTGGAGCGTCTGCCGCGGCTGGAGGGCCTACCGCGGGGTTGACTCGGCTGGAGCGGATACCGAGGCTGGAACGGCACTCTCTGGACTCACTGAAATGCATTCTCAGTGGTGCCAGTGCACTCTCTGGACTAACTGCTCTGCATCCCCAGTGGTGCTAGTGCACTCTGGACTCACTGCAGTGCATCCCCAGTGGTGCCAGTGCACTCTCTGGACTCACTGCACCGCATTCCCACTGGTGTCAGTGCACTCTGTGGACTCACTGCACTGCATCCCCAGTGGTGTCAGTGCACTCTCTGGACTCCCGGCACCGTATCCCCAGTGGTGCCAGTGCATTCGCTGGACTCACGGCACTGCATCCACAGTGGTGCCAGTGCACTCTCTGGACTCACTGAAGTGCATTCTCAGTGGAGCCAGTGCACTCTCTGGACTCACTGCACTGCATCCCCAGTGGTGCCAGTGCACTCTCTGGACTCACTGCAGTGCATCCCAAGTGGTGCCAATGCACTCTCTGGACTCACTGCAGTGCATCCCCAGTGGTGCCAGTACACTCACTGGACTCACTGCACTGCATCCCCAGTGGTGCCAGTGCAGTCTCTGCACTCACTGAAGTGCATCTCCAGTGGTGCCAGAGCACTCTCTGGACTCACTGCACTGCATCTCCAATGGTGCCAGTGCACTCTCTGGACTCACTGCACTGCATCCCCAGTGGTGCCAATGCACTCTCTGGACTCACTGAAGTGCATCCCCAGTGGTGCCAGTGCACTCTCTGGACTCACTGCACTGCATCTCCAATGGTGCCAGTGCACTCTCTGGACTCACTGCACTGCATCCCCAGTGGTGCCAATGCACTCTCTGGACTCACTGCTGTGCATCCCCAGTGGTGCCAGTACACTCACTGGACTGACTGAAGTGCATTCCCAGTGGTGACATTGAAGTCTTTGGACTCACTGCACTCCATCCCCACTGGTGCCTTTGCACTCCCTGGACTCACTGCACTGCTCCAGCCGCGGCAGCCGCTCCAGCCGCGGTAGCCCTCCAGCCGTGGCAGCCGCTCCACTCGGTAGCGGCTGGAGCGGCTGCCGCGGCTGGAGCGGCTGCCGCGGCTGGAGCGGCTGCCGCGGATGGAGAGGCTGGCGCGGCTGGAGGGGCTGGAGCGGCTGCCGCGGCTGGAGCGGCTGGAGCGGCTGCCGCGGCTGGAGCGTCTGCCGCGGCTGGAGGGGCTACCGCGGGGTTGACTCGGCTGGAGCGGATGCCGAGGCTGGAACGGCACTCTCTGGACTCACTGAAATGCATTCTCAGTGGTGCCAGTGCACTCTCTGGACTCACTGCTCTGCATCCCCAGTGGTGCTAGTGCACTCTCTGGACTCACTGCAGTGCATCCCCAGTGGTGCCATTGCACTCTCTGGACTCACTGCACCGCATTCCCACTGGTGCCAGTGCTCTCTCTGGACTCACTGCACTGCATCCCCAGTGGTGCCAGTGCGCTCTCAGGACTCACTGCAGGGCATCCCCAGTGGTGCCAGTGCACTCTCTGGACTCACTGCACTGCATCCCCAGTCCTGCCAGTGCACTCTCTTGACTCACTGCAGTGCATCCCCAGTGGTGCCAGTACACTCACTGGACTGACTGAAGTGCATCCCCAGTGGTGCCAGTGCACTCTCTGGACTCACAGCACTGCATGCCCAGTGGTGCCAGTGCACTCTCTGGACTCACTGCAGTGCATCCCCAGTGGTGCCATTGCACTCTCTGGACTCACTGCACCGCATTCCCACTGGTGCCAGTGCGCTCTCTGGACTCACTGCACTGCATCCCCAGTGGTGCCAGTGCGCTCTCAGGACTCACTGCAGGGCATCCCCAGTGGTGCCAGTGCACTCTCTGGACTCACTGCACTGCATCCCCAGTCCTGCCAGTGCACTCTCTTGACTCACTGCAGTGCATCCCCAGTGGTGCCAGTACACTCACTGGACTGACTGAAGTGCATCCCCAGTGGTGTCAGTGCACTCACTGGAGTCACTGCACTGCATCCCCAGTGGTGCAAGTGCACTCCCTGGACTCACTGCACTGCATTCCCAGTGGTGACAGTGAAGTCTTTGGACTCACTGCACTCCATCCCCACTGGTGCCTTTGCACTCCCTGGACTCACTGCACTGCTCCAGCCGCGGCAGCCGCTCCAGCCGCGGTAGCCCTCCAGCCGTGGCAGCCGCTCCACTCGGTAGCGGCTGGAGCGGCTGCCGCGGTTGGAGCGGCTGGAGCGGCTGCCGCGGCTGGAGCGGCTGCCGCGGATGGAGAGGCTGGCGAGGCTGGAGGGGCTGGAGCGGCTGCCGCGGCTGGAGCGGCTGGAGCGGCTGCCGCGGCTGGAGCGTCTGCCGCGGCTGGAGGGCCTACCGCGGGGTTGACTCGGCTGGAGCGGATACCGAGGCTGGAACGGCACTCTCTGGACTCACTGAAATGCATTCTCAGTGGTGCCAGTGCACTCTCTGGACTAACTGCTCTGCATCCCCAGTGGTGCTAGTGCACTCTGGACTCACTGCAGTGCATCCCCAGTGGTGCCAGTGCACTCTCTGGACTCACTGCACCGCATTCCCACTGGTGTCAGTGCACTCTGTGGACTCACTGCACTGCATCCCCAGTGGTGTCAGTGCACTCTCTGGACTCCCGGCACCGTATCCCCAGTGGTGCCAGTGCATTCGCTGGACTCACGGCACTGCATCCACAGTGGTGCCAGTGCACTCTCTGGACTCACTGAAGTGCATTCTCAGTGGAGCCAGTGCACTCTCTGGACTCACTGCACTGCATCCCCAGTGGTGCCAGTGCACTCTCTGGACTCACTGCAGTGCATCCCAAGTGGTGCCAATGCACTCTCTGGACTCACTGCAGTGCATCCCCAGTGGTGCCAGTACACTCACTGGACTCACTGCACTCCATCCCCACTGGTGCCTTTGCACTCCCTGGACTCACTGCACTGCTCCAGCCGCGGCAGCCGCTCCAGCCGCGGTAGCCCTCCAGCCGTGGCAGCCGCTCCACTCGGTAGCGGCTGGAGCGGCTGCCGCGGCTGGAGCGGCTGCCGCGGCTGGAGCGGCTGCCGCGGATGGAGAGGCTGGCGCGGCTGGAGGGGCTGGAGCGGCTGCCGCGGCTGGAGCGGCTGGAGCGGCTGCCGCGGCTGGAGCGTCTGCCGCGGCTGGAGGGGCTACCGCGGGGTTGACTCGGCTGGAGCGGATGCCGAGGCTGGAACGGCACTCTCTGGACTCACTGAAATGCATTCTCAGTGGTGCCAGTGCACTCTCTGGACTCACTGCTCTGCATCCCCAGTGGTGCTAGTGCACTCTCTGGACTCACTGCAGTGCATCCCCAGTGGTGCCATTGCACTCTCTGGACTCACTGCACCGCATTCCCACTGGTGCCAGTGCTCTCTCTGGACTCACTGCACTGCATCCCCAGTGGTGCCAGTGCGCTCTCAGGACTCACTGCAGGGCATCCCCAGTGGTGCCAGTGCACTCTCTGGACTCACTGCACTGCATCCCCAGTCCTGCCAGTGCACTCTCTTGACTCACTGCAGTGCATCCCCAGTGGTGCCAGTACACTCACTGGACTGACTGAAGTGCATCCCCAGTGGTGCCAGTGCACTCTCTGGACTCACAGCACTGCATGCCCAGTGGTGCCAGTGCACTCTCTGGACTCACTGCATTGCATCCTCAGTGGTGCCAGTGCACTCTCTGGACTCACTGCACTGCATCCCCAGTCCTGCCAGTGCACTCTCTGGACTCACTGCACTGCATCCCCAATGGTGCCAGTGCACTCTCTGGACTCACTGCACTGCTCCAGCCGCGGCAGCCTCTCCAGGCGCACCAGCCGCGGCATCCGCTCCAGCCTCGGCATCCGCTCCAGCCGCGTTAACCGCTCCAGCCGCGGTAGCTCCTCCAGCCGCGCCAGCCGCTCCAGCCGCGGCAGCCGCTCCAGCCGCTCCAGCCGCGGCATCCGCTCCAGCCGCTCCAGCCGCGGCAGCCGCTCCAACCGCGGCAGCCGCTCCAGTCGCGGCAGCCGCTCCAGCCGCTCCAGCCGCGGCAGCCGCTCCAGCCGCTACCGAGTGGAGCGGCTGCCACGGGTGGAGGGCTACCGCGGCTGGAGCGGCTGCCGCGGCTGGAGAGGCTGGCGCGGCTGGAGGGGCTGGAGCGGCTGCCGCGGCTGGAGCGGCTGGAGCGGCTGCCGCGGCTGGAGCGTCTGCCGCGGCTGGAGGGGCTACCGCGGGGTTGACTCGGCTGGAGCGGATGCCGAGGCTGGAACGGCACTCTCTGGACTCACTGAAATGCATTCTCAGTGGTGCCAGTGCACTCTCTGGACTCACTGCAGTGCATCCCCAGTGGTGCCAGTGCACTCTCTGGACTCACTGCACTGCATCCCCAGTCCTGCCAGTGCACTCTCTTGACTCACTGCAGTGCATCCCCAGTGGTGCCAGTACACTCACTGGACTGACTGAAGTGCATCCCCAGTGGTGTCAGTGCACTCACTGGAGTCACTGCACTGCATCCCCAGTGGTGCAAGTGCACTCCCTGGACTCACTGCACTGCATTCCCAGTGGTGACAGTGAAGTCTTTGGACTCACTGCACTCCATCCCCACTGGTGCCTTTGCACTCCCTGGACTCACTGCACTGCTCCAGCCGCGGCAGCCGCTCCAGCCGCGGTAGCCCTCCAGCCGTGGCAGCCGCTCCACTCGGTAGCGGCTGGAGCGGCTGCCGCGGTTGGAGCGGCTGGAGCGGCTGCCGCGGCTGGAGCGGCTGCCGCGGATGGAGAGGCTGGCGAGGCTGGAGGGGCTGGAGCGGCTGCCGCGGCTGGAGCGGCTGGAGCGGCTGCCGCGGCTGGAGCGTCTGCCGCGGCTGGAGGGCCTACCGCGGGGTTGACTCGGCTGGAGCGGATACCGAGGCTGGAACGGCACTCTCTGGACTCACTGAAATGCATTCTCAGTGGTGCCAGTGCACTCTCTGGACTCACTGCTCTGCATCCCCAGTGGTGCTAGTGCACTCTGGACTCACTGCAGTGCATCCCCAGTGGTGCCAGTGCACTCTCTGGACTCACTGCACCGCATTCCCACTGGTGTCAGTGCACTCTGTGGACTCACTGCACTGCATCCCCAGTGGTGTCAGTGCACTCTCTGGACTCCCGGCACCGTATCCCCAGTGGTGCCAGTGCATTCGCTGGACTCACGGCACTGCATCCACAGTGGTGCCAGTGCACTCTCTGGACTCACTGAAGTGCATTCTCAGTGGAGCCAGTGCACTCTCTGGACTCACTGCACTGCATCCCCAGTGGTGCCAGTGCACTCTCTGGACTCACTGCAGTGCATCCCAAGTGGTGCCAATGCACTCTCTGGACTCACTGCAGTGCATCCCCAGTGGTGCCAGTACACTCACTGGACTCACTGCACTGCATCCCCAGTGGTGCCAGTGCAGTCTCTGCACTCACTGAAGTGCATCTCCAGTGGTGCCAGAGCACTCTCTGGACTCACTGCAGTGCATCCCAGTGGTGCCAGTGCACTCTCTGGACTCACTGCACTGCATCCCCAGTGGTGCCAGTGCACTCTCTGGACTCACTGCACTGCATCTCCAATGGTGCCAGTGCACTCTCTGGACTCACTGCACTGCATCCCCAGTGGTGCCAATGCACTCTCTGGACTCACTGCTGTGCATCCCCAGTGGTGCCAGTACACTCACTGGACTGACTGAAGTGCATTCCCAGTGGTGACATTGAAGTCTTTGGACTCACTGCACTCCATCCCCACTGGTGCCTTTGCACTCCCTGGACTCACTGCACTGCTCCAGCCGCGGCAGCCGCTCCAGCCGCGGTAGCCCTCCAGCCGTGGCAGCCGCTCCACTCGGTAGCGGCTGGAGCGGCTGCCGCGGCTGGAGCGGCTGGAGCGGCTGCCGCGGCTGGAGCGGCTGCCGCGGATGGAGAGGCTGGCGCGGCTGGAGGGGCTGGAGCGGCTGCCGCGGCTGGAGCGGCTGGAGCGGCTGCCGCGGCTGGAGCGTCTGCCGCGGCTGGAGGGGCTACCGCGGGGTTGACTCGGCTGGAGCGGATGCCGAGGCTGGAACGGCACTCTCTGGACTCACTGAAATGCATTCTCAGTGGTGCCAGTGCACTCTCTGGACTCACTGCTCTGCATCCCCAGTGGTGCTAGTGCACTCTCTGGACTCACTGCAGTGCATCCCCAGTGGTGCCATTGCACTCTCTGGACTCACTGCACCGCATTCCCACTGGTGCCAGTGCGCTCTCTGGACTCACTGCACTGCATCCCCAGTGGTGCCAGTGCGCTCTCAGGACTCACTGCAGGGCATCCCCAGTGGTGCCAGTGCACTCTCTGGACTCACTGCACTGCATCCCCAGTCCTGCCAGTGCACTCTCTTGACTCACTGCAGTGCATCCCCAGTGGTGCCAGTACACTCACTGGACTGACTGAAGTGCATCCCCAGTGGTGTCAGTGCACTCACTGGAGTCACTGCACTGCATCCCCAGTGGTGCAAGTGCACTCCCTGGACTCACTGCACTGCATTCCCAGTGGTGACAGTGAAGTCTTTGGACTCACTGCACTCCATCCCCACTGGTGCCTTTGCACTCCCTGGACTCACTGCAGTGCATCCCCAGTGGTGCCAGTACACTCACTGGACTCACTGCACTGCATCCCCAGTGGTGCCAGTGCAGTCTCTGCACTCACTGAAGTGCATCTCCAGTGGTGCCAGAGCACTCTCTGGACTCACTGCAGTGCATCCCAGTGGTGCCAGTGCACTCTCTGGACTCACTGCACTGCATCCCCAGTGGTGCCAGTGCACTCTCTGGACTCACTGCAGTGCATCCCCAGTGGTGCCAGTGCACTCTCTGGACTCACTGCACTGCATCCCCAGTGGTGCCAATGCACTCTCTGGACTCACTGCTGTGCATCCCCAGTGGTGCCAGTACACTCACTGGACTGACTGAAGTGCATTCCCAGTGGTGACATTGAAGTCTTTGGACTCACTGCACTCCATCCCCACTGGTGCCTTTGCACTCCCTGGACTCACTGCACTGCTCCAGCCGCGGCAGCCGCTCCAGCCGCGGTAGCCCTCCAGCCATGGCAGCCGCTCCACTCGGTAGCGGCTGGAGCGGCTGCCGCGGCTGGAGCGGCTGGAGCGGCTGCCGCGGCTGGAGCGGCTGCCGCGGATGGAGAGGCTGGCGCGGCTGGAGGGGCTGGAGCGGCTGCCGCGGCTGGAGCGGCTGGAGCGGCTGCCGCGGCTGGAGCGTCTGCCGCGGCTGGAGGGGCTACCGCGGGGTTGACTCGGCTGGAGCGGATGCCGAGGCTGGAACGGCACTCTCTGGACTCACTGAAATGCATTCTCAGTGGTGCCAGTGCACTCTCTGGACTCACTGCTCTGCATCCCCAGTGGTGCTAGTGCACTCTCTGGACTCACTGCAGTGCATCCCCAGTGGTGCCATTGCACTCTCTGGACTCACTGCACCGCATTCCCACTGGTGCCAGTGCGCTCTCTGGACTCACTGCACTGCATCCCCAGTGGTGCCAGTGCGCTCTCAGGACTCACTGCAGGGCATCCCCAGTGGTGCCAGTGCACTCTCTGGACTCACTGCACTGCATCCCCAGTCCTGCCAGTGCACTCTCTTGACTCACTGCAGTGCATCCCCAGTGGTGCCAGTACACTCACTGGACTGACTGAAGTGCATCCCCAGTGGTGTCAGTGCACTCACTGGAGTCACTGCACTGCATCCCCAGTGGTGCAAGTGCACTCCCTGGACTCACTGCACTGCATTCCCAGTGGTGACAGTGAAGTCTTTGGACTCACTGCACTCCATCCCCACTGGTGCCTTTGCACTCCCTGGACTCACTGCACTGCTCCAGCCGCGGCAGCCGCTCCAGCCGCGGTAGCCCTCCAGCCGTGGCAGCCGCTCCACTCGGTAGCGGCTGGAGCGGCTGCCGCGGTTGGAGCGGCTGGAGCGGCTGCCGCGGCTGGAGCGGCTGCCGCGGATGGAGAGGCTGGCGAGGCTGGAGGGGCTGGAGCGGCTGCCGCGGCTGGAGCGGCTGGAGCGGCTGCCGCGGCTGGAGCGTCTGCCGCGGCTGGAGGGCCTACCGCGGGGTTGACTCGGCTGGAGCGGATACCGAGGCTGGAACGGCACTCTCTGGACTCACTGAAATGCATTCTCAGTGGTGCCAGTGCACTCTCTGGACTCACTGCTCTGCATCCCCAGTGGTGCCAGTGCACTCTCTGGACTCACTGCACCGCATTCCCACTGGTGTCAGTGCACTCTGTGGACTCACTGCACTGCATCCCCAGTGGTGTCAGTGCACTCTCTGGACTCCCGGCACCGTATCCCCAGTGGTGCCAGTGCATTCGCTGGACTCACGGCACTGCATCCACAGTGGTGCCAGTGCACTCTCTGGACTCACTGAAGTGCATTCTCAGTGGAGCCAGTGCACTCTCTGGACTCACTGCACTGCATCCCCAGTGGTGCCAGTGCACTCTCTGGACTCACTGCAGTGCATCCCAAGTGGTGCCAATGCACTCTCTGGACTCACTGCAGTGCATCCCCAAGTGGTGCCAGTACACTCACTGGACTCACTGCACTGCATCCCCAGTGGTGCCAGTGCAGTCTCTGCACTCACTGAAGTGCATCTCCAGTGGTGCCAGAGCACTCTCTGGACTCACTGCAGTGCATCCCAGTGGTGCCAGTGCACTCTCTGGACACTCTGCACTGCATCCCCACTGGTGCCAGTGCACTCTCTGGACTCACTGCACTGCATCCCCAGTGGTGCCAGTGCACTCTCTGGACTCACTGCACTGCATCTCCAATGGTGCCAGTGCACTCTCTGGACTCACTGCACTGCATCCCCAGTGGTGCCAATGCACTCTCTGGACTCACTGCTGTGCATCCCCAGTGGTGCCAGTACACTCACTGGACTGACTGAAGTGCATTCCCAGTGGTGACATTGAAGTCTTTGGACTCACTGCACTCCATCCCCACTGGTGCCTTTGCACTCCCTGGACTCACTGCACTGCTCCAGCCGCGGCAGCCGCTCCAGCCGCGGTAGCCCTCCAGCCGTGGCAGCCGCTCCACTCGGTAGCGGCTGGAGCGGCTGCCGCGGCTGGAGCGGCTGGAGCGGCTGCCGCGGCTGGAGCGGCTGCCGCGGATGGAGAGGCTGGCGCGGCTGGAGGGGCTGGAGCGGCTGCCGCGGCTGGAGCGGCTGGAGCGGCTGCCGCGGCTGGAGCGTCTGCCGCGGCTGGAGGGGCTACCGCGGGGTTGACTCGGCTGGAGCGGATGCCGAGGCTGGAACGGCACTCTCTGGACTCACTGAAATGCATTCTCAGTGGTGCCAGTGCACTCTCTGGACTCACTGCTCTGCATCCCCAGTGGTGCTAGTGCACTCTCTGGACTCACTGCAGTGCATCCCCAGTGGTGCCATTGCACTCTCTGGACTCACTGCACCGCATTCCCACTGGTGCCAGTGCGCTCTCAGGACTCACTGCAGTGCATCCCCAGTGGTGCCAGTGCACTCTCTGGACTCACTGCACTGCATCCCCAGTCCTGCCAGTGCACTCTCTTGACTCACTGCAGTGCATCCCCAGTGGTGCCAGTACACTCACTGGACTGACTGAAGTGCATCCCCAGTGGTGCCAGTGCACTCTCTGGACTCACAGCACTGCATGCCCAGTGGTGCCAGTGCACTCTCTGGACTCACTGCATTGCATCCTCAGTGGTGCCAGTGCACTCTCTGGACTCACTGCACTGCATCCCCAGTCCTGCCAGTGCACTCTCTGGACTCACTGCACTGCATCCCCAATGGTGCCAGTGCACTCTCTGGACTCACTGCACTGCTCCAGCCGCGGCAGCCTCTCCAGGCGCACCAGCCGCGGCATCCGCTCCAGCCTCGGCATCCGCTCCAGCCGCGTTAACCGCTCCAGCCGCGGTAGCTCCTCCAGCCGCGCCAGCCGCTCCAGCCGCGGCAGCCGCTCCAGCCGCTCCAGCCGCGGCATCCGCTCCAGCCGCTCCAGCCGCGGCAGCCGCTCCAACCGCGGCAGCCGCTCCAGTCGCGGCAGCCGCTCCAGCCGCTCCAGCCGCGGCAGCCGCTCCAGCCGCTACCGAGTGGAGCGGCTGCCACGGCTGGAGGGCTACCGCGGCTGGAGCGGCTGCCGCGGCTGGAGAGGCTGGCGCGGCTGGAGGGGCTGGAGCGGCTGCCGCGGCTGGAGCGGCTGGAGCGGCTGCCGCGGCTGGAGCGTCTGCCGCGGCTGGAGGGGCTACCGCGGGGTTGACTCGGCTGGAGCGGATGCCGAGGCTGGAACGGCACTCTCTGGACTCACTGAAATGCATTCTCAGTGGTGCCAGTGCACTCTCTGGACTCACTGCAGTGCATCCCCAGTGGTGCCAGTGCACTCTCTGGACTCACTGCACTGCATCCCCAGTCCTGCCAGTGCACTCTCTTGACTCACTGCAGTGCATCCCCAGTGGTGCCAGTACACTCACTGGACTGACTGAAGTGCATCCCCAGTGGTGTCAGTGCACTCACTGGAGTCACTGCACTGCATCCCCAGTGGTGCAAGTGCACTCCCTGGACTCACTGCACTGCATTCCCAGTGGTGACAGTGAAGTCTTTGGACTCACTGCACTCCATCCCCACTGGTGCCTTTGCACTCCCTGGACTCACTGCACTGCTCCAGCCGCGGCAGCCGCTCCAGCCGCGGTAGCCCTCCAGCCGTGGCAGCCGCTCCACTCGGTAGCGGCTGGAGCGGCTGCCGCGGTTGGAGCGGCTGGAGCGGCTGCCGCGGCTGGAGCGGCTGCCGCGGATGGAGAGGCTGGCGAGGCTGGAGGGGCTGGAGCAGCTGCCGCGGCTGGAGCGGCTGGAGCGGCTGCCGCGGCTGGAGCGTCTGCCGCGGCTGGAGGGCCTACCGCGGGGTTGACTCGGCTGGAGCGGATACCGAGGCTGGAACGGCACTCTCTGGACTCACTGAAATGCATTCTCAGTGGTGCCAGTGCACTCTCTGGACTCACTGCTCTGCATCCCCAGTGGTGCTAGTGCACTCTGGACTCACTGCAGTGCATCCCCAGTGGTGCCAGTGCACTCTCTGGACTCACTGCACCGCATTCCCACTGGTGTCAGTGCACTCTGTGGACTCACTGCACTGCATCCCCAGTGGTGTCAGTGCACTCTCTGGACTCCCGGCACCGTATCCCCAGTGGTGCCAGTGCATTCGCTGGACTCACGGCACTGCATCCACAGTGGTGCCAGTGCACTCTCTGGACTCACTGAAGTGCATTCTCAGTGGAGCCAGTGCACTCTCTGGACTCACTGCACTGCATCCCCAGTGGTGCCAGTGCACTCTCTGGACTCACTGCAGTGCATCCCAAGTGGTGCCAATGCACTCTCTGGACTCACTGCAGTGCATCTCCAGTGGTGCCAGTACACTCACTGGACTCACTGCACTGCATCCCCAGTGGTGCCAGTGCAGTCTCTGCACTCACTGAAGTGCATCTCCAGTGGTGCCAGAGCACTCTCTGGACTCACTGCAGTGCATCCCAGTGGTGCCAGTGCACTCTCTGGACTCACTGCACTGCATCCCCAGTGGTGCCAGTGCACTCTCTGGACTCACTGCACTGCATCTCCAATGGTGCCAGTGCACTCTCTGGACTCACTGCACTGCATCCCCAGTGGTGCCAATGCACTCTCTGGACTCACTGCTGTGCATCCCCAGTGGTGCCAGTACACTCACTGGACTGACTGAAGTGCATTCCCAGTGGTGACATTGAAGTCTTTGGACTCACTGCACTCCATCCCCACTGGTGCCTTTGCACTCCCTGGACTCACTGCACTGCTCCAGCCGCGGCAGCCGCTCCAGCCGCGGTAGCCCTCCAGCCGTGGCAGCCGCTCCACTCGGTAGCGGCTGGAGCGGCTGCCGCGGCTGGAGCGGCTGGAGCGGCTGCCGCGGCTGGAGCGGCTGCCGCGGATGGAGAGGCTGGCGCGGCTGGAGGGGCTGGAGCGGCTGCCGCGGCTGGAGCGGCTGGAGCGGCTGCCGCGGCTGGAGCGTCTGCCGCGGCTGGAGGGGCTACCGCGGGGTTGACTCGGCTGGAGCGGATGCCGAGGCTGGAACGGCACTCTCTGGACTCACTGAAATGCATTCTCAGTGGTGCCAGTGCACTCTCTGGACTCACTGCTCTGCATCCCCAGTGGTGCTAGTGCACTCTCTGGACTCACTGCAGTGCATCCCCAGTGGTGCCATTGCACTCTCTGGACTCACTGCACCGCATTCCCACTGGTGCCAGTGCGCTCTCTGGACTCACTGCACTGCATCCCCAGTGGTGCCAGTGCGCTCTCAGGACTCACTGCAGGGCATCCCCAGTGGTGCCAGTGCACTCTCTGGACTCACTGCACTGCATCCCCAGTCCTGCCAGTGCACTCTCTTGACTCACTGCAGTGCATCCCCAGTGGTGCCAGTACACTCACTGGACTGACTGAAGTGCATCCCCAGTGGTGTCAGTGCACTCACTGGAGTCACTGCACTGCATCCCCAGTGGTGCAAGTGCACTCCCTGGACTCACTGCACTGCATTCCCAGTGGTGACAGTGAAGTCTTTGGACTCACTGCACTCCATCCCCACTGGTGCCTTTGCACTCCCTGGACTCACTGCAGTGCATCCCCAGTGGTGCCAGTACACTCACTGGACTCACTGCACTGCATCCCCAGTGGTGCCAGTGCAGTCTCTGCACTCACTGAAGTGCATCTCCAGTGGTGCCAGAGCACTCTCTGGACTCACTGCAGTGCATCCCAGTGGTGCCAGTGCACTCTCTGGACTCACTGCACTGCATCCCCAGTGGTGCCAGTGCACTCTCTGGACTCACTGCAGTGCATCCCCAGTGGTGCCAGTGCACTCTCTGGACTCACTGCACTGCATCCCCAGTGGTGCCAATGCACTCTCTGGACTCACTGCTGTGCATCCCCAGTGGTGCCAGTACACTCACTGGACTGACTGAAGTGCATTCCCAGTGGTGACATTGAAGTCTTTGGACTCACTGCACTCCATCCCCACTGGTGCCTTTGCACTCCCTGGACTCACTGCACTGCTCCAGCCGCGGCAGCCGCTCCAGCCGCGGTAGCCCTCCAGCCGTGGCAGCCGCTCCACTCGGTAGCGGCTGGAGCGGCTGCCGCGGCTGGAGCGGCTGGAGCGGCTGCCGCGGCTGGAGCGGCTGCCGCGGATGGAGAGGCTGGCGCGGCTGGAGGGGCTGGAGCGGCTGCCGCGGCTGGAACGGCACTCTCTGGACTCACTGAAATGCATTCTCAGTGGTGCCAGTGCACTCTCTGGACTCACTGCTCTGCATCCCCAGTGGTGCTAGTGCACTCTCTGGACTCACTGCAGTGCATCCCCAGTGGTGCCAGTGCGCTCTCAGGACTCACTGCAGGGCATCCCCAGTGGTGCCAGTGCACTCTCTGGACTCACTGCACTGCATCCCCAGTCCTGCCAGTGCACTCTCTTGACTCACTGCAGTGCATCCCCAGTGGTGCCAGTACACTCACTGGACTGACTGAAGTGCATCCCCAGTGGTGTCAGTGCACTCACTGGAGTCACTGCACTGCATCCCCAGTGGTGCAAGTGCACTCCCTGGACTCACTGCACTGCATTCCCAGTGGTGACAGTGAAGTCTTTGGACTCACTGCACTCCATCCCCACTGGTGCCTTTGCACTCCCTGGACTCACTGCACTGCTCCAGCCGCGGCAGCCGCTCCAGCCGCGGTAGCCCTCCAGCCGTGGCAGCCGCTCCACTCGGTAGCGGCTGGAGCGGCTGCCGCGGTTGGAGCGGCTGGAGCGGCTGCCGCGGCTGGAGCGGCTGCCGCGGATGGAGAGGCTGGCGAGGCTGGAGGGGCTGGAGCGGCTGCCGCGGCTGGAGCGGCTGGAGCGGCTGCCGCGGCTGGAGCGTCTGCCGCGGCTGGAGGGCCTACCGCGGGGTTGACTCGGCTGGAGCGGATACCGAGGCTGGAACGGCACTCTCTGGACTCACTGAAATGCATTCTCAGTGGTGCCAGTGCACTCTCTGGACTCACTGCTCTGCATCCCCAGTGGTGCTAGTGCACTCTGGACTCACTGCAGTGCATCCCCAGTGGTGCCAGTGCACTCTCTGGACTCACTGCACCGCATTCCCACTGGTGTCAGTGCACTCTGTGGACTCACTGCACTGCATCCCCAGTGGTGTCAGTGCACTCTCTGGACTCCCGGCACCGTATCCCCAGTGGTGCCAGTGCATTCGCTGGACTCACGGCACTGCATCCACAGTGGTGCCAGTGCACTCTCTGGACTCACTGAAGTGCATTCTCAGTGGAGCCAGTGCACTCTCTGGACTCACTGCACTGCATCCCCAGTGGTGCCAGTGCACTCTCTGGACTCACTGCAGTGCATCCCAAGTGGTGCCAATGCACTCTCTGGACTCACTGCAGTGCATCCCCAGTGGTGCCAGTACACTCACTGGACTCACTGCACTGCATCCCCAGTGGTGCCAGTGCAGTCTCTGCACTCACTGAAGTGCATCTCCAGTGGTGCCAGAGCACTCTCTGGACTCACTGCAGTGCATCCCAGTGGTGCCAGTGCACTCTCTGGACACTCTGCACTGCATCCCCACTGGTGCCAGTGCACTCTCTGGACTCACTGCACTGCATCCCCAGTGGTGCCAGTGCACTCTCTGGACTCACTGCACTGCATCTCCAATGGTGCCAGTGCACTCTCTGGACTCACTGCACTGCATCCCCAGTGGTGCCAATGCACTCTCTGGACTCACTGCTGTGCATCCCCAGTGGTGCCAGTACACTCACTGGACTGACTGAAGTGCATTCCCAGTGGTGACATTGAAGTCTTTGGACTCACTGCACTCCATCCCCACTGGTGCCTTTGCACTCCCTGGACTCACTGCACTGCTCCAGCCGCGGCAGCCGCTCCAGCCGCGGTAGCCCTCCAGCCGTGGCAGCCGCTCCACTCGGTAGCGGCTGGAGCGGCTGCCGCGGCTGGAGCGGCTGGAGCGGCTGCCGCGGCTGGAGCGGCTGCCGCGGATGGAGAGGCTGGCGCGGCTGGAGGGGCTGGAGCGGCTGCCGCGGCTGGAGCGGCTGGAGCGGCTGCCGCGGCTGGAGCGTCTGCCGCGGCTGGAGGGGCTACCGCGGGGTTGACTCGGCTGGAGCGGATGCCGAGGCTGGAACGGCACTCTCTGGACTCACTGAAATGCATTCTCAGTGGTGCCAGTGCACTCTCTGGACTCACTGCTCTGCATCCCCAGTGGTGCTAGTGCACTCTCTGGACTCACTGCAGTGCATCCCCAGTGGTGCCATTGCACTCTCTGGACTCACTGCACCGCATTCCCACTGGTGCCAGTGCGCTCTCTGGACTCACTGCACTGCATCCCCAGTGGTGCCAGTGCGCTCTCTGGACTCACTGCAGGGCATCCCCAGTGGTGCCAGTGCACTCTCTGGACTCACTGCACTGCATCCCCAGTCCTGCCAGTGCACTCTCTTGACTCACTGCAGTGCATCCCCAGTGGTGCCAGTACACTCACTGGACTGACTGAAGTGCATCCCCAGTGGTGCCAGTGCACTCTCTGGACTCACTGCATTGCATCCTCAGTGGTGCCAGTGCACTCTCTGGACTCACTGCACTGCATCCCCAGTCCTGCCAGTGCACTCTCTGGACTCACTGCACTGCATCCCCAATGGTGCCAGTGCACTCTCTGGACTCACTGCACTGCTCCAGCCGCGGCAGCCTCTCCAGGCGCACCAGCCGCGGCATCCGCTCCAGCCTCGGCATCCGCTCCAGCCGCGTTAACCGCTCCAGCCGCGGTAGCTCCTCCAGCCGCGCCAGCCGCTCCAGCCGCGGCAGCCGCTCCAGCCGCTCCAGCCGCGGCATCCGCTCCAGCCGCTCCAGCCGCGGCAGCCGCTCCAACCGCGGCAGCCGCTCCAGTCGCGGCAGCCGCTCCAGCCGCTCCAGCCGCGGCAGCCGCTCCAGCCGCTACCGAGTGGAGCGGCTGCCACGGCTGGAGGGCTACCGCGGCTGGAGCGGCTGCCGCGGCTGGAGAGGCTGGCGCGGCTGGAGGGGCTGGAGCGGCTGCCGCGGCTGGAGCGGCTGGAGCGGCTGCCGCGGCTGGAGCGTCTGCCGCGGCTGGAGGGGCTACCGCGGGGTTGACTCGGCTGGAGCGGATGCCGAGGCTGGAACGGCACTCTCTGGACTCACTGAAATGCATTCTCAGTGGTGCCAGTGCACTCTCTGGACTCACTGCAGTGCATCCCCAGTGGTGCCAGTGCACTCTCTGGACTCACTGCACTGCATCCCCAGTCCTGCCAGTGCACTCTCTTGACTCACTGCAGTGCATCCCCAGTGGTGCCAGTACACTCACTGGACTGACTGAAGTGCATCCCCAGTGGTGTCAGTGCACTCACTGGAGTCACTGCACTGCATCCCCAGTGGTGCAAGTGCACTCCCTGGACTCACTGCACTGCAGTCCCAGTGGTGACAGTGAAGTCTTTGGACTCACTGCACTCCATCCCCACTGGTGCCTTTGCACTCCCTGGACTCACTGCACTGCTCCAGCCGCGGCAGCCGCTCCAGCCGCGGTAGCCCTCCAGCCGTGGCAGCCGCTCCACTCGGTAGCGGCTGGAGCGGCTGCCGCGGTTGGAGCGGCTGGAGCGGCTGCCGCGGCTGGAGCGGCTGCCGCGGATGGAGAGGCTGGCGAGGCTGGAGGGGCTGGAGCGGCTGCCGCGGCTGGAGCGGCTGGAGCGGCTGCCGCGGCTGGAGCGTCTGCCGCGGCTGGAGGGCCTACCGCGGGGTTGACTCGGCTGGAGCGGATACCGAGGCTGGAACGGCACTCTCTGGACTCACTGAAATGCATTCTCAGTGGTGCCAGTGCACTCTCTGGACTCACTGCTCTGCATCCCCAGTGGTGCTAGTGCACTCTGGACTCACTGCAGTGCATCCCCAGTGGTGCCAGTGCACTCTCTGGACTCACTGCACCGCATTCCCACTGGTGTCAGTGCACTCTGTGGACTCACTGCACTGCATCCCCAGTGGTGTCAGTGCACTCTCTGGACTCCCGGCACCGTATCCCCAGTGGTGCCAGTGCATTCGCTGGACTCACGGCACTGCATCCACAGTGGTGCCAGTGCACTCTCTGGACTCACTGAAGTGCATTCTCAGTGGAGCCAGTGCACTCTCTGGACTCACTGCACTGCATCCCCAGTGGTGCCAGTGCACTCTCTGGACTCACTGCAGTGCATCCCAAGTGGTGCCAATGCACTCTCTGGACTCACTGCAGTGCATCCCCAGTGGTGCCAGTACACTCACTGGACTCACTGCACTGCATCCCCAGTGGTGCCAGTGCAGTCTCTGCACTCACTGAAGTGCATCTCCAGTGGTGCCAGAGCACTCTCTGGACTCACTGCAGTGCATCCCAGTGGTGCCAGTGCACTCTCTGGACACTCTGCACTGCATCCCCACTGGTGCCAGTGCACTCTCTGGACTCACTGCACTGCATCCCCAGTGGTGCCAGTGCACTCTCTGGACTCACTGCACTGCATCTCCAATGGTGCCAGTGCACTCTCTGGACTCACTGCACTGCATCCCCAGTGGTGCCAATGCACTCTCTGGACTCACTGCTGTGCATCCCCAGTGGTGCCAGTACACTCACTGGACTGACTGAAGTGCATTCCCAGTGGTGACATTGAAGTCTTTGGACTCACTGCACTCCATCCCCACTGGTGCCTTTGCACTCCCTGGACTCACTGCACTGCTCCAGCCGCGGCAGCCGCTCCAGCCGCGGTAGCCCTCCAGCCGTGGCAGCCGCTCCACTCGGTAGCGGCTGGAGCGGCTGCCGCGGCTGGAGCGGCTGGAGCGGCTGCCGCGGCTGGAGCGGCTGCCGCGGATGGAGAGGCTGGCGCGGCTGGAGGGGCTGGAGCGGCTGCCGCGGCTGGAGCGGCTGGAGCGGCTGCCGCGGCTGGAGCGTCTGCCGCGGCTGGAGGGGCTACCGCGGGGTTGACTCGGCTGGAGCGGATGCCGAGGCTGGAACGGCACTCTCTGGACTCACTGAAATGCATTCTCAGTGGTGCCAGTGCACTCTCTGGACTCACTGCTCTGCATCCCCAGTGGTGCTAGTGCACTCTCTGGACTCACTGCAGTGCATCCCCAGTGGTGCCATTGCACTCTCTGGACTCACTGCACCGCATTCCCACTGGTGCCAGTGCGCTCTCTGGACTCACTGCACTGCATCCCCAGTGGTGCCAGTGCGCTCTCAGGACTCACTGCAGGGCATCCCCAGTGGTGCCAGTGCACTCTCTGGACTCACTGCACTGCATCCCCAGTCCTGCCAGTGCACTCTCTTGACTCACTGCAGTGCATCCCCAGTGGTGCCAGTACACTCACTGGACTGACTGAAGTGCATCCCCAGTGGTGCCAGTGCACTCTCTGGACTCACAGCACTGCATGCCCAGTGGTGCCAGTGCACTCTCTGGACTCACTGCATTGCATCCTCAGTGGTGCCAGTGCACTCTCTGGACTCACTGCACTGCATCCCCAGTCCTGCCAGTGCACTCTCTGGACTCACTGCACTGCATCCCCAATGGTGCCAGTGCACTCTCTGGACTCACTGCACTGCTCCAGCCGCGGCAGCCTCTCCAGGCGCACCAGCCGCGGCATCCGCTCCAGCCTCGGCATCCGCTCCAGCCGCGTTAACCGCTCCAGCCGCGGTAGCTCCTCCAGCCGCGCCAGCCGCTCCAGCCGCGGCAGCCGCTCCAGCCGCTCCAGCCGCGGCATCCGCTCCAGCCGCTCCAGCCGCGGCAGCCGCTCCAACCGCGGCAGCCGCTCCAGTCGCGGCAGCCGCTCCAGCCGCTCCAGCCGCGGCAGCCGCTCCAGCCGCTACCGAGTGGAGCGGCTGCCACGGCTGGAGGGCTACCGCGGCTGGAGCGGCTGCCGCGGCTGGAGAGGCTGGCGCGGCTGGAGGGGCTGGAGCGGCTGCCGCGGCTGGAGCGGCTGGAGCGGCTGCCGCGGCTGGAGCGTCTGCCGCGGCTGGAGGGGCTACCGCGGGGTTGACTCGGCTGGAGCGGATGCCGAGGCTGGAACGGCACTCTCTGGACTCACTGAAATGCATTCTCAGTGGTGCCAGTGCACTCTCTGGACTCACTGCAGTGCATCCCCAGTGGTGCCAGTGCACTCTCTGGACTCACTGCACTGCATCCCCAGTCCTGCCAGTGCACTCTCTTGACTCACTGCAGTGCATCCCCAGTGGTGCCAGTACACTCACTGGACTGACTGAAGTGCATCCCCAGTGGTGTCAGTGCACTCACTGGAGTCACTGCACTGCATCCCCAGTGGTGCAAGTGCACTCCCTGGACTCACTGCACTGCATTCCCAGTGGTGACAGTGAAGTCTTTGGACTCACTGCACTCCATCCCCACTGGTGCCTTTGCACTCCCTGGACTCACTGCACTGCTCCAGCCGCGGCAGCCGCTCCAGCCGCGGTAGCCCTCCAGCCGTGGCAGCCGCTCCACTCGGTAGCGGCTGGAGCGGCTGCCGCGGTTGGAGCGGCTGGAGCGGCTGCCGCGGCTGGAGCGGCTGCCGCGGATGGAGAGGCTGGCGAGGCTGGAGGGGCTGGAGCGGCTGCCGCGGCTGGAGCGGCTGGAGCGGCTGCCGCGGCTGGAGCGTCTGCCGCGGCTGGAGGGCCTACCGCGGGGTTGACTCGGCTGGAGCGGATACCGAGGCTGGAACGGCACTCTCTGGACTCACTGAAATGCATTCTCAGTGGTGCCAGTGCACTCTCTGGACTCACTGCTCTGCATCCCCAGTGGTGCTAGTGCACTCTGGACTCACTGCAGTGCATCCCCAGTGGTGCCATTGCACTCTCTGGACTCACTGCACCGCATTCCCACTGGTGTCAGTGCACTCTGTGGACTCACTGCACTGCATCCCCAGTGGTGTCAGTGCACTCTCTGGACTCCCGGCACCGTATCCCCAGTGGTGCCAGTGCATTCGCTGGACTCACGGCACTGCATCCACAGTGGTGCCAGTGCACTCTCTGGACTCACTGAAGTGCATTCTCAGTGGAGCCAGTGCACTCTCTGGACTCACTGCACTGCATCCCCAGTGGTGCCAGTGCACTCTCTGGACTCACTGCAGTGCATCCCAAGTGGTGCCAATGCACTCTCTGGACTCACTGCAGTGCATCCCCAGTGGTGCCAGTACACTCACTGGACTCACTGCACTGCATCCCCAGTGGTGCCAGTGCAGTCTCTGCACTCACTCAAGTGCATCTCCAGTGGTGCCAGAGCACTCTCTGGACTCACTGCAGTGCATCCCAGTGGTGCCAGTGCACTCTCTGGACTCACTGCACTGCATCCCCAGTGGTGCCAGTGCACTCTCTGGACTCACTGCACTGCATCTCCAATGGTGCCAGTGCACTCTCTGGACTCACTGCACTGCATCCCCAGTGGTGCCAATGCACTCTCTGGACTCACTGCTGTGCATCCCCAGTGGTGCCAGTACACTCACTGGACTGACTGAAGTGCATTCCCAGTGGTGACATTGAAGTCTTTGGACTCACTGCACTCCATCCCCACTGGTGCCTTTGCACTCCCTGGACTCACTGCACTGCTCCAGCCGCGGCAGCCGCTCCAGCCGCGGTAGCCCTCCAGCCGTGGCAGCCGCTCCACTCGGTAGCGGCTGGAGCGGCTGCCGCGGCTGGAGCGGCTGGAGCGGCTGCCGCGGCTGGAGCGGCTGCCGCGGATGGAGAGGCTGGCGCGGCTGGAGGGGCTGGAGCGGCTGCCGCGGCTGGAGCGGCTGGAGCGGCTGCCGCGGCTGGAGCGTCTGCCGCGGCTGGAGGGGCTACCGCGGGGTTGACTCGGCTGGAGCGGATGCCGAGGCTGGAACGGCACTCTCTGGACTCACTGAAATGCATTCTCAGTGGTGCCAGTGCACTCTCTGGACTCACTGCTCTGCATCCCCAGTGGTGCTAGTGCACTCTCTGGACTCACTGCAGTGCATCCCCAGTGGTGCCATTGCACTCTCTGGACTCACTGCACCGCATTCCCACTGGTGCCAGTGCGCTCTCTGGACTCACTGCACTGCATCCCCAGTGGTGCCAGTGCGCTCTCAGGACTCACTGCAGGGCATCCCCAGTGGTGCCAGTGCACTCTCTGGACTCACTGCACTGCATCCCCAGTCCTGCCAGTGCACTCTCTTGACTCACTGCAGTGCATCCCCAGTGGTGCCAGTACACTCACTGGACTGACTGAAGTGCATCCCCAGTGGTGTCAGTGCACTCACTGGAGTCACTGCACTGCATCCCCAGTGGTGCAAGTGCACTCCCTGGACTCACTGCACTGCATTCCCAGTGGTGACAGTGAAGTCTTTGGACTCACTGCACTCCATCCCCACTGGTGCCTTTGCACTCCCTGGACTCACTGCACTGCATCCCCAGTGGTGCCAGTACACTCACTGGACTCACTGCACTGCATCCCCAGTGGTGCCAGTGCAGTCTCTGCACTCACTGAAGTGCATCTCCAGTGGTGCCAGAGCACTCTCTGGACTCACTGCAGTGCATCCCAGTGGTGCCAGTGCACTCTCTGGACTCACTGCACTGCATCCCCAGTGGTGCCAGTGCACTCTCTGGACTCACTGCAGTGCATCCCCAGTGGTGCCAGTGCACTCTCTGGACTCACTGCACTGCATCCCCAGTGGTGCCAATGCACTCTCTGGACTCACTGCTGTGCATCCCCAGTGGTGCCAGTACACTCACTGGACTGACTGAAGTGCATTCCCAGTGGTGACATTGAAGTCTTTGGACTCACTGCACTCCATCCCCACTGGTGCCTTTGCACTCCCTGGACTCACTGCACTGCTCCAGCCGCGGCAGCCGCTCCAGCCGCGGTAGCCCTCCAGCCGTGGCAGCCGCTCCACTCGGTAGCGGCTGGAGCGGCTGCCGCGGCTGGAGCGGCTGGAGCGGCTGCCGCGGCTGGAGCGGCTGCCGCGGATGGAGAGGCTGGCGCGGCTGGAGGGGCTGGAGCGGCTGCCGCGGCTGGAGCGGCTGGAGCGGCTGCCGCGGCTGGAGCGTCTGCCGCGGCTGGAGGGGCTACCGCGGGGTTGACTCGGCTGGAGCGGATGCCGAGGCTGGAACGGCACTCTCTGGACTCACTGAAATGCATTCTCAGTGGTGCCAGTGCACTCTCTGGACTCACTGCTCTGCATCCCCAGTGGTGCTAGTGCACTCTCTGGACTCACTGCAGTGCATCCCCAGTGGTGCCATTGCACTCTCTGGACTCACTGCACCGCATTCCCACTGGTGCCAGTGCGCTCTCTGGACTCACTGCACTGCATCCCCAGTGGTGCCAGTGCGCTCTCAGGACTCACTGCAGGGCATCCCCAGTGGTGCCAGTGCACTCTCTGGACTCACTGCACTGCATCCCCAGTCCTGCCAGTGCACTCTCTTGACTCACTGCAGTGCATCCCCAGTGGTGCCAGTACACTCACTGGACTGACTGAAGTGCATCCCCAGTGGTGTCAGTGCACTCACTGGAGTCACTGCACTGCATCCCCAGTGGTGCAAGTGCACTCCCTGGACTCACTGCACTGCATTCCCAGTGGTGACAGTGAAGTCTTTGGACTCACTGCACTCCATCCCCACTGGTGCCTTTGCACTCCCTGGACTCACTGCACTGCTCCAGCCGCGGCAGCCGCTCCAGCCGCGGTAGCCCTCCAGCCGTGGCAGCCGCTCCACTCGGTAGCGGCTGGAGCGGCTGCCGCGGTTGGAGCGGCTGGAGCGGCTGCCGCGGCTGGAGCGGCTGCCGCGGATGGAGAGGCTGGCGAGGCTGGAGGGGCTGGAGCGGCTGCCGCGGCTGGAGCGGCTGGAGCGGCTGCCGCGGCTGGAGCGTCTGCCGCGGCTGGAGGGCCTACCGCGGGGTTGACTCGGCTGGAGCGGATACCGAGGCTGGAACGGCACTCTCTGGACTCACTGAAATGCATTCTCAGTGGTGCCAGTGCACTCTCTGGACTCACTGCTCTGCATCCCCAGTGGTGCTAGTGCACTCTGGACTCACTGCAGTGCATCCCCAGTGGTGCCAGTGCACTCTCTGGACTCACTGCACCGCATTCCCACTGGTGTCAGTGCACTCTGTGGACTCACTGCACTGCATCCCCAGTGGTGTCAGTGCACTCTCTGGACTCCCGGCACCGTATCCCCAGTGGTGCCAGTGCATTCGCTGGACTCACGGCACTGCATCCACAGTGGTGCCAGTGCACTCTCTGGACTCACTGAAGTGCATTCTCAGTGGAGCCAGTGCACTCTCTGGACTCACTGCACTGCATCCCCAGTGGTGCCAGTGCACTCTCTGGACTCACTGCAGTGCATCCCAAGTGGTGCCAATGCACTCTCTGGACTCACTGCAGTGCATCCCCAGTGGTGCCAGTACACTCACTGGACTCACTGCACTGCATCCCCACTGGTGCCAGTGCACTCTCTGGACTCACTGCACTGCATCCCCAGTGGTGCCAGTGCACTCTCTGGACTCACTGCACTGCATCTCCAATGGTGCCAGTGCACTCTCTGGACTCACTGCACTGCATCCCCAGTGGTGCCAATGCACTCTCTGGACTCACTGCTGTGCATCCCCAGTGGTGCCAGTACACTCACTGGACTGACTGAAGTGCATTCCCAGTGGTGACATTGAAGTCTTTGGACTCACTGCACTCCATCCCCACTGGTGCCTTTGCACTCCCTGGACTCACTGCACTGCTCCAGCCGCGGCAGCCGCTCCAGCCGCGGTAGCCCTCCAGCCGTGGCAGCCGCTCCACTCGGTAGCGGCTGGAGCGGCTGCCGCGGCTGGAGCGGCTGGAGCGGCTGCCGCGGCTGGAGCGGCTGCCGCGGATGGAGAGGCTGGCGCGGCTGGAGGGGCTGGAGCGGCTGCCGCGGCTGGAGCGGCTGGAGCGGCTGCCGCGGCTGGAGCGTCTGCCGCGGCTGGAGGGGCTACCGCGGGGTTGACTCGGCTGGAGCGGATGCCGAGGCTGGAACGGCACTCTCTGGACTCACTGAAATGCATTCTCAGTGGTGCCAGTGCACTCTCTGGACTCACTGCTCTGCATCCCCAGTGGTGCTAGTGCACTCTCTGGACTCACTGCAGTGCATCCCCAGTGGTGCCATTGCACTCTCTGGACTCACTGCACCGCATTCCCACTGGTGCCAGTGCGCTCTCTGGACTCACTGCACTGCATCCCCAGTGGTGCCAGTGCGCTCTCAGGACTCACTGCAGGGCATCCCCAGTGGTGCCAGTGCACTCTCTGGACTCACTGCACTGCATCCCCAGTCCTGCCAGTGCACTCTCTTGACTCACTGCAGTGCATCCCCAGTGGTGCCAGTACACTCACTGGACTGACTGAAGTGCATCCCCAGTGGTGTCAGTGCACTCACTGGAGTCACTGCACTGCATCCCCAGTGGTGCAAGTGCACTCCCTGGACTCACTGCACTGCATTCCCAGTGGTGACAGTGAAGTCTTTGGACTCACTGCACTCCATCCCCACTGGTGCCTTTGCACTCCCTGGACTCACTGCACTGCTCCAGCCGCGGCAGCCGCTCCAGCCGCGGTAGCCCTCCAGCCGTGGCAGCCGCTCCACTCGGTAGCGGCTGGAGCGGCTGCCGCGGTTGGAGCGGCTGGAGCGGCTGCCGCGGCTGGAGCGGCTGCCGCGGATGGAGAGGCTGGCGAGGCTGGAGGGGCTGGAGCGGCTGCCGCGGCTGGAGCGGCTGGAGCGGCTGCCGCGGCTGGAGCGTCTGCCGCGGCTGGAGGGCCTACCGCGGGGTTGACTCGGCTGGAGCGGATACCGAGGCTGGAACGGCACTCTCTGGACTCACTGAAATGCATTCTCAGTGGTGCCAGTGCACTCTCTGGACTCACTGCTCTGCATCCCCAGTGGTGCTAGTGCACTCTGGACTCACTGCAGTGCATCCCCAGTGGTGCCAGTGCACTCTCTGGACTCACTGCACCGCATTCCCACTGGTGTCAGTGCACTCTGTGGACTCACTGCACTGCATCCCCAGTGGTGTCAGTGCACTCTCTGGACTCCCGGCACCGTATCCCCAGTGGTGCCAGTGCATTCGCTGGACTCACGGCACTGCATCCACAGTGGTGCCAGTGCACTCTCTGGACTCACTGAAGTGCATTCTCAGTGGAGCCAGTGCACTCTCTGGACTCACTGCACTGCATCCCCAGTGGTGCCAGTGCACTCTCTGGACTCACTGCAGTGCATCCCAAGTGGTGCCAATGCACTCTCTGGACTCACTGCAGTGCATCCCCAGTGGTGCCAGTACACTCACTGGACTCACTGCACTGCATCCCCAGTGGTGCCAGTGCAGTCTCTGCACTCACTGAAGTGCATCTCCAGTGGTGCCAGAGCACTCTCTGGACTCACTGCAGTGCATCACCTGTGGTGCCAGTGCACTCTCTGGACACTCTGCACTGCATCCCCACTGGTGCCAGTGCACTCTCTGGACTCACTGCACTGCATCCCCAGTGGTGCCAGTGCACTCTCTGGACTCACTGCACTGCATCTCCAATGGTGCCAGTGCACTCTCTGGACTCACTGCACTGCATCCCCAGTGGTGCCAATGCACTCTCTGGACTCACTGCTGTGCATCCCCAGTGGTGCCAGTACACTCACTGGACTGACTGAAGTGCATTCCCAGTGGTGACATTGAAGTCTTTGGACTCACTGCACTCCATCCCCACTGGTGCCTTTGCACTCCCTGGACTCACTGCACTGCTCCAGCCGCGGCAGCCGCTCCAGCCGCGGTAGCCCTCCAGCCGTGGCAGCCGCTCCACTCGGTAGCGGCTGGAGCGGCTGCCGCGGCTGGAGCGGCTGGAGCGGCTGCCGCGGCTGGAGCGGCTGCCGCGGATGGAGAGGCTGGCGCGGCTGGAGGGGCTGGAGCGGCTGCCGCGGCTGGAGCGGCTGGAGCGGCTGCCGCGGCTGGAGCGTCTGCCGCGGCTGGAGGGGCTACCGCGGGGTTGACTCGGCTGGAGCGGATGCCGAGGCTGGAACGGCACTCTCTGGACTCACTGAAATGCATTCTCAGTGGTGCCAGTGCACTCTCTGGACTCACTGCTCTGCATCCCCAGTGGTGCTAGTGCACTCTCTGGACTCACTGCAGTGCATCCCCAGTGGTGCCATTGCACTCTCTGGACTCACTGCACCGCATTCCCACTGGTGCCAGTGCGCTCTCTGGACTCACTGCACTGCATCCCCAGTGGTGCCAGTGCGCTCTCAGGACTCACTGCAGGGCATCCCCAGTGGTGCCAGTGCACTCTCTGGACTCACTGCACTGCATCCCCAGTCCTGCCAGTGCACTCTCTTGACTCACTGCAGTGCATCCCCAGTGGTGCCAGTACACTCACTGGACTGACTGAAGTGCATCCCCAGTGGTGTCAGTGCACTCACTGGAGTCACTGCACTGCATCCCCAGTGGTGCAAGTGCACTCCCTGGACTCACTGCACTGCATTCCCAGTGGTGACAGTGAAGTCTTTGGACTCACTGCACTCCATCCCCACTGGTGCCTTTGCACTCCCTGGACTCACTGCACTGCTCCAGCCGCGGCAGCCGCTCCAGCCGCGGTAGCCCTCCAGCCGTGGCAGCCGCTCCACTCGGTAGCGGCTGGAGCGGCTGCCGCGGCTGGAGCGGCTGGAGCGGCTGCCGCGGCTGGAGCGGCTGCCGCGGATGGAGAGGCTGGCGCGGCTGGAGGGGCTGGAGCGGCTGCCGCGGCTGGAGCGGCTGGAGCGGCTGCCGCGGCTGGAGCGTCTGCCGCGGCTGGAGGGGCTACCGCGGGGTTGACTCGGCTGGAGCGGATGCCGAGGCTGGAACGGCACTCTCTGGACTCACTGAAATGCATTCTCAGTGGTGCCAGTGCACTCTCTGGACTCACTGCTCTGCATCCCCAGTGGTGCTAGTGCACTCTCTGGACTCACTGCAGTGCATCCCCAGTGGTGCCATTGCACTCTCTGGACTCACTGCACCGCATTCCCACTGGTGCCAGTGCGCTCTCTGGACTCACTGCACTGCATCCCCAGTGGTGCCAGTGCGCTCTCAGGACTCACTGCAGGGCATCCCCAGTGGTGCCAGTGCACTCTCTGGACTCACTGCACTGCATCCCCAGTCCTGCCAGTGCACTCTCTTGACTCACTGCAGTGCATCCCCAGTGGTGCCAGTACACTCACTGGACTGACTGAAGTGCATCCCCAGTGGTGTCAGTGCACTCACTGGAGTCACTGCACTGCATCCCCAGTGGTGCAAGTGCACTCCCTGGACTCACTGCACTGCATTCCCAGTGGTGACAGTGAAGTCTTTGGACTCACTGCACTCCATCCCCACTGGTGCCTTTGCACTCCCTGGACTCACTGCACTGCTCCAGCCGCGGCAGCCGCTCCAGCCGCGGTAGCCCTCCAGCCGTGGCAGCCGCTCCACTCGGTAGCGGCTGGAGCGGCTGCCGCGGTTGGAGCGGCTGGAGCGGCTGCCGCGGCTGGAGCGGCTGCCGCGGATGGAGAGGCTGGCGAGGCTGGAGGGGCTGGAGCGGCTGCCGCGGCTGGAGCGGCTGGAGCGGCTGCCGCGGCTGGAGCGTCTGCCGCGGCTGGAGGGCCTACCGCGGGGTTGACTCGGCTGGAGCGGATACCGAGGCTGGAACGGCACTCTCTGGACTCACTGAAATGCATTCTCAGTGGTGCCAGTGCACTCTCTGGACTCACTGCTCTGCATCCCCAGTGGTGCTAGTGCACTCTGGACTCACTGCAGTGCATCCCCAGTGGTGCCAGTGCACTCTCTGGACTCACTGCACCGCATTCCCACTGGTGTCAGTGCGCTCTGTGGACTCACTGCACTGCATCCCCAGTGGTGTCAGTGCACTCTCTGGACTCCCGGCACCGTATCCCCAGTGGTGCCAGTGCATTCGCTGGACTCACGGCACTGCATCCACAGTGGTGCCAGTGCACTCTCTGGACTCACTGAAGTGCATTCTCAGTGGAGCCAGTGCACTCTCTGGACTCACTGCACTGCATCCCCAGTGGTGCCAGTGCACTCTCTGGACTCACTGCAGTGCATCCCAAGTGGTGCCAATGCACTCTCTGGACTCACTGCAGTGCATCCCCAGTGGTGCCAGTACACTCACTGGACTCACTGCACTGCATCCCCAGTGGTGCCAGTGCAGTCTCTGCACTCACTGAAGTGCATCTCCAGTGGTGCCAGAGCACTCTCTGGACTCACTGCAGTGCATCACCTGTGGTGCCAGTGCACTCTCTGGACACTCTGCACTGCATCCCCACTGGTGCCAGTGCACTCTCTGGACTCACTGCACTGCATCCCCAGTGGTGCCAGTGCACTCTCTGGACTCACTGCACTGCATCTCCAATGGTGCCAGTGCACTCTCTGGACTCACTGCACTGCATCCCCAGTGGTGCCAATGCACTCTCTGGACTCACTGCTGTGCATCCCCAGTGGTGCCAGTACACTCACTGGACTGACTGAAGTGCATTCCCAGTGGTGACATTGAAGTCTTTGGACTCACTGCACTCCATCCCCACTGGTGCCTTTGCACTCCCTGGACTCACTGCACTGCTCCAGCCGCGGCAGCCGCTCCAGCCGCGGTAGCCCTCCAGCCGTGGCAGCCGCTCCACTCGGTAGCGGCTGGAGCGGCTGCCGCGGCTGGAGCGGCTGCCGCGGCTGGAGCGGCTGCCGCGGATGGAGAGGCTGGCGCGGCTGGAGGGGCTGGAGCGGCCGCCGCGGCTGGAGCGGCTGGAGCGGCTGCCGCGGCTGGAGCGTCTGCCGCGGCTGGAGGGGCTACCGCGGGGTTGACTCGGCTGGAGCGGATGCCGAGGCTGGAACGGCACTCTCTGGACTCACTGAAATGCATTCTCAGTGGTGCCAGTGCACTCTCTGGACTCACTGCTCTGCATCCCCAGTGGTGCTAGTGCACTCTCTGGACTCACTGCAGTGCATCCCCAGTGGTGCCATTGCACTCTCTGGACTCACTGCACCGCATTCCCACTGGTGCCAGTGCTCTCTCTGGACTCACTGCACTGCATCCCCAGTGGTGCCAGTGCGCTCTCAGGACTCACTGCAGGGCATCCCCAGTGGTGCCAGTGCACTCTCTGGACTCACTGCACTGCATCCCCAGTCCTGCCAGTGCACTCTCTTGACTCACTGCAGTGCATCCCCAGTGGTGCCAGTACACTCACTGGACTGACTGAAGTGCATCCCCAGTGGTGCCAGTGCACTCTCTGGACTCACAGCACTGCATGCCCAGTGGTGCCAGTGCACTCTCTGGACTCACTGCATTGCATCCTCAGTGGTGCCAGTGCACTCTCTGGACTCACTGCACTGCATCCCCAGTCCTGCCAGTGCACTCTCTGGACTCACTGCACTGCATCCCCAATGGTGCCAGTGCACTCTCTGGACTCACTGCACTGCTCCAGCCGCGGCAGCCTCTCCAGGCGCACCAGCCGCGGCATCCGCTCCAGCCTCGGCATCCGCTCCAGCCGCGTTAACCGCTCCAGCCGCGGTAGCTCCTCCAGCCGCGCCAGCCGCTCCAGCCGCGGCAGCCGCTCCAGCCGCTCCAGCCGCGGCATCCGCTCCAGCCGCTCCAGCCGCGGCAGCCGCTCCAACCGCGGCAGCCGCTCCAGTCGCGGCAGCCGCTCCAGCCGCTCCAGCCGCGGCAGCCGCTCCAGCCGCTACCGAGTGGAGCGGCTGCCACGGCTGGAGGGCTACCGCGGCTGGAGCGGCTGCCGCGGCTGGAGAGGCTGGCGCGGCTGGAGGGGCTGGAGCGGCTGCCGCGGCTGGAGCGGCTGGAGCGGCTGCCGCGGCTGGAGCGTCTGCCGCGGCTGGAGGGGCTACCGCGGGGTTGACTCGGCTGGAGCGGATGCCGAGGCTGGAACGGCACTCTCTGGACTCACTGAAATGCATTCTCAGTGGTGCCAGTGCACTCTCTGGACTCACTGCTCTGCATCCCCAGTGGTGCTAGTGCACTCTCTGGACTCACTGCAGTGCATCCCCAGTGGTGCCATTGCACTCTCTGGACTCACTGCACCGCATTCCCACTGGTGCCAGTGCGCTCTCTGGACTCACTGCACTGCATCCCCAGTGGTGCCAGTGCGCTCTCAGGACTCACTGCAGGGCATCCCCAGTGGTGCCAGTGCACTCTCTGGACTCACTGCACTGCATCCCCAGTCCTGCCAGTGCACTCTCTTGACTCACTGCAGTGCATCCCCAGTGGTGCCAGTACACTCACTGGACTGACTGAAGTGCATCCCCAGTGGTGTCAGTGCACTCACTGGAGTCACTGCACTGCATCCCCAGTGGTGCAAGTGCACTCCCTGGACTCACTGCACTGCATTCCCAGTGGTGACAGTGAAGTCTTTGGACTCACTGCACTCCATCCCCACTGGTGCCTTTGCACTCCCTGGACTCACTGCACTGCTCCAGCCGCGGCAGCCGCTCCAGCCGCGGTAGCCCTCCAGCCGTGGCAGCCGCTCCACTCGGTAGCGGCTGGAGCGGCTGCCGCGGTTGGAGCGGCTGGAGCGGCTGCCGCGGCTGGAGCGGCTGCCGCGGATGGAGAGGCTGGCGAGGCTGGAGGGGCTGGAGCGGCTGCCGCGGTTGGAGCGGCTGGAGCGGCTGCCGCGGCTGGAGCGTCTGCCGCGGCTGGAGGGCCTACCGCGGGGTTGACTCGGCTGGAGCGGATACCGAGGCTGGAACGGCACTCTCTGGACTCACTGAAATGCATTCTCAGTGGTGCCAGTGCACTCTCTGGACTCACTGCTCTGCATCCCCAGTGGTGCTAGTGCACTCTGGACTCACTGCAGTGCATCCCCAGTGGTGCCAGTGCACTCTCTGGACTCACTGCACCGCATTCCCACTGGTGTCAGTGCACTCTGTGGACTCACTGCACTGCATCCCCAGTGGTGTCAGTGCACTCTCTGGACTCCCGGCACCGTATCCCCAGTGGTGCCAGTGCATTCGCTGGACTCACGGCACTGCATCCACAGTGGTGCCAGTGCACTCTCTGGACTCACTGAAGTGCATTCTCAGTGGAGCCAGTGCACTCTCTGGACTCACTGCACTGCATCCCCAGTGGTGCCAGTGCGCTCTCAGGACTCACTGCAGGGCATCCCCAGTGGTGCCAGTGCACTCTCTGGACTCACTGCACTGCATCCCCAGTCCTGCCAGTGCACTCTCTTGACTCACTGCAGTGCATCCCCAGTGGTGCCAGTACACTCACTGGACTGACTGAAGTGCATCCCCAGTGGTGTCAGTGCACTCACTGGAGTCACTGCACTGCATCCCCAGTGGTGCAAGTGCACTCCCTGGACTCACTGCACTGCATTCCCAGTGGTGACAGTGAAGTCTTTGGACTCACTGCACTCCATCCCCACTGGTGCCTTTGCACTCCCTGGACTCACTGCACTGCTCCAGCCGCGGCAGCCGCTCCAGCCGCGGTAGCCCTCCAGCCGTGGCAGCCGCTCCACTCGGTAGCGGCTGGAGCGGCTGCCGCGGTTGGAGCGGCTGGAGCGGCTGCCGCGGCTGGAGCGGCTGCCGCGGATGGAGAGGCTGGCGAGGCTGGAGGGGCTGGAGCGGCTGCCGCGGCTGGAGCGGCTGGAGCGGCTGCCGCGGCTGGAGCGTCTGCCGCGGCTGGAGGGCCTACCGCGGGGTTGACTCGGCTGGAGCGGATACCGAGGCTGGAACGGCACTCTCTGGACTCACTGAAATGCATTCTCAGTGGTGCCAGTGCACTCTCTGGACTCACTGCTCTGCATCCCCAGTGGTGCTAGTGCACTCTGGACTCACTGCAGTGCATCCCCAGTGGTGCCAGTGCACTCTCTGGACTCACTGCACCGCATTCCCACTGGTGTCAGTGCACTCTGTGGACTCACTGCACTGCATCCCCAGTGGTGTCAGTGCACTCTCTGGACTCCCGGCACCGTATCCCCAGTGGTGCCAGTGCATTCGCTGGACTCACGGCACTGCATCCACAGTGGTGCCAGTGCACTCTCTGGACTCACTGAAGTGCATTCTCAGTGGAGCCAGTGCACTCTCTGGACTCACTGCACTGCATCCCCAGTGGTGCCAGTGCACTCTCTGGACTCACTGCAGTGCATCCCAAGTGGTGCCAATGCACTCTCTGGACTCACTGCAGTGCATCCCCAGTGGTGCCAGTACACTCACTGGACTCACTGCACTGCATCCCCAGTGGTGCCAGTGCAGTCTCTGCACTCACTGAAGTGCATCTCCAGTGGTGCCAGAGCACTCTCTGGACTCACTGCAGTGCATCACCTGTGGTGCCAGTGCACTCTCTGGACACTCTGCACTGCATCCCCACTGGTGCCAGTGCACTCTCTGGACTCACTGCACTGCATCCCCAGTGGTGCCAGTGCACTCTCTGGACTCACTGCACTGCATCTCCAATGGTGCCAGTGCACTCTCTGGACTCACTGCACTGCATCCCCAGTGGTGCCAATGCACTCTCTGGACTCACTGCTGTGCATCCCCAGTGGTGCCAGTACACTCACTGGACTGACTGAAGTGCATTCCCAGTGGTGACATTGAAGTCTTTGGACTCACTGCACTCCATCCCCACTGGTGCCTTTGCACTCCCTGGACTCACTGCACTGCTCCAGCCGCGGCAGCCGCTCCAGCCGCGGTAGCCCTCCAGCCGTGGCAGCCGCTCCACTCGGTAGCGGCTGGAGCGGCTGCCGCGGCTGGAGCGGCTGGAGCGGCTGCCGCGGCTGGAGCGGCTGCCGCGGATGGAGAGGCTGGCGCGGCTGGAGGGGCTGGAGCGGCTGCCGCGGCTGGAGCGGCTGGAGCGGCTGCCGCGGCTGGAGCGTCTGCCGCGGCTGGAGGGGCTACCGCGGGGTTGACTCGGCTGGAGCGGATGCCGAGGCTGGAACGGCACTCTCTGGACTCACTGAAATGCATTCTCAGTGGTGCCAGTGCACTCTCTGGACTCACTGCTCTGCATCCCCAGTGGTGCTAGTGCACTCTCTGGACTCACTGCAGTGCATCCCCAGTGGTGCCATTGCACTCTCTGGACTCACTGCACCGCATTCCCACTGGTGCCAGTGCGCTCTCTGGACTCACTGCACTGCATCCCCAGTGGTGCCAGTGCGCTCTCAGGACTCACTGCAGGGCATCCCCAGTGGTGCCAGTGCACTCTCTGGACTCACTGCACTGCATCCCCAGTCCTGCCAGTGCACTCTCTTGACTCACTGCAGTGCATCCCCAGTGGTGCCAGTACACTCACTGGACTGACTGAAGTGCATCCCCAGTGGTGTCAGTGCACTCACTGGAGTCACTGCACTGCATCCCCAGTGGTGCAAGTGCACTCCCTGGACTCACTGCACTGCATTCCCAGTGGTGACAGTGAAGTCTTTGGACTCACTGCACTCCATCCCCACTGGTGCCTTTGCACTCCCTGGACTCACTGCACTGCATCCCCAGTGGTGCCAGTGCACTCTCTGGACTCACTGCAGTGCATCCCCAGTGGTGCCAGTGCAGTCTCTGCACTCACTGAAGTGCATCTCCAGTGGTGCCAGAGCACTCTCTGGACTCACTGCAGTGCATCCCAGTGGTGCCAGTGCACTCTCTGGACTCACTGCACTGCATCCCCAGTGGTGCCAGTGCACTCTCTGGACTCACTGCAGTGCATCCCCAGTGGTGCCAGTGCACTCTCTGGACTCACTGCACTGCATCCCCAGTGGTGCCAATGCACTCTCTGGACTCACTGCTGTGCATCCCCAGTGGTGCCAGTACACTCACTGGACTGACTGAAGTGCATTCCCAGTGGTGACATTGAAGTCTTTGGACTCACTGCACTCCATCCCCACTGGTGCCTTTGCACTCCCTGGACTCACTGCACTGCTCCAGCCGCGGCAGCCGCTCCAGCCGCGGTAGCCCTCCAGCCGTGGCAGCCGCTCCACTCGGTAGCGGCTGGAGCGGCTGCCGCGGCTGGAGCGGCTGGAGCGGCTGCCGCGGCTGGAGCGGCTGCCGCGGATGGAGAGGCTGGCGCGGCTGGAGGGGCTGGAGCGGCTGCCGCGGCTGGAGCGGCTGGAGCGGCTGCCGCGGCTGGAGCGTCTGCCGCGGCTGGAGGGGCTACCGCGGGGTTGACTCGGCTGGAGCGGATGCCGAGGCTGGAACGGCACTCTCTGGACTCACTGAAATGCATTCTCAGTGGTGCCAGTGCACTCTCTGGACTCACTGCTCTGCATCCCCAGTGGTGCTAGTGCACTCTCTGGACTCACTGCAGTGCATCCCCAGTGGTGCCATTGCACTCTCTGGACTCACTGCACCGCATTCCCACTGGTGCCAGTGCGCTCTCTGGACTCACTGCACTGCATCCCCAGTGGTGCCAGTGCGCTCTCAGGACTCACTGCAGGGCATCCCCAGTGGTGCCAGTGCACTCTCTGGACTCACTGCACTGCATCCCCAGTCCTGCCAGTGCACTCTCTTGACTCACTGCAGTGCATCCCCAGTGGTGCCAGTACACTCACTGGACTGACTGAAGTGCATCCCCAGTGGTGTCAGTGCACTCACTGGAGTCACTGCACTGCATCCCCAGTGGTGCAAGTGCACTCCCTGGACTCACTGCACTGCATTCCCAGTGGTGACAGTGAAGTCTTTGGACTCACTGCACTCCATCCCCACTGGTGCCTTTGCACTCCCTGGACTCACTGCACTGCTCCAGCCGCGGCAGCCGCTCCAGCCGCGGTAGCCCTCCAGCCGTGGCAGCCGCTCCACTCGGTAGCGGCTGGAGCGGCTGCCGCGGTTGGAGCGGCTGGAGCGGCTGCCGCGGCTGGAGCGGCTGCCGCGGATGGAGAGGCTGGCGAGGCTGGAGGGGCTGGAGCGGCTGCCGCGGCTGGAGCGGCTGGAGCGGCTGCCGCGGCTGGAGCGTCTGCCGCGGCTGGAGGGCCTACCGCGGGGTTGACTCGGCTGGAGCGGATACCGAGGCTGGAACGGCACTCTCTGGACTCACTGAAATGCATTCTCAGTGGTGCCAGTGCACTCTCTGGACTCACTGCTCTGCATCCCCAGTGGTGCTAGTGCACTCTGGACTCACTGCAGTGCATCCCCAGTGGTGCCAGTGCACTCTCTGGACTCACTGCACCGCATTCCCACTGGTGTCAGTGCGCTCTGTGGACTCACTGCACTGCATCCCCAGTGGTGTCAGTGCACTCTCTGGACTCCCGGCACCGTATCCCCAGTGGTGCCAGTGCATTCGCTGGACTCACGGCACTGCATCCACAGTGGTGCCAGTGCACTCTCTGGACTCACTGAAGTGCATTCTCAGTGGAGCCAGTGCACTCTCTGGACTCACTGCACTGCATCCCCAGTGGTGCCAGTGCACTCTCTGGACTCACTGCAGTGCATCCCAAGTGGTGCCAATGCACTCTCTGGACTCACTGCAGTGCATCCCCAGTGGTGCCAGTACACTCACTGGACTCACTGCACTGCATCCCCAGTGGTGCCAGTGCAGTCTCTGCACTCACTGAAGTGCATCTCCAGTGGTGCCAGAGCACTCTCTGGACTCACTGCAGTGCATCACCTGTGGTGCCAGTGCACTCTCTGGACACTCTGCACTGCATCCCCACTGGTGCCAGTGCACTCTCTGGACTCACTGCACTGCATCCCCAGTGGTGCCAGTGCACTCTCTGGACTCACTGCACTGCATCTCCAATGGTGCCAGTGCACTCTCTGGACTCACTGCACTGCATCCCCAGTGGTGCCAATGCACTCTCTGGACTCACTGCTGTGCATCCCCAGTGGTGCCAGTACACTCACTGGACTGACTGAAGTGCATTCCCAGTGGTGACATTGAAGTCTTTGGACTCACTGCACTCCATCCCCACTGGTGCCTTTGCACTCCCTGGACTCACTGCACTGCTCCAGCCGCGGCAGCCGCTCCAGCCGCGGTAGCCCTCCAGCCGTGGCAGCCGCTCCACTCGGTAGCGGCTGGAGCGGCTGCCGCGGCTGGAGCGGCTGCCGCGGCTGGAGCGGCTGCCGCGGATGGAGAGGCTGGCGCGGCTGGAGGGGCTGGAGCGGCCGCCGCGGCTGGAGCGGCTGGAGCGGCTGCCGCGGCTGGAGCGTCTGCCGCGGCTGGAGGGGCTACCGCGGGGTTGACTCGGCTGGAGCGGATGCCGAGGCTGGAACGGCACTCTCTGGACTCACTGAAATGCATTCTCAGTGGTGCCAGTGCACTCTCTGGACTCACTGCTCTGCATCCCCAGTGGTGCTAGTGCACTCTCTGGACTCACTGCAGTGCATCCCCAGTGGTGCCATTGCACTCTCTGGACTCACTGCACCGCATTCCCACTGGTGCCAGTGCGCTCTCTGGACTCACTGCACTGCATCCCCAGTGGTGCCAGTGCGCTCTCAGGACTCACTGCAGGGCATCCCCAGTGGTGCCAGTGCACTCTCTGGACTCACTGCACTGCATCCCCAGTCCTGCCAGTGCACTCTCTTGACTCACTGCAGTGCATCCCCAGTGGTGCCAGTACACTCACTGGACTGACTGAAGTGCATCCCCAGTGGTGTCAGTGCACTCACTGGAGTCACTGCACTGCATCCCCAGTGGTGCAAGTGCACTCCCTGGACTCACTGCACTGCATTCCCAGTGGTGACAGTGAAGTCTTTGGACTCACTGCACTCCATCCCCACTGGTGCCTTTGCACTCCCTGGACTCACTGCACTGCTCCAGCCGCGGCAGCCGCTCCAGCCGCGGTAGCCCTCCAGCCGTGGCAGCCGCTCCACTCGGTAGCGGCTGGAGCGGCTGCCGCGGTTGGAGCGGCTGGAGCGGCTGCCGCGGCTGGAGCGGCTGCCGCGGATGGAGAGGCTGGCGAGGCTGGAGGGGCTGGAGCGGCTGCCGCGGCTGGAGCGGCTGGAGCGGCTGCCGCGGCTGGAGCGTCTGCCGCGGCTGGAGGGCCTACCGCGGGGTTGACTCGGCTGGAGCGGATACCGAGGCTGGAACGGCACTCTCTGGACTCACTGAAATGCATTCTCAGTGGTGCCAGTGCACTCTCTGGACTCACTGCTCTGCATCCCCAGTGGTGCTAGTGCACTCTGGACTCACTGCAGTGCATCCCCAGTGGTGCCAGTGCACTCTCTGGACTCACTGCACCGCATTCCCACTGGTGTCAGTGCGCTCTGTGGACTCACTGCACTGCATCCCCAGTGGTGTCAGTGCACTCTCTGGACTCCCGGCACCGTATCCCCAGTGGTGCCAGTGCATTCGCTGGACTCACGGCACTGCATCCACAGTGGTGCCAGTGCACTCTCTGGACTCACTGAAGTGCATTCTCAGTGGAGCCAGTGCACTCTCTGGACTCACTGCACTGCATCCCCAGTGGTGCCAGTGCACTCTCTGGACTCACTGCAGTGCATCCCAAGTGGTGCCAATGCACTCTCTGGACTCACTGCAGTGCATCCCCAGTGGTGCCAGTACACTCACTGGACTCACTGCACTGCATCCCCAGTGGTGCCAGTGCAGTCTCTGCACTCACTGAAGTGCATCTCCAGTGGTGCCAGAGCACTCTCTGGACTCACTGCAGTGCATCACCTGTGGTGCCAGTGCACTCTCTGGACACTCTGCACTGCATCCCCACTGGTGCCAGTGCACTCTCTGGACTCACTGCACTGCATCCCCAGTGGTGCCAGTGCACTCTCTGGACTCACTGCACTGCATCTCCAATGGTGCCAGTGCACTCTCTGGACTCACTGCACTGCATCCCCAGTGGTGCCAATGCACTCTCTGGACTCACTGCTGTGCATCCCCAGTGGTGCCAGTACACTCACTGGACTGACTGAAGTGCATTCCCAGTGGTGACATTGAAGTCTTTGGACTCACTGCACTCCATCCCCACTGGTGCCTTTGCACTCCCTGGACTCACTGCACTGCTCCAGCCGCGGCAGCCGCTCCAGCCGCGGTAGCCCTCCAGCCGTGGCAGCCGCTCCACTCGGTAGCGGCTGGAGCGGCTGCCGCGGCTGGAGCGGCTGCCGCGGCTGGAGCGGCTGCCGCGGATGGAGAGGCTGGCGCGGCTGGAGGGGCTGGAGCGGCCGCCGCGGCTGGAGCGGCTGGAGCGGCTGCCGCGGCTGGAGCGTCTGCCGCGGCTGGAGGGGCTACCGCGGGGTTGACTCGGCTGGAGCGGATGCCGAGGCTGGAACGGCACTCTCTGGACTCACTGAAATGCATTCTCAGTGGTGCCAGTGCACTCTCTGGACTCACTGCTCTGCATCCCCAGTGGTGCTAGTGCACTCTCTGGACTCACTGCAGTGCATCCCCAGTGGTGCCATTGCACTCTCTGGACTCACTGCACCGCATTCCCACTGGTGCCAGTGCTCTCTCTGGACTCACTGCACTGCATCCCCAGTGGTGCCAGTGCGCTCTCAGGACTCACTGCAGGGCATCCCCAGTGGTGCCAGTGCACTCTCTGGACTCACTGCACTGCATCCCCAGTCCTGCCAGTGCACTCTCTTGACTCACTGCAGTGCATCCCCAGTGGTGCCAGTACACTCACTGGACTGACTGAAGTGCATCCCCAGTGGTGCCAGTGCACTCTCTGGACTCACAGCACTGCATGCCCAGTGGTGCCAGTGCACTCTCTGGACTCACTGCATTGCATCCTCAGTGGTGCCAGTGCATTCTCTGGACTCACTGCACTGCATCCCCAGTCCTGCCAGTGCACTCTCTGGACTCACTGCACTGCATCCCCAATGGTGCCAGTGCACTCTCTGGACTCACTGCACTGCTCCAGCCGCGGCAGCCTCTCCAGGCGCACCAGCCGCGGCATCCGCTCCAGCCTCGGCATCCGCTCCAGCCGCGTTAACCGCTCCAGCCGCGGTAGCTCCTCCAGCCGCGCCAGCCGCTCCAGCCGCGGCAGCCGCTCCAGCCGCTCCAGCCGCGGCATCCGCTCCAGCCGCTCCAGCCGCGGCAGCCGCTCCAACCGCGGCAGCCGCTCCAGTCGCGGCAGCCGCTCCAGCCGCTCCAGCCGCGGCAGCCGCTCCAGCCGCTACCGAGTGGAGCGGCTGCCACGGCTGGAGGGCTACCGCGGCTGGAGCGGCTGCCGCGGCTGGAGAGGCTGGCGCGGCTGGAGGGGCTGGAGCGGCTGCCGCGGCTGGAGCGGCTGGAGCGGCTGCCGCGGCTGGAGCGTCTGCCGCGGCTGGAGGGGCTACCGCGGGGTTGACTCGGCTGGAGCGGATGCCGAGGCTGGAACGGCACTCTCTGGACTCACTGAAATGCATTCTCAGTGGTGCCAGTGCACTCTCTGGACTCACTGCTCTGCATCCCCAGTGGTGCTAGTGCACTCTCTGGACTCACTGCAGTGCATCCCCAGTGGTGCCATTGCACTCTCTGGACTCACTGCACCGCATTCCCACTGGTGCCAGTGCGCTCTCTGGACTCACTGCACTGCATCCCCAGTGGTGCCAGTGCGCTCTCAGGACTCACTGCAGGGCATCCCCAGTGGTGCCAGTGCACTCTCTGGACTCACTGCACTGCATCCCCAGTCCTGCCAGTGCACTCTCTTGACTCACTGCAGTGCATCCCCAGTGGTGCCAGTACACTCACTGGACTGACTGAAGTGCATCCCCAGTGGTGTCAGTGCACTCACTGGAGTCACTGCACTGCATCCCCAGTGGTGCAAGTGCACTCCCTGGACTCACTGCACTGCATTCCCAGTGGTGACAGTGAAGTCTTTGGACTCACTGCACTCCATCCCCACTGGTGCCTTTGCACTCCCTGGACTCACTGCACTGCTCCAGCCGCGGCAGCCGCTCCAGCCGCGGTAGCCCTCCAGCCGTGGCAGCCGCTCCACTCGGTAGCGGCTGGAGCGGCTGCCGCGGTTGGAGCGGCTGGAGCGGCTGCCGCGGCTGGAGCGGCTGCCGCGGATGGAGAGGCTGGCGAGGCTGGAGGGGCTGGAGCGGCTGCCGCGGTTGGAGCGGCTGGAGCGGCTGCCGCGGCTGGAGCGTCTGCCGCGGCTGGAGGGCCTACCGCGGGGTTGACTCGGCTGGAGCGGATACCGAGGCTGGAACGGCACTCTCTGGACTCACTGAAATGCATTCTCAGTGGTGCCAGTGCACTCTCTGGACTCACTGCTCTGCATCCCCAGTGGTGCTAGTGCACTCTGGACTCACTGCAGTGCATCCCCAGTGGTGCCAGTGCACTCTCTGGACTCACTGCACCGCATTCCCACTGGTGTCAGTGCACTCTGTGGACTCACTGCACTGCATCCCCAGTGGTGTCAGTGCACTCTCTGGACTCCCGGCACCGTATCCCCAGTGGTGCCAGTGCATTCGCTGGACTCACGGCACTGCATCCACAGTGGTGCCAGTGCACTCTCTGGACTCACTGAAGTGCATTCTCAGTGGAGCCAGTGCACTCTCTGGACTCACTGCACTGCATCCCCAGTGGTGCCAGTGCACTCTCTGGACTCACTGCAGTGCATCCCAAGTGGTGCCAATGCACTCTCTGGACTCACTGCAGTGCATCCCCAGTGGTGCCAGTACACTCACTGGACTCACTGCACTGCATCCCCAGTGGTGCCAGTGCAGTCTCTGCACTCACTGAAGTGCATCTCCAGTGGTGCCAGAGCACTCTCTGGACTCACTGCAGTGCATCCCAGTGGTGCCAGTGCACTCTCTGGACACTCTGCACTGCATCCCCACTGGTGCCAGTGCACTCTCTGGACTCACTGCACTGCATCCCCAGTGGTGCCAGTGCACTCTCTGGACTCACTGCACTGCATCTCCAATGGTGCCAGTGCACTCTCTGGACTCACTGCACTGCATCCCCAGTGGTGCCAATGCACTCTCTGGACTCACTGCTGTGCATCCCCAGTGGTGCCAGTACACTCACTGGACTGACTGAAGTGCATTCCCAGTGGTGACATTGAAGTCTTTGGACTCACTGCACTCCATCCCCACTGGTGCCTTTGCACTCCCTGGACTCACTGCACTGCTCCAGCCGCGGCAGCCGCTCCAGCCGCGGTAGCCCTCCAGCCGTGGCAGCCGCTCCACTCGGTAGCGGCTGGAGCGGCTGCCGCGGCTGGAGCGGCTGGAGCGGCTGCCGCGGCTGGAGCGGCTGCCGCGGATGGAGAGGCTGGCGCGGCTGGAGGGGCTGGAGCGGCTGCCGCGGCTGGAGCGGCTGGAGCGGCTGCCGCGGCTGGAGCGTCTGCCGCGGCTGGAGGGGCTACCGCGGGGTTGACTCGGCTGGAGCGGATGCCGAGGCTGGAACGGCACTCTCTGGACTCACTGAAATGCATTCTCAGTGGTGCCAGTGCACTCTCTGGACTCACTGCTCTGCATCCCCAGTGGTGCTAGTGCACTCTCTGGACTCACTGCAGTGCATCCCCAGTGGTGCCATTGCACTCTCTGGACTCACTGCACCGCATTCCCACTGGTGCCAGTGCGCTCTCTGGACTCACTGCACTGCATCCCCAGTGGTGCCAGTGCGCTCTCAGGACTCACTGCAGGGCATCCCCAGTGGTGCCAGTGCACTCTCTGGACTCACTGCACTGCATCCCCAGTCCTGCCAGTGCACTCTCTTGACTCACTGCAGTGCATCCCCAGTGGTGCCAGTACACTCACTGGACTGACTGAAGTGCATCCCCAGTGGTGTCAGTGCACTCACTGGAGTCACTGCACTGCATCCCCAGTGGTGCAAGTGCACTCCCTGGACTCACTGCACTGCATTCCCAGTGGTGACAGTGAAGTCTTTGGACTCACTGCACTCCATCCCCACTGGTGCCTTTGCACTCCCTGGACTCACTGCACTGCTCCAGCCGCGGCAGCCGCTCCAGCCGCGGTAGCCCTCCAGCCGTGGCAGCCGCTCCACTCGGTAGCGGCTGGAGCGGCTGCCGCGGTTGGAGCGGCTGGAGCGGCTGCCGCGGCTGGAGCGGCTGCCGCGGATGGAGAGGCTGGCGAGGCTGGAGGGGCTGGAGCGGCTGCCGCGGCTGGAGCGGCTGGAGCGGCTGCCGCGGCTGGAGCGTCTGCCGCGGCTGGAGGGCCTACCGCGGGGTTGACTCGGCTGGAGCGGATACCGAGGCTGGAACGGCACTCTCTGGACTCACTGAAATGCATTCTCAGTGGTGCCAGTGCACTCTCTGGACTCACTGCTCTGCATCCCCAGTGGTGCTAGTGCACTCTGGACTCACTGCAGTGCATCCCCAGTGGTGCCAGTGCACTCTCTGGACTCACTGCACCGCATTCCCACTGGTGTCAGTGCACTCTGTGGACTCACTGCACTGCATCCCCAGTGGTGTCAGTGCACTCTCTGGACTCCCGGCACCGTATCCCCAGTGGTGCCAGTGCATTCGCTGGACTCACGGCACTGCATCCACAGTGGTGCCAGTGCACTCTCTGGACTCACTGAAGTGCATTCTCAGTGGAGCCAGTGCACTCTCTGGACTCACTGCACTGCATCCCCAGTGGTGCCAGTGCACTCTCTGGACTCACTGCAGTGCATCCCAAGTGGTGCCAATGCACTCTCTGGACTCACTGCAGTGCATCCCCAGTGGTGCCAGTACACTCACTGGACTCACTGCACTGCATCCCCAGTGGTGCCAGTGCAGTCTCTGCACTCACTGAAGTGCATCTCCAGTGGTGCCAGAGCACTCTCTGGACTCACTGCAGTGCATCACCTGTGGTGCCAGTGCACTCTCTGGACACTCTGCACTGCATCCCCACTGGTGCCAGTGCACTCACTGGACTCACTGCACTGCATCCCCAGTGGTGCCAGTGCACTCTCTGGACTCACTGCACTGCATCTCCAATGGTGCCAGTGCACTCTCTGGACTCACTGCACTGCATCCCCAGTGGTGCCAATGCACTCTCTGGACTCACTGCTGTGCATCCCCAGTGGTGCCAGTACACTCACTGGACTGACTGAAGTGCATTCCCAGTGGTGACATTGAAGTCTTTGGACTCACTGCACTCCATCCCCACTGGTGCCTTTGCACTCCCTGGACTCACTGCACTGCTCCAGCCGCGGCAGCCGCTCCAGCCGCGGTAGCCCTCCAGCCGTGGCAGCCGCTCCACTCGGTAGCGGCTGGAGCGGCTGCCGCGGCTGGAGCGGCTGCCGCGGCTGGAGCGGCTGCCGCGGATGGAGAGGCTGGCGCGGCTGGAGGGGCTGGAGCGGCTGCCGCGGCTGGAGCGGCTGGAGCGGCTGCCGCGGCTGGAGCGTCTGCCGCGGCTGGAGGGGCTACCGCGGGGTTGACTCGGCTGGAGCGGATGCCGAGGCTGGAACGGCACTCTCTGGACTCACTGAAATGCATTCTCAGTGGTGCCAGTGCACTCTCTGGACTCACTGCTCTGCATCCCCAGTGGTGCTAGTGCACTCTCTGGACTCACTGCAGTGCATCCCCAGTGGTGCCATTGCACTCTCTGGACTCACTGCACCGCATTCCCACTGGTGCCAGTGCTCTCTCTGGACTCACTGCACTGCATCCCCAGTGGTGCCAGTGCGCTCTCAGGACTCACTGCAGGGCATCCCCAGTGGTGCCAGTGCACTCTCTGGACTCACTGCACTGCATCCCCAGTCCTGCCAGTGCACTCTCTTGACTCACTGCAGTGCATCCCCAGTGGTGCCAGTACACTCACTGGACTGACTGAAGTGCATCCCCAGTGGTGCCAGTGCACTCTCTGGACTCACAGCACTGCATGCCCAGTGGTGCCAGTGCACTCTCTGGACTCACTGCATTGCATCCTCAGTGGTGCCAGTGCACTCTCTGGACTCACTGCACTGCATCCCCAGTCCTGCCAGTGCACTCTCTGGACTCACTGCACTGCATCCCCAATGGTGCCAGTGCACTCTCTGGACTCACTGCACTGCTCCAGCCGCGGCAGCCTCTCCAGGCGCACCAGCCGCGGCATCCGCTCCAGCCTCGGCATCCGCTCCAGCCGCGTTAACCGCTCCAGCCGCGGTAGCTCCTCCAGCCGCGCCAGCCGCTCCAGCCGCGGCAGCCGCTCCAGCCGCTCCAGCCGCGGCATCCGCTCCAGCCGCTCCAGCCGCGGCAGCCGCTCCAACCGCGGCAGCCGCTCCAGTCGCGTCAGCCGCTCCAGCCGCTCCAGCCGCGGCAGCCGCTCCAGCCGCTACCGAGTGGAGCGGCTGCCACGGCTGGAGGGCTACCGCGGCTGGAGCGGCTGCCGCGGCTGGAGAGGCTGGCGCGGCTGGAGGGGCTGGAGCGGCTGCCGCGGCTGGAGCGGCTGGAGCGGCTGCCGCGGCTGGAGCGTCTGCCGCGGCTGGAGGGGCTACCGCGGGGTTGACTCGGCTGGAGCGGATGCCGAGGCTGGAACGGCACTCTCTGGACTCACTGAAATGCATTCTCAGTGGTGCCAGTGCACTCTCTGGACTCACTGCAGTGCATCCCCAGTGGTGCCAGTGCACTCTCTGGACTCACTGCACTGCATCCCCAGTCCTGCCAGTGCACTCTCTTGACTCACTGCAGTGCATCCCCAGTGGTGCCAGTACACTCACTGGACTGACTGAAGTGCATCCCCAGTGGTGTCAGTGCACTCACTGGAGTCACTGCACTGCATCCCCAGTGGTGCAAGTGCACTCCCTGGACTCACTGCACTGCATTCCCAGTGGTGACAGTGAAGTCTTTGGACTCCCTGCACTCCATCCCCACTGGTGCCTTTGCACTCCCTGGACTCACTGCACTGCTCCAGCCGCGGCAGCCGCTCCAGCCGCGGTAGCCCTCCAGCCGTGGCAGCCGCTCCACTCGGTAGCGGCTGGAGCGGCTGCCGCGGTTGGAGCGGCTGGAGCGGCTGCCGCGGCTGGAGCGGCTGCCGCGGATGGAGAGGCTGGCGAGGCTGGAGGGGCTGGAGCGGCTGCCGCGGCTGGAGCGGCTGGAGCGGCTGCCGCGGCTGGAGCGTCTGCCGCGGCTGGAGGGCCTACCGCGGGGTTGACTCGGCTGGAGCGGATACCGAGGCTGGAACGGCACTCTCTGGACTCACTGAAATGCATTCTCAGTGGTGCCAGTGCACTCTCTGGACTCACTGCTCTGCATCCCCAGTGGTGCTAGTGCACTCTGGACTCACTGCAGTGCATCCCCAGTGGTGCCAGTGCACTCTCTGGACTCACTGCACCGCATTCCCACTGGTGTCAGTGCACTCTGTGGACTCACTGCACTGCATCCCCAGTGGTGTCAGTGCACTCTCTGGACTCCCGGCACCGTATCCCCAGTGGTGCCAGTGCATTCGCTGGACTCACGGCACTGCATCCACAGTGGTGCCAGTGCACTCTCTGGACTCACTGAAGTGCATTCTCAGTGGAGCCAGTGCACTCTCTGGACTCACTGCACTGCATCCCCAGTGGTGCCAGTGCACTCTCTGGACTCACTGCAGTGCATCCCAAGTGGTGCCAATGCACTCTCTGGACTCACTGCAGTGCATCCCCAGTGGTGCCAGTACACTCACTGGACTCACTGCACTGCATCCCCAGTGGTGCCAGTGCAGTCTCTGCACTCACTGAAGTGCATCTCCAGTGGTGCCAGAGCACTCTCTGGACTCACTGCAGTGCATCCCAGTGGTGCCAGTGCACTCTCTGGACTCACTGCACTGCATCCCCAGTGGTGCCAGTGCACTCACTGGAGTCACTGCACTGCATCCCCAGTGGTGCAAGTGCACTCCCTGGACTCACTGCACTGCATTCCCAGTGGTGACAGTGAAGTCTTTGGACTCACTGCACTCCATCCCCACTGGTGCCTTTGCACTCCCTGGACTCACTGCAGTGCATCCCCAGTGGTGCCAGTACACTCACTGGACTCACTGCACTGCATCCCCAGTGGTGCCAGTGCAGTCTCTGCACTCACTGAAGTGCATCTCCAGTGGTGCCAGAGCACTCTCTGGACTCACTGCAGTGCATCCCAGTGGTGCCAGTGCACTCTCTGGACTCACTGCACTGCATCCCCAGTGGTGCCAGTGCACTCTCTGGACTCACTGCAGTGCATCCCCAGTGGTGCCAGTGCACTCTCTGGACTCACTGCACTGCATCCCCAGTGGTGCCAATGCACTCTCTGGACTCACTGCTGTGCATCCCCAGTGGTGCCAGTACACTCACTGGACTGACTGAAGTGCATTCCCAGTGGTGACATTGAAGTCTTTGGACTCACTGCACTCCATCCCCACTGGTGCCTTTGCACTCCCTGGACTCACTGCACTGCTCCAGCCGCGGCAGCCGCTCCAGCCGCGGTAGCCCTCCAGCCATGGCAGCCGCTCCACTCGGTAGCGGCTGGAGCGGCTGCCGCGGCTGGAGCGGCTGGAGCGGCTGCCGCGGCTGGAGCGGCTGCCGCGGATGGAGAGGCTGGCGCGGCTGGAGGGGCTGGAGCGGCTGCCGCGGCTGGAGCGGCTGGAGCGGCTGCCGCGGCTGGAGCGTCTGCCGCGGCTGGAGGGGCTACCGCGGGGTTGACTCGGCTGGAGCGGATGCCGAGGCTGGAACGGCACTCTCTGGACTCACTGAAATGCATTCTCAGTGGTGCCAGTGCACTCTCTGGACTCACTGCTCTGCATCCCCAGTGGTGCTAGTGCACTCTCTGGACTCACTGCAGTGCATCCCCAGTGGTGCCATTGCACTCTCTGGACTCACTGCACCGCATTCCCACTGGTGCCAGTGCGCTCTCTGGACTCACTGCACTGCATCCCCAGTGGTGCCAGTGCGCTCTCAGGACTCACTGCAGGGCATCCCCAGTGGTGCCAGTGCACTCTCTGGACTCACTGCACTGCATCCCCAGTCCTGCCAGTGCACTCTCTTGACTCACTGCAGTGCATCCCCAGTGGTGCCAGTACACTCACTGGACTGACTGAAGTGCATCCCCAGTGGTGTCAGTGCACTCACTGGAGTCACTGCACTGCATCCCCAGTGGTGCAAGTGCACTCCCTGGACTCACTGCACTGCATTCCCAGTGGTGACAGTGAAGTCTTTGGACTCACTGCACTCCATCCCCACTGGTGCCTTTGCACTCCCTGGACTCACTGCACTGCTCCAGCCGCGGCAGCCGCTCCAGCCGCGGTAGCCCTCCAGCCGTGGCAGCCGCTCCACTCGGTAGCGGCTGGAGCGGCTGCCGCGGTTGGAGCGGCTGGAGCGGCTGCCGCGGCTGGAGCGGCTGCCGCGGATGGAGAGGCTGGCGAGGCTGGAGGGGCTGGAGCGGCTGCCGCGGCTGGAGCGGCTGGAGCGGCTGCCGCGGCTGGAGCGTCTGCCGCGGCTGGAGGGCCTACCGCGGGGTTGACTCGGCTGGAGCGGATACCGAGGCTGGAACGGCACTCTCTGGACTCACTGAAATGCATTCTCAGTGGTGCCAGTGCACTCTCTGGACTCACTGCTCTGCATCCCCAGTGGTGCTAGTGCACTCTGGACTCACTGCAGTGCATCCCCAGTGGTGCCAGTGCACTCTCTGGACTCACTGCACCGCATTCCCACTGGTGTCAGTGCACTCTGTGGACTCACTGCACTGCATCCCCAGTGGTGTCAGTGCACTCTCTGGACTCCCGGCACCGTATCCCCAGTGGTGCCAGTGCATTCGCTGGACTCACGGCACTGCATCCACAGTGGTGCCAGTGCACTCTCTGGACTCACTGAAGTGCATTCTCAGTGGAGCCAGTGCACTCTCTGGACTCACTGCAGGGCATCCCCAGTGGTGCCAGTGCACTCTCTGGACTCACTGCAGTGCATCCCAAGTGGTGCCAATGCACTCTCTGGACTCACTGCAGTGCATCCCCAGTGGTGCCAGTACACTCACTGGACTCACTGCACTGCATCCCCAGTGGTGCCAGTGCAGTCTCTGCACTCACTGAAGTGCATCTCCAGTGGTGCCAGAGCACTCTCTGGACTCACTGCAGTGCATCCCAGTGGTGCCAGTGCACTCTCTGGACACTCTGCACTGCATCCCCACTGGTGCCAGTGCACTCTCTGGACTCACTGCACTGCATCCCCAGTGGTGCCAGTGCACTCTCTGGACTCACTGCACTGCATCTCCAATGGTGCCAGTGCACTCTCTGGACTCACTGCACTGCATCCCCAGTGGTGCCAATGCACTCTCTGGACTCACTGCTGTGCATCCCCAGTGGTGCCAGTACACTCACTGGACTGACTGAAGTGCATTCCCAGTGGTGACATTGAAGTCTTTGGACTCACTGCACTCCATCCCCACTGGTGCCTTTGCACTCCCTGGACTCACTGCACTGCTCCAGCCGCGGCAGCCGCTCCAGCCGCGGTAGCCCTCCAGCCGTGGCAGCCGCTCCACTCGGTAGCGGCTGGAGCGGCTGCCGCGGCTGGAGCGGCTGGAGCGGCTGCCGCGGCTGGAGCGGCTGCCGCGGATGGAGAGGCTGGCGCGGCTGGAGGGGCTGGAGCGGCTGCCGCGGCTGGAGCGGCTGGAGCGGCTGCCGCGGCTGGAGCGTCTGCCGCGGCTGGAGGGGCTACCGCGGGGTTGACTCGGCTGGAGCGGATGCCGAGGCTGGAACGGCACTCTCTGGACTCACTGAAATGCATTCTCAGTGGTGCCAGTGCACTCTCTGGACTCACTGCTCTGCATCCCCAGTGGTGCTAGTGCACTCTCTGGACTCACTGCAGTGCATCCCCAGTGGTGCCATTGCACTCTCTGGACTCACTGCACCGCATTCCCACTGGTGCCAGTGCGCTCTCAGGACTCACTGCAGTGCATCCCCAGTGGTGCCAGTGCACTCTCTGGACTCACTGCACTGCATCCCCAGTCCTGCCAGTGCACTCTCTTGACTCACTGCAGTGCATCCCCAGTGGTGCCAGTACACTCACTGGACTGACTGAAGTGCATCCCCAGTGGTGCCAGTGCACTCTCTGGACTCACAGCACTGCATGCCCAGTGGTGCCAGTGCACTCTCTGGACTCACTGCATTGCATCCTCAGTGGTGCCAGTGCACTCTCTGGACTCACTGCACTGCATCCCCAGTCCTGCCAGTGCACTCTCTGGACTCACTGCACTGCATCCCCAATGGTGCCAGTGCACTCTCTGGACTCACTGCACTGCTCCAGCCGCGGCAGCCTCTCCAGGCGCACCAGCCGCGGCATCCGCTCCAGCCTCGGCATCCGCTCCAGCCGCGTTAACCGCTCCAGCCGCGGTAGCTCCTCCAGCCGCGCCAGCCGCTCCAGCCGCGGCAGCCGCTCCAGCCGCTCCAGCCGCGGCATCCGCTCCAGCCGCTCCAGCCGCGGCAGCCGCTCCAACCGCGGCAGCCGCTCCAGTCGCGGCAGCCGCTCCAGCCGCTCCAGCCGCGGCAGCCGCTCCAGCCGCTACCGAGTGGAGCGGCTGCCACGGCTGGAGGGCTACCGCGGCTGGAGCGGCTGCCGCGGCTGGAGAGGCTGGCGCGGCTGGAGGGGCTGGAGCGGCTGCCGCGGCTGGAGCGGCTGGAGCGGCTGCCGCGGCTGGAGCGTCTGCCGCGGCTGGAGGGGCTACCGCGGGGTTGACTCGGCTGGAGCGGATGCCGAGGCTGGAACGGCACTCTCTGGACTCACTGAAATGCATTCTCAGTGGTGCCAGTGCACTCTCTGGACTCACTGCAGTGCATCCCCAGTGGTGCCAGTGCACTCTCTGGACTCACTGCACTGCATCCCCAGTCCTGCCAGTGCACTCTCTTGACTCACTGCAGTGCATCCCCAGTGGTGCCAGTACACTCACTGGACTGACTGAAGTGCATCCCCAGTGGTGTCAGTGCACTCACTGGAGTCACTGCACTGCATCCCCAGTGGTGCAAGTGCACTCCCTGGACTCACTGCACTGCATTCCCAGTGGTGACAGTGAAGTCTTTGGACTCACTGCACTCCATCCCCACTGGTGCCTTTGCACTCCCTGGACTCACTGCACTGCTCCAGCCGCGGCAGCCGCTCCAGCCGCGGTAGCCCTCCAGCCGTGGCAGCCGCTCCACTCGGTAGCGGCTGGAGCGGCTGCCGCGGTTGGAGCGGCTGGAGCGGCTGCCGCGGCTGGAGCGGCTGCCGCGGATGGAGAGGCTGGCGAGGCTGGAGGGGCTGGAGCGGCTGCCGCGGCTGGAGCGGCTGGAGCGGCTGCCGCGGCTGGAGCGTCTGCCGCGGCTGGAGGGCCTACCGCGGGGTTGACTCGGCTGGAGCGGATACCGAGGCTGGAACGGCACTCTCTGGACTCACTGAAATGCATTCTCAGTGGTGCCAGTGCACTCTCTGGACTCACTGCTCTGCATCCCCAGTGGTGCTAGTGCACTCTGGACTCACTGCAGTGCATCCCCAGTGGTGCCAGTGCACTCTCTGGACTCACTGCACCGCATTCCCACTGGTGTCAGTGCACTCTGTGGACTCACTGCACTGCATCCCCAGTGGTGTCAGTGCACTCTCTGGACTCCCGGCACCGTATCCCCAGTGGTGCCAGTGCATTCGCTGGACTCACGGCACTGCATCCACAGTGGTGCCAGTGCACTCTCTGGACTCACTGAAGTGCATTCTCAGTGGAGCCAGTGCACTCTCTGGACTCACTGCACTGCATCCCCAGTGGTGCCAGTGCACTCTCTGGACTCACTGCAGTGCATCCCAAGTGGTGCCAATGCACTCTCTGGACTCACTGCAGTGCATCCCCAGTGGTGCCAGTACACTCACTGGACTCACTGCACTGCATCCCCAGTGGTGCCAGTGCAGTCTCTGCACTCACTGAAGTGCATCTCCAGTGGTGCCAGAGCACTCTCTGGACTCACTGCAGTGCATCCCAGTGGTGCCAGTGCACTCTCTGGACTCACTGCACTGCATCCCCAGTGGTGCCAGTGCACTCTCTGGACTCACTGCACTGCATCTCCAATGGTGCCAGTGCACTCTCTGGACTCACTGCACTGCATCCCCAGTGGTGCCAATGCACTCTCTGGACTCACTGCTGTGCATCCCCAGTGGTGCCAGTACACTCACTGGACTGACTGAAGTGCATTCCCAGTGGTGACATTGAAGTCTTTGGACTCACTGCACTCCATCCCCACTGGTGCCTTTGCACTCCCTGGACTCACTGCACTGCTCCAGCCGCGGCAGCCGCTCCAGCCGCGGTAGCCCTCCAGCCGTGGCAGCCGCTCCACTCGGTAGCGGCTGGAGCGGCTGCCGCGGCTGGAGCGGCTGGAGCGGCTGCCGCGGCTGGAGCGGCTGCCGCGGATGGAGAGGCTGGCGCGGCTGGAGGGGCTGGAGCGGCTGCCGCGGCTGGAGCGGCTGGAGCGGCTGCCGCGGCTGGAGCGTCTGCCGCGGCTGGAGGGGCTACCGCGGGGTTGACTCGGCTGGAGCGGATGCCGAGGCTGGAACGGCACTCTCTGGACTCACTGAAATGCATTCTCAGTGGTGCCAGTGCACTCTCTGGACTCACTGCTCTGCATCCCCAGTGGTGCTAGTGCACTCTCTGGACTCACTGCAGTGCATCCCCAGTGGTGCCATTGCACTCTCTGGACTCACTGCACCGCATTCCCACTGGTGCCAGTGCGCTCTCTGGACTCACTGCACTGCATCCCCAGTGGTGCCAGTGCGCTCTCAGGACTCACTGCAGGGCATCCCCAGTGGTGCCAGTGCACTCTCTGGACTCACTGCACTGCATCCCCAGTCCTGCCAGTGCACTCTCTTGACTCACTGCAGTGCATCCCCAGTGGTGCCAGTACACTCACTGGACTGACTGAAGTGCATCCCCAGTGGTGTCAGTGCACTCACTGGAGTCACTGCACTGCATCCCCAGTGGTGCAAGTGCACTCCCTGGACTCACTGCACTGCATTCCCAGTGGTGACAGTGAAGTCTTTGGACTCACTGCACTCCATCCCCACTGGTGCCTTTGCACTCCCTGGACTCACTGCAGTGCATCCCCAGTGGTGCCAGTACACTCACTGGACTCACTGCACTGCATCCCCAGTGGTGCCAGTGCAGTCTCTGCACTCACTGAAGTGCATCTCCAGTGGTGCCAGAGCACTCTCTGGACTCACTGCAGTGCATCCCAGTGGTGCCAGTGCACTCTCTGGACTCACTGCACTGCATCCCCAGTGGTGCCAGTGCACTCTCTGGACTCACTGCAGTGCATCCCCAGTGGTGCCAGTGCACTCTCTGGACTCACTGCACTGCATCCCCAGTGGTGCCAATGCACTCTCTGGACTCACTGCTGTGCATCCCCAGTGGTGCCAGTACACTCACTGGACTGACTGAAGTGCATTCCCAGTGGTGACATTGAAGTCTTTGGACTCACTGCACTCCATCCCCACTGGTGCCTTTGCACTCCCTGGACTCACTGCACTGCTCCAGCCGCGGCAGCCGCTCCAGCCGCGGTAGCCCTCCAGCCGTGGCAGCCGCTCCACTCGGTAGCGGCTGGAGCGGCTGCCGCGGCTGGAGCGGCTGGAGCGGCTGCCGCGGCTGGAGCGGCTGCCGCGGATGGAGAGGCTGGCGCGGCTGGAGGGGCTGGAGCGGCTGCCGCGGCTGCCGCGGCTGGAGCGTCTGCCGCGGCTGGAGCGTCTGCCGCGGCTGGAGGGGCTACCGCGGGGTTGACTCGGCTGGAGCGGATGCCGAGGCTGGAACGGCACTCTCTGGACTCACTGAAATGCATTCTCAGTGGTGCCAGTGCACTCTCTGGACTCACTGCTCTGCATCCCCAGTGGTGCTAGTGCACTCTCTGGACTCACTGCAGTGCATCCCCAGTGGTGCCAGTGCGCTCTCAGGACTCACTGCAGGGCATCCCCAGTGGTGCCAGTGCACTCTCTGGACTCACTGCACTGCATCCCCAGTCCTGCCAGTGCACTCTCTTGACTCACTGCAGTGCATCCCCAGTGGTGCCAGTACACTCACTGGACTGACTGAAGTGCATCCCCAGTGGTGTCAGTGCACTCACTGGAGTCACTGCACTGCATCCCCAGTGGTGCAAGTGCACTCCCTGGACTCACTGCACTGCATTCCCAGTGGTGACAGTGAAGTCTTTGGACTCACTGCACTCCATCCCCACTGGTGCCTTTGCACTCCCTGGACTCACTGCACTGCTCCAGCCGCGGCAGCCGCTCCAGCCGCGGTAGCCCTCCAGCCGTGGCAGCCGCTCCACTCGGTAGCGGCTGGAGCGGCTGCCGCGGTTGGAGCGGCTGGAGCGGCTGCCGCGGCTGGAGCGGCTGCCGCGGATGGAGAGGCTGGCGAGGCTGGAGGGGCTGGAGCGGCTGCCGCGGCTGGAGCGGCTGGAGCGGCTGCCGCGGCTGGAGCGTCTGCCGCGGCTGGAGGGCCTACCGCGGGGTTGACTCGGCTGGAGCGGATACCGAGGCTGGAACGGCACTCTCTGGACTCACTGAAATGCATTCTCAGTGGTGCCAGTGCACTCTCTGGACTCACTGCTCTGCATCCCCAGTGGTGCTAGTGCACTCTGGACTCACTGCAGTGCATCCCCAGTGGTGCCAGTGCACTCTCTGGACTCACTGCACCGCATTCCCACTGGTGTCAGTGCACTCTGTGGACTCACTGCACTGCATCCCCAGTGGTGTCAGTGCACTCTCTGGACTCCCGGCACCGTATCCCCAGTGGTGCCAGTGCATTCGCTGGACTCACGGCACTGCATCCACAGTGGTGCCAGTGCACTCTCTGGACTCACTGAAGTGCATTCTCAGTGGAGCCAGTGCACTCTCTGGACTCACTGCACTGCATCCCCAGTGGTGCCAGTGCACTCTCTGGACTCACTGCAGTGCATCCCAAGTGGTGCCAATGCACTCTCTGGACTCACTGCAGTGCATCCCCAGTGGTGCCAGTACACTCACTGGACTCACTGCACTGCATCCCCAGTGGTGCCAGTGCAGTCTCTGCACTCACTGAAGTGCATCTCCAGTGGTGCCAGAGCACTCTCTGGACTCACTGCAGTGCATCCCAGTGGTGCCAGTGCACTCTCTGGACACTCTGCACTGCATCCCCACTGGTGCCAGTGCACTCTCTGGACTCACTGCACTGCATCCCCAGTGGTGCCAGTGCACTCTCTGGACTCACTGCACTGCATCTCCAATGGTGCCAGTGCACTCTCTGGACTCACTGCACTGCATCCCCAGTGGTGCCAATGCACTCTCTGGACTCACTGCTGTGCATCCCCAGTGGTGCCAGTACACTCACTGGACTGACTGAAGTGCATTCCCAGTGGTGACATTGAAGTCTTTGGACTCACTGCACTCCATCCCCACTGGTGCCTTTGCACTCCCTGGACTCACTGCACTGCTCCAGCCGCGGCAGCCGCTCCAGCCGCGGTAGCCCTCCAGCCGTGGCAGCCGCTCCACTCGGTAGCGGCTGGAGCGGCTGCCGCGGCTGGAGCGGCTGGAGCGGCTGCCGCGGCTGGAGCGGCTGCCGCGGATGGAGAGGCTGGCGCGGCTGGAGGGGCTGGAGCGGCTGCCGCGGCTGGAGCGGCTGCCGCGGCTGGAGCGTCTGCCGCGGCTGGAGGGGCTACCGCGGGGTTGACTCGGCTGGAGCGGATGCCGAGGCTGGAACGGCACTCTCTGGACTCACTGAAATGCATTCTCAGTGGTGCCAGTGCACTCTCTGGACTCACTGCTCTGCATCCCCAGTGGTGCTAGTGCACTCTCTGGACTCACTGCAGTGCATCCCCAGTGGTGCCATTGCACTCTCTGGACTCACTGCACCGCATTCCCACTGGTGCCAGTGCGCTCTCTGGACTCACTGCACTGCATCCCCAGTGGTGCCAGTGCGCTCTCAGGACTCACTGCAGGGCATCCCCAGTGGTGCCAGTGCACTCTCTGGACTCACTGCACTGCATCCCCAGTCCTGCCAGTGCACTCTCTTGACTCACTGCAGTGCATCCCCAGTGGTGCCAGTACACTCACTGGACTGACTGAAGTGCATCCCCAGTGGTGCCAGTGCACTCTCTGGACTCACTGCATTGCATCCTCAGTGGTGCCAGTGCACTCTCTGGACTCACTGCACTGCATCCCCAGTCCTGCCAGTGCACTCTCTGGACTCACTGCACTGCATCCCCAATGGTGCCAGTGCACTCTCTGGACTCACTGCACTGCTCCAGCCGCGGCAGCCTCTCCAGGCGCACCAGCCGCGGCATCCGCTCCAGCCTCGGCATCCGCTCCAGCCGCGTTAACCGCTCCAGCCGCGGTAGCTCCTCCAGCCGCGCCAGCCGCTCCAGCCGCGGCAGCCGCTCCAGCCGCTCCAGCCGCGGCATCCGCTCCAGCCGCTCCAGCCGCGGCAGCCGCTCCAACCGCGGCAGCCGCTCCAGTCGCGGCAGCCGCTCCAGCCGCTCCAGCCGCGGCAGCCGCTCCAGCCGCTACCGAGTGGAGCGGCTGCCACGGCTGGAGGGCTACCGCGGCTGGAGCGGCTGCCGCGGCTGGAGAGGCTGGCGCGGCTGGAGGGGCTGGAGCGGCTGCCGCGGCTGGAGCGGCTGGAGCGGCTGCCGCGGCTGGAGCGTCTGCCGCGGCTGGAGGGGCTACCGCGGGGTTGACTCGGCTGGAGCGGATGCCGAGGCTGGAACGGCACTCTCTGGACTCACTGAAATGCATTCTCAGTGGTGCCAGTGCACTCTCTGGACTCACTGCAGTGCATCCCCAGTGGTGCCAGTGCACTCTCTGGACTCACTGCACTGCATCCCCAGTCCTGCCAGTGCACTCTCTTGACTCACTGCAGTGCATCCCCAGTGGTGCCAGTACACTCACTGGACTGACTGAAGTGCATCCCCAGTGGTGTCAGTGCACTCACTGGAGTCACTGCACTGCATCCCCAGTGGTGCAAGTGCACTCCCTGGACTCACTGCACTGCATTCCCAGTGGTGACAGTGAAGTCTTTGGACTCACTGCACTCCATCCCCACTGGTGCCTTTGCACTCCCTGGACTCACTGCACTGCTCCAGCCGCGGCAGCCGCTCCAGCCGCGGTAGCCCTCCAGCCGTGGCAGCCGCTCCACTCGGTAGCGGCTGGAGCGGCTGCCGCGGTTGGAGCGGCTGGAGCGGCTGCCGCGGCTGGAGCGGCTGCCGCGGATGGAGAGGCTGGCGAGGCTGGAGGGGCTGGAGCGGCTGCCGCGGCTGGAGCGGCTGGAGCGGCTGCCGCAGCTGGAGCGTCTGCCGCGGCTGGAGGGCCTACCGCGGGGTTGACTCGGCTGGAGCGGATACCGAGGCTGGAACGGCACTCTCTGGACTCACTGAAATGCATTCTCAGTGGTGCCAGTGCACTCTCTGGACTCACTGCTCTGCATCCCCAGTGGTGCTAGTGCACTCTGGACTCACTGCAGTGCATCCCCAGTGGTGCCAGTGCACTCTCTGGACTCACTGCACCGCATTCCCACTGGTGTCAGTGCACTCTGTGGACTCACTGCACTGCATCCCCAGTGGTGTCAGTGCACTCTCTGGACTCCCGGCACCGTATCCCCAGTGGTGCCAGTGCATTCGCTGGACTCACGGCACTGCATCCACAGTGGTGCCAGTGCACTCTCTGGACTCACTGAAGTGCATTCTCAGTGGAGCCAGTGCACTCTCTGGACTCACTGCACTGCATCCCCAGTGGTGCCAGTGCACTCTCTGGACTCACTGCAGTGCATCCCAAGTGGTGCCAATGCACTCTCTGGACTCACTGCAGTGCATCCCCAGTGGTGCCAGTACACTCACTGGACTCACTGCACTGCATCCCCAGTGGTGCCAGTGCAGTCTCTGCACTCACTGAAGTGCATCTCCAGTGGTGCCAGAGCACTCTCTGGACTCACTGCAGTGCATCCCAGTGGTGCCAGTGCACTCTCTGGACACTCTGCACTGCATCCCCACTGGTGCCAGTGCACTCTCTGGACTCACTGCACTGCATCCCCAGTGGTGCCAGTGCACTCTCTGGACTCACTGCACTGCATCTCCAATGGTGCCAGTGCACTCTCTGGACTCACTGCACTGCATCCCCAGTGGTGCCAATGCACTCTCTGGACTCACTGCTGTGCATCCCCAGTGGTGCCAGTACACTCACTGGACTGACTGAAGTGCATTGCCAGTGGTGACATTGAAGTCTTTGGACTCACTGCACTCCATCCCCACTGGTGCCTTTGCACTCCCTGGACTCACTGCACTGCTCCAGCCGCGGCAGCCGCTCCAGCCGCGGTAGCCCTCCAGCCGTGGCAGCCGCTCCACTCGGTAGCGGCTGGAGCGGCTGCCGCGGCTGGAGCGGCTGGAGCGGCTGCCGCGGCTGGAGCGGCTGCCGCGGATGGAGAGGCTGGCGCGGCTGGAGGGGCTGGAGCGGCTGCCGCGGCTGGAGCGGCTGGAGCGGCTGCCGCGGCTGGAGCGTCTGCCGCGGCTGGAGGGGCTACCGCGGGGTTGACTCGGCTGGAGCGGATGCCGAGGCTGGAACGGCACTCTCTGGACTCACTGAAATGCATTCTCAGTGGTGCCAGTGCACTCTCTGGACTCACTGCTCTGCATCCCCAGTGGTGCTAGTGCACTCTCTGGACTCACTGCAGTGCATCCCCAGTGGTGCCATTGCACTCTCTGGACTCACTGCACCGCATTCCCACTGGTGCCAGTGCGCTCTCTGGACTCACTGCACTGCATCCCCAGTGGTGCCAGTGCGCTCTCAGGACTCACTGCAGGGCATCCCCAGTGGTGCCAGTGCACTCTCTGGACTCACTGCACTGCATCCCCAGTCCTGCCAGTGCACTCTCTTGACTCACTGCAGTGCATCCCCAGTGGTGCCAGTACACTCACTGGACTGACTGAAGTGCATCCCCAGTGGTGCCAGTGCACTCTCTGGACTCACAGCACTGCATGCCCAGTGGTGCCAGTGCACTCTCTGGACTCACTGCATTGCATCCTCAGTGGTGCCAGTGCACTCTCTGGACTCACTGCACTGCATCCCCAGTCCTGCCAGTGCACTCTCTGGACTCACTGCACTGCATCCCCAATGGTGCCAGTGCACTCTCTGGACTCACTGCACTGCTCCAGCCGCGGCAGCCTCTCCAGGCGCACCAGCCGCGGCATCCGCTCCAGCCTCGGCATCCGCTCCAGCCGCGTTAACCGCTCCAGCCGCGGTAGCTCCTCCAGCCGCGCCAGCCGCTCCAGCCGCGGCAGCCGCTCCAGCCGCTCCAGCCGCGGCATCCGCTCCAGCCGCTCCAGCCGCGGCAGCCGCTCCAACCGCGGCAGCCGCTCCAGTCGCGGCAGCCGCTCCAGCCGCTCCAGCCGCGGCAGCCGCTCCAGCCGCTACCGAGTGGAGCGGCTGCCACGGCTGGAGGGCTACCGCGGCTGGAGCGGCTGCCGCGGCTGGAGAGGCTGGCGCGGCTGGAGGGGCTGGAGCGGCTGCCGCGGCTGGAGCGGCTGGAGCGGCTGCCGCGGCTGGAGCGTCTGCCGCGGCTGGAGGGGCTACCGCGGGGTTGACTCGGCTGGAGCGGATGCCGAGGCTGGAACGGCACTCTCTGGACTCACTGAAATGCATTCTCAGTGGTGCCAGTGCACTCTCTGGACTCACTGCAGTGCATCCCCAGTGGTGCCAGTGCACTCTCTGGACTCACTGCACTGCATCCCCAGTCCTGCCAGTGCACTCTCTTGACTCACTGCAGTGCATCCCCAGTGGTGCCAGTACACTCACTGGACTGACTGAAGTGCATCCCCAGTGGTGTCAGTGCACTCACTGGAGTCACTGCACTGCATCCCCAGTGGTGCAAGTGCACTCCCTGGACTCACTGCACTGCATTCCCAGTGGTGACAGTGAAGTCTTTGGACTCACTGCACTCCATCCCCACTGGTGCCTTTGCACTCCCTGGACTCACTGCACTGCTCCAGCCGCGGCAGCCGCTCCAGCCGCGGTAGCCCTCCAGCCGTGGCAGCCGCTCCACTCGGTAGCGGCTGGAGCGGCTGCCGCGGTTGGAGCGGCTGGAGCGGCTGCCGCGGCTGGAGCGGCTGCCGCGGATGGAGAGGCTGGCGAGGCTGGAGGGGCTGGAGCGGCTGCCGCGGCTGGAGCGGCTGGAGCGGCTGCCGCGGCTGGAGCGTCTGCCGCGGCTGGAGGGCCTACCGCGGGGTTGACTCGGCTGGAGCGGATACCGAGGCTGGAACGGCACTCTCTGGACTCACTGAAATGCATTCTCAGTGGTGCCAGTGCACTCTCTGGACTCACTGCTCTGCATCCCCAGTGGTGCTAGTGCACTCTGGACTCACTGCAGTGCATCCCCAGTGGTGCCAGTGCACTCTCTGGACTCACTGCACCGCATTCCCACTGGTGTCAGTGCACTCTGTGGACTCACTGCACTGCATCCCCAGTGGTGTCAGTGCACTCTCTGGACTCCCGGCACCGTATCCCCAGTGGTGCCAGTGCATTCGCTGGACTCACGGCACTGCATCCACAGTGGTGCCAGTGCACTCTCTGGACTCACTGAAGTGCATTCTCAGTGGAGCCAGTGCACTCTCTGGACTCACTGCACTGCATCCCCAGTGGTGCCAGTGCACTCTCTGGACTCACTGCAGTGCATCCCAAGTGGTGCCAATGCACTCTCTGGACTCACTGCAGTGCATCCCCAGTGGTGCCAGTACACTCACTGGACTCACTGCACTGCATCCCCAGTGGTGCCAGTGCAGTCTCTGCACTCACTGAAGTGCATCTCCAGTGGTGCCAGAGCACTCTCTGGACTCACTGCAGTGCATCCCAGTGGTGCCAGTGCACTCTCTGGACTCACTGCACTGCATCTCCAATGGTGCCAGTGCACTCTCTGGACTCACTGCACTGCATCCCCAGTGGTGCCAATGCACTCTCTGGACTCACTGCTGTGCATCCCCAGTGGTGCCAGTACACTCACTGGACTGACTGAAGTGCATTCCCAGTGGTGACATTGAAGTCTTTGGACTCACTGCACTCCATCCCCACTGGTGCCTTTGCACTCCCTGGACTCACTGCACTGCTCCAGCCGCGGCAGCCGCTCCAGCCGCGGTAGCCCTCCAGCCGTGGCAGCCGCTCCACTCGGTAGCGGCTGGAGCGGCTGCCGCGGCTGGAGCGGCTGGAGCGGCTGCCGCGGCTGGAGCGGCTGCCGCGGATGGAGAGGCTGGCGCGGCTGGAGGGGCTGGAGCGGCTGCCGCGGCTGGAGCGGCTGGAGCGGCTGCCGCGGCTGGAGCGTCTGCCGCGGCTGGAGGGGCTACCGCGGGGTTGACTCGGCTGGAGCGGATGCCGAGGCTGGAACGGCACTCTCTGGACTCACTGAAATGCATTCTCAGTGGTGCCAGTGCACTCTCTGGACTCACTGCTCTGCATCCCCAGTGGTGCTAGTGCACTCTCTGGACTCACTGCAGTGCATCCCCAGTGGTGCCATTGCACTCTCTGGACTCACTGCACCGCATTCCCACTGGTGCCAGTGCGCTCTCTGGACTCACTGCACTGCATCCCCAGTGGTGCCAGTGCGCTCTCAGGACTCACTGCAGGGCATCCCCAGTGGTGCCAGTGCACTCTCTGGACTCACTGCACTGCATCCCCAGTCCTGCCAGTGCACTCTCTTGACTCACTGCAGTGCATCCCCAGTGGTGCCAGTACACTCACTGGACTGACTGAAGTGCATCCCCAGTGGTGTCAGTGCACTCACTGGAGTCACTGCACTGCATCCCCAGTGGTGCAAGTGCACTCCCTGGACTCACTGCACTGCATTCCCAGTGGTGACAGTGAAGTCTTTGGACTCACTGCACTCCATCCCCACTGGTGCCTTTGCACTCCCTGGACTCACTGCACTGCATCCCCAGTGGTGCCAGTACACTCACTGGACTCACTGCACTGCATCCCCAGTGGTGCCAGTGCAGTCTCTGCACTCACTGAAGTGCATCTCCAGTGGTGCCAGAGCACTCTCTGGACTCACTGCAGTGCATCCCAGTGGTGCCAGTGCACTCTCTGGACTCACTGCACTGCATCCCCAGTGGTGCCAGTGCACTCTCTGGACTCACTGCAGTGCATCCCCAGTGGTGCCAGTGCACTCTCTGGACTCACTGCACTGCATCCCCAGTGGTGCCAATGCACTCTCTGGACTCACTGCTGTGCATCCCCAGTGGTGCCAGTACACTCACTGGACTGACTGAAGTGCATTCCCAGTGGTGACATTGAAGTCTTTGGACTCACTGCACTCCATCCCCACTGGTGCCTTTGCACTCCCTGGACTCACTGCACTGCTCCAGCCGCGGCAGCCGCTCCAGCCGCGGTAGCCCTCCAGCCGTGGCAGCCGCTCCACTCGGTAGCGGCTGGAGCGGCTGCCGCGGCTGGAGCGGCTGGAGCGGCTGCCGCGGCTGGAGCGGCTGCCGCGGATGGAGAGGCTGGCGCGGCTGGAGGGGCTGGAGCGGCTGCCGCGGCTGGAGCGGCTGGAGCGGCTGCCGCGGCTGGAGCGTCTGCCGCGGCTGGAGGGGCTACCGCGGGGTTGACTCGGCTGGAGCGGATGCCGAGGCTGGAACGGCACTCTCTGGACTCACTGAAATGCATTCTCAGTGGTGCCAGTGCACTCTCTGGACTCACTGCTCTGCATCCCCAGTGGTGCTAGTGCACTCTCTGGACTCACTGCAGTGCATCCCCAGTGGTGCCATTGCACTCTCTGGACTCACTGCACCGCATTCCCACTGGTGCCAGTGCGCTCTCTGGACTCACTGCACTGCATCCCCAGTGGTGCCAGTGCGCTCTCAGGACTCACTGCAGGGCATCCCCAGTGGTGCCAGTGCACTCTCTGGACTCACTGCACTGCATCCCCAGTCCTGCCAGTGCACTCTCTTGACTCACTGCAGTGCATCCCCAGTGGTGCCAGTACACTCACTGGACTGACTGAAGTGCATCCCCAGTGGTGTCAGTGCACTCACTGGAGTCACTGCACTGCATCCCCAGTGGTGCAAGTGCACTCACTGGACTCACTGCACTGCATTCCCAGTGGTGACAGTGAAGTCTTTGGACTCACTGCACTCCATCCCCACTGGTGCCTTTGCACTCCCTGGACTCACTGCACTGCTCCAGCCGCGGCAGCCGCTCCAGCCGCGGTAGCCCTCCAGCCGTGGCAGCCGCTCCACTCGGTAGCGGCTGGAGCGGCTGCCGCGGTTGGAGCGGCTGGAGCGGCTGCCGCGGCTGGAGCGGCTGCCGCGGATGGAGAGGCTGGCGAGGCTGGAGGGGCTGGAGCGGCTGCCGCGGCTGGAGCGGCTGGAGCGGCTGCCGCGGCTGGAGCGTCTGCCGCGGCTGGAGGGCCTACCGCGGGGTTGACTCGGCTGGAGCGGATACCGAGGCTGGAACGGCACTCTCTGGACTCACTGAAATGCATTCTCAGTGGTGCCAGTGCACTCTCTGGACTCACTGCTCTGCATCCCCAGTGGTGCTAGTGCACTCTGGACTCACTGCAGTGCATCCCCAGTGGTGCCAGTGCACTCTCTGGACTCACTGCACCGCATTCCCACTGGTGTCAGTGCACTCTGTGGACTCACTGCACTGCATCCCCAGTGGTGTCAGTGCACTCTCTGGACTCCCGGCACCGTATCCCCAGTGGTGCCAGTGCATTCGCTGGACTCACGGCACTGCATCCACAGTGGTGCCAGTGCACTCTCTGGACTCACTGAAGTGCATTCTCAGTGGAGCCAGTGCACTCTCTGGACTCACTGCACTGCATCCCCAGTGGTGCCAGTGCACTCTCTGGACTCACTGCAGTGCATCCCAAGTGGTGCCAATGCACTCTCTGGACTCACTGCAGTGCATCCCCAGTGGTGCCAGTACACTCACTGGACTCACTGCACTGCATCCCCACTGGTGCCAGTGCACTCTCTGGACTCACTGCACTGCATCCCCAGTGGTGCCAGTGCACTCTCTGGACTCACTGCACTGCATCTCCAATGGTGCCAGTGCACTCTCTGGACTCACTGCACTGCATCCCCAGTGGTGCCAATGCACTTTCTGGACTCACTGCTGTGCATCCCCAGTGGTGCCAGTACACTCACTGGACTGACTGAAGTGCATTCCCAGTGGTGACATTGAAGTCTTTGGACTCACTGCACTCCATCCCCACTGGTGCCTTTGCACTCCCTGGACTCACTGCACTGCTCCAGCCGCGGCAGCCGCTCCAGCCGCGGTAGCCCTCCAGCCGTGGCAGCCGCTCCACTCGGTAGCGGCTGGAGCGGCTGCCGCGGCTGGAGCGGCTGGAGCGGCTGCCGCGGCTGGAGCGGCTGCCGCGGATGGAGAGGCTGGCGCGGCTGGAGGGGCTGGAGCGGCTGCCGCGGCTGGAGCGGCTGGAGCGGCTGCCGCGGCTGGAGCGTCTGCCGCGGCTGGAGGGGCTACCGCGGGGTTGACTCGGCTGGAGCGGATGCCGAGGCTGGAACGGCACTCTCTGGACTCACTGAAATGCATTCTCAGTGGTGCCAGTGCACTCTCTGGACTCACTGCTCTGCATCCCCAGTGGTGCTAGTGCACTCTCTGGACTCACTGCAGTGCATCCCCAGTGGTGCCATTGCACTCTCTGGACTCACTGCACCGCATTCCCACTGGTGCCAGTGCGCTCTCTGGACTCACTGCACTGCATCCCCAGTGGTGCCAGTGCGCTCTCAGGACTCACTGCAGGGCATCCCCAGTGGTGCCAGTGCACTCTCTGGACTCACTGCACTGCATCCCCAGTCCTGCCAGTGCACTCTCTTGACTCACTGCAGTGCATCCCCAGTGGTGCCAGTACACTCACTGGACTGACTGAAGTGCATCCCCAGTGGTGTCAGTGCACTCACTGGAGTCACTGCACTGCATCCCCAGTGGTGCAAGTGCACTCCCTGGACTCACTGCACTGCATTCCCAGTGGTGACAGTGAAGTCTTTGGACTCACTGCACTCCATCCCCACTGGTGCCTTTGCACTCCCTGGACTCACTGCACTGCTCCAGCCGCGGCAGCCGCTCCAGCCGCGGTAGCCCTCCAGCCGTGGCAGCCGCTCCACTCGGTAGCGGCTGGAGCGGCTGCCGCGGTTGGAGCGGCTGGAGCGGCTGCCGCGGCTGGAGCGGCTGCCGCGGATGGAGAGGCTGGCGAGGCTGGAGGGGCTGGAGCGGCTGCCGCGGCTGGAGCGGCTGGAGCGGCTGCCGCGGCTGGAGCGTCTGCCGCGGCTGGAGGGCCTACCGCGGGGTTGACTCGGCTGGAGCGGATACCGAGGCTGGAACGGCACTCTCTGGACTCACTGAAATGCATTCTCAGTGGTGCCAGTGCACTCTCTGGACTCACTGCTCTGCATCCCCAGTGGTGCTAGTGCACTCTGGACTCACTGCAGTGCATCCCCAGTGGTGCCAGTGCACTCTCTGGACTCACTGCACCGCATTCCCACTGGTGTCAGTGCACTCTGTGGACTCACTGCACTGCATCCCCAGTGGTGTCAGTGCACTCTCTGGACTCCCGGCACCGTATCCCCAGTGGTGCCAGTGCATTCGCTGGACTCACGGCACTGCATCCACAGTGGTGCCAGTGCACTCTCTGGACTCACTGAAGTGCATTCTCAGTGGAGCCAGTGCACTCTCTGGACTCACTGCACTGCATCCCCAGTGGTGCCAGTGCACTCTCTGGACTCACTGCAGTGCATCCCAAGTGGTGCCAATGCACTCTCTGGACTCACTGCAGTGCATCCCCAGTGGTGCCAGTACACTCACTGGACTCACTGCACTGCATCCCCAGTGGTGCCAGTGCAGTCTCTGCACTCACTGAAGTGCATCTCCAGTGGTGCCAGAGCACTCTCTGGACTCACTGCAGTGCATCACCTGTGGTGCCAGTGCACTCTCTGGACACTCTGCACTGCATCCCCACTGGTGCCAGTGCACTCTCTGGACTCACTGCACTGCATCCCCAGTGGTGCCAGTGCACTCTCTGGACTCACTGCACTGCATCTCCAATGGTGCCAGTGCACTCTCTGGACTCACTGCACTGCATCCCCAGTGGTGCCAATGCACTCTCTGGACTCACTGCTGTGCATCCCCAGTGGTGCCAGTACACTCACTGGACTGACTGAAGTGCATTCCCAGTGGTGACATTGAAGTCTTTGGACTCACTGCACTCCATCCCCACTGGTGCCTTTGCACTCCCTGGACTCACTGCACTGCTCCAGCCGCGGCAGCCGCTCCAGCCGCGGTAGCCCTCCAGCCGTGGCAGCCGCTCCACTCGGTAGCGGCTGGAGCGGCTGCCGCGGCTGGAGCGGCTGCCGCGGCTGGAGCGGCTGCCGCGGATGGAGAGGCTGGCGCGGCTGGAGGGGCTGGAGCGGCTGCCGCGGCTGGAGCGGCTGGAGCGGCTGCCGCGGCTGGAGCGTCTGCCGCGGCTGGAGGGGCTACCGCGGGGTTGACTCGGCTGGAGCGGATGCCGAGGCTGGAACGGCACTCTCTGGACTCACTGAAATGCATTCTCAGTGGTGCCAGTGCACTCTCTGGACTCACTGCTCTGCATCCCCAGTGGTGCTAGTGCACTCTCTGGACTCACTGCAGTGCATCCCCAGTGGTGCCATTGCACTCTCTGGACTCACTGCACCGCATTCCCACTGGTGCCAGTGCTCTCTCTGGACTCACTGCACTGCATCCCCAGTGGTGCCAGTGCGCTCTCAGGACTCACTGCAGGGCATCCCCAGTGGTGCCAGTGCACTCTCTGGACTCACTGCACTGCATCCCCAGTCCTGCCAGTGCACTCTCTTGACTCACTGCAGTGCATCCCCAGTGGTGCCAGTACACTCACTGGACTGACTGAAGTGCATCCCCAGTGGTGCCAGTGCACTCTCTGGACTCACAGCACTGCATGCCCAGTGGTGCCAGTGCACTCTCTGGACTCACTGCATTGCATCCTCAGTGGTGCCAGTGCACTCTCTGGACTCACTGCACTGCATCCCCAGTCCTGCCAGTGCACTCTCTGGACTCACTGCACTGCATCCCCAATGGTGCCAGTGCACTCTCTGGACTCACTGCACTGCTCCAGCCGCGGCAGCCTCTCCAGGCGCACCAGCCGCGGCATCCGCTCCAGCCTCGGCATCCGCTCCAGCCGCGTTAACCGCTCCAGCCGCGGTAGCTCCTCCAGCCGCGCCAGCCGCTCCAGCCGCGGCAGCCGCTCCAGCCGCTCCAGCCGCGGCATCCGCTCCAGCCGCTCCAGCCGCGGCAGCCGCTCCAACCGCGGCAGCCGCTCCAGTCGCGGCAGCCGCTCCAGCCGCTCCAGCCGCGGCAGCCGCTCCAGCCGCTACCGAGTGGAGCGGCTGCCACGGCTGGAGGGCTACCGCGGCTGGAGCGGCTGCCGCGGCTGGAGAGGCTGGCGCGGCTGGAGGGGCTGGAGCGGCTGCCGCGGCTGGAGCGGCTGGAGCGGCTGCCGCGGCTGGAGCGTCTGCCGCGGCTGGAGGGGCTACCGCGGGGTTGACTCGGCTGGAGCGGATGCCGAGGCTGGAACGGCACTCTCTGGACTCACTGAAATGCATTCTCAGTGGTGCCAGTGCACTCTCTGGACTCACTGCTCTGCATCCCCAGTGGTGCTAGTGCACTCTCTGGACTCACTGCAGTGCATCCCCAGTGGTGCCATTGCACTCTCTGGACTCACTGCACCGCATTCCCACTGGTGCCAGTGCGCTCTCTGGACTCACTGCACTGCATCCCCAGTGGTGCCAGTGCGCTCTCAGGACTCACTGCAGGGCATCCCCAGTGGTGCCAGTGCACTCTCTGGACTCACTGCACTGCATCCCCAGTCCTGCCAGTGCACTCTCTTGACTCACTGCAGTGCATCCCCAGTGGTGCCAGTACACTCACTGGACTGACTGAAGTGCATCCCCAGTGGTGTCAGTGCACTCACTGGAGTCACTGCACTGCATCCCCAGTGGTGCAAGTGCACTCCCTGGACTCACTGCACTGCATTCCCAGTGGTGACAGTGAAGTCTTTGGACTCACTGCACTCCATCCCCACTGGTGCCTTTGCACTCCCTGGACTCACTGCACTGCTCCAGCCGCGGCAGCCGCTCCAGCCGCGGTAGCCCTCCAGCCGTGGCAGCCGCTCCACTCGGTAGCGGCTGGAGCGGCTGCCGCGGTTGGAGCGGCTGGAGCGGCTGCCGCGGCTGGAGCGGCTGCCGCGGATGGAGAGGCTGGCGAGGCTGGAGGGGCTGGAGCGGCTGCCGCGGCTGGAGCGGCTGGAGCGGCTGCCGCGGCTGGAGCGTCTGCCGCGGCTGGAGGGCCTACCGCGGGGTTGACTCGGCTGGAGCGGATACCGAGGCTGGAACGGCACTCTCTGGACTCACTGAAATGCATTCTCAGTGGTGCCAGTGCACTCTCTGGACTCACTGCTCTGCATCCCCAGTGGTGCTAGTGCACTCTGGACTCACTGCAGTGCATCCCCAGTGGTGCCAGTGCACTCTCTGGACTCACTGCACCGCATTCCCACTGGTGTCAGTGCACTCTGTGGACTCACTGCACTGCATCCCCAGTGGTGTCAGTGCACTCTCTGGACTCCCGGCACCGTATCCCCAGTGGTGCCAGTGCATTCGCTGGACTCACGGCACTGCATCCACAGTGGTGCCAGTGCACTCTCTGGACTCACTGAAGTGCATTCTCAGTGGAGCCAGTGCACTCTCTGGACTCACTGCACTGCATCCCCAGTGGTGCCAGTGCACTCTCTGGACTCACTGCAGTGCATCCCAAGTGGTGCCAATGCACTCTCTGGACTCACTGCAGTGCATCCCCAGTGGTGCCAGTACACTCACTGGACTCACTGCACTGCATCCCCAGTGGTGCCAGTGCAGTCTCTGCACTCACTGAAGTGCATCTCCAGTGGTGCCAGAGCACTCTCTGGACTCACTGCAGTGCATCCCAGTGGTGCCAGTGCACTCTCTGGACACTCTGCACTGCATCCCCACTGGTGCCAGTGCACTCTCTGGACTCACTGCACTGCATCCCCAGTGGTGCCAGTGCACTCTCTGGACTCACTGCACTGCATCTCCAATGGTGCCAGTGCACTCTCTGGACTCACTGCACTGCATCCCCAGTGGTGCCAATGCACTCTCTGGACTCACTGCTGTGCATCCCCAGTGGTGCCAGTACACTCACTGGACTGACTGAAGTGCATTCCCAGTGGTGACATTGAAGTCTTTGGACTCACTGCACTCCATCCCCACTGGTGCCTTTGCACTCCCTGGACTCACTGCACTGCTCCAGCCGCGGCAGCCGCTCCAGCCGCGGTAGCCCTCCAGCCGTGGCAGCCGCTCCACTCGGTAGCGGCTGGAGCGGCTGCCGCGGCTGGAGCGGCTGGAGCGGCTGCCGCGGCTGGAGCGGCTGCCGCGGATGGAGAGGCTGGCGCGGCTGGAGGGGCTGGAGCGGCTGCCGCGGCTGGAGCGGCTGGAGCGGCTGCCGCGGCTGGAGCGTCTGCCGCGGCTGGAGGGGCTACCGCGGGGTTGACTCGGCTGGAGCGGATGCCGAGGCTGGAACGGCACTCTCTGGACTCACTGAAATGCATTCTCAGTGGTGCCAGTGCACTCTCTGGACTCACTGCTCTGCATCCCCAGTGGTGCTAGTGCACTCTCTGGACTCACTGCAGTGCATCCCCAGTGGTGCCATTGCACTCTCTGGACTCACTGCACCGCATTCCCACTGGTGCCAGTGCGCTCTCTGGACTCACTGCACTGCATCCCCAGTGGTGCCAGTGCGCTCTCAGGACTCACTGCAGGGCATCCCCAGTGGTGCCAGTGCACTCTCTGGACTCACTGCACTGCATCCCCAGTCCTGCCAGTGCACTCTCTTGACTCACTGCAGTGCATCCCCAGTGGTGCCAGTACACTCACTGGACTGACTGAAGTGCATCCCCAGTGGTGTCAGTGCACTCACTGGAGTCACTGCACTGCATCCCCAGTGGTGCAAGTGCACTCCCTGGACTCACTGCACTGCATTCCCAGTGGTGACAGTGAAGTCTTTGGACTCACTGCACTCCATCCCCACTGGTGCCTTTGCACTCCCTGGACTCACTGCACTGCTCCAGCCGCGGCAGCCGCTCCAGCCGCGGTAGCCCTCCAGCCGTGGCAGCCGCTCCACTCGGTAGCGGCTGGAGCGGCTGCCGCGGTTGGAGCGGCTGGAGCGGCTGCCGCGGCTGGAGCGGCTGCCGCGGATGGAGAGGCTGGCGAGGCTGGAGGGGCTGGAGCGGCTGCCGCGGCTGGAGCGGCTGGAGCGGCTGCCGCGGCTGGAGCGTCTGCCGCGGCTGGAGGGCCTACCGCGGGGTTGACTCGGCTGGAGCGGATACCGAGGCTGGAACGGCACTCTCTGGACTCACTGAAATGCATTCTCAGTGGTGCCAGTGCACTCTCTGGACTCACTGCTCTGCATCCCCAGTGGTGCTAGTGCACTCTGGACTCACTGCAGTGCATCCCCAGTGGTGCCAGTGCACTCTCTGGACTCACTGCACCGCATTCCCACTGGTGTCAGTGCACTCTGTGGACTCACTGCACTGCATCCCCAGTGGTGTCAGTGCACTCTCTGGACTCCCGGCACCGTATCCCCAGTGGTGCCAGTGCATTCGCTGGACTCACGGCACTGCATCCACAGTGGTGCCAGTGCACTCTCTGGACTCACTGAAGTGCATTCTCAGTGGAGCCAGTGCACTCTCTGGACTCACTGCACTGCATCCCCAGTGGTGCCAGTGCACTCTCTGGACTCACTGCAGTGCATCCCAAGTGGTGCCAATGCACTCTCTGGACTCACTGCAGTGCATCCCCAGTGGTGCCAGTACACTCACTGGACTCACTGCACTGCATCCCCAGTGGTGCCAGTGCAGTCTCTGCACTCACTGAAGTGCATCTCCAGTGGTGCCAGAGCACTCTCTGGACTCACTGCAGTGCATCACCTGTGGTGCCAGTGCACTCTCTGGACACTCTGCACTGCATCCCCACTGGTGCCAGTGCACTCTCTGGACTCACTGCACTGCATCCCCAGTGGTGCCAGTGCACTCTCTGGACTCACTGCACTGCATCTCCAATGGTGCCAGTGCACTCTCTGGACTCACTGCACTGCATCCCCAGTGGTGCCAATGCACTCTCTGGACTCACTGCTGTGCATCCCCAGTGGTGCCAGTACACTCACTGGACTGACTGAAGTGCATTCCCAGTGGTGACATTGAAGTCTTTGGACTCACTGCACTCCATCCCCACTGGTGCCTTTGCACTCCCTGGACTCACTGCACTGCTCCAGCCGCGGCAGCCGCTCCAGCCGCGGTAGCCCTCCAGCCGTGGCAGCCGCTCCACTCGGTAGCGGCTGGAGCGGCTGCCGCGGCTGGAGCGGCTGCCGCGGCTGGAGCGGCTGCCGCGGATGGAGAGGCTGGCGCGGCTGGAGGGGCTGGAGCGGCTGCCGCGGCTGGAGCGGCTGGAGCGGCTGCCGCGGCTGGAGCGTCTGCCGCGGCTGGAGGGGCTACCGCGGGGTTGACTCGGCTGGAGCGGATGCCGAGGCTGGAACGGCACTCTCTGGACTCACTGAAATGCATTCTCAGTGGTGCCAGTGCACTCTCTGGACTCACTGCTCTGCATCCCCAGTGGTGCTAGTGCACTCTCTGGACTCACTGCAGTGCATCCCCAGTGGTGCCATTGCACTCTCTGGACTCACTGCACCGCATTCCCACTGGTGCCAGTGCGCTCTCTGGACTCACTGCACTGCATCCCCAGTGGTGCCAGTGCGCTCTCAGGACTCACTGCAGGGCATCCCCAGTGGTGCCAGTGCACTCTCTGGACTCACTGCACTGCATCCCCAGTCCTGCCAGTGCACTCTCTTGACTCACTGCAGTGCATCCCCAGTGGTGCCAGTACACTCACTGGACTGACTGAAGTGCATCCCCAGTGGTGTCAGTGCACTCACTGGAGTCACTGCACTGCATCCCCAGTGGTGCAAGTGCACTCTCTGGACTCACTGCACTGCATTCCCAGTGGTGACAGTGAAGTCTTTGGACTCACTGCACTCCATCCCCACTGGTGCCTTTGCACTCCCTGGACTCACTGCACTGCTCCAGCCGCGGCAGCCGCTCCAGCCGCGGTAGCCCTCCAGCCGTGGCAGCCGCTCCACTCGGTAGCGGCTGGAGCGGCTGCCGCGGTTGGAGCGGCTGGAGCGGCTGCCGCGGCTGGAGCGGCTGCCGCGGATGGAGAGGCTGGCGAGGCTGGAGGGGCTGGAGCGGCTGCCGCGGCTGGAGCGGCTGGAGCGGCTGCCGCGGCTGGAGCGTCTGCCGCGGCTGGAGGGCCTACCGCGGGGTTGACTCGGCTGGAGCGGATACCGAGGCTGGAACGGCACTCTCTGGACTCACTGAAATGCATTCTCAGTGGTGCCAGTGCACTCTCTGGACTCACTGCTCTGCATCCCCAGTGGTGCTAGTGCACTCTGGACTCACTGCAGTGCATCCCCAGTGGTGCCAGTGCACTCTCTGGACTCACTGCACCGCATTCCCACTGGTGTCAGTGCACTCTGTGGACTCACTGCACTGCATCCCCAGTGGTGTCAGTGCACTCTCTGGACTCCCGGCACCGTATCCCCAGTGGTGCCAGTGCATTCGCTGGACTCACGGCACTGCATCCACAGTGGTGCCAGTGCACTCTCTGGACTCACTGAAGTGCATTCTCAGTGGAGCCAGTGCACTCTCTGGACTCACTGCACTGCATCCCCAGTGGTGCCAGTGCACTCTCTGGACTCACTGCAGTGCATCCCAAGTGGTGCCAATGCACTCTCTGGACTCACTGCAGTGCATCCCCAGTGGTGCCAGTACACTCACTGGACTCACTGCACTGCATCCCCAGTGGTGCCAGTGCAGTCTCTGCACTCACTGAAGTGCATCTCCAGTGGTGCCAGAGCACTCTCTGGACTCACTGCAGTGCATCCCAGTGGTGCCAGTGCACTCTCTGGACACTCTGCACTGCATCCCCACTGGTGCCAGTGCACTCTCTGGACTCACTGCACTGCATCCCCAGTGGTGCCAGTGCACTCTCTGGACTCACTGCACTGCATCTCCAATGGTGCCAGTGCACTCTCTGGACTCACTGCTGTGCATCCCCAGTGGTGCCAGTACACTCACTGGACTGACTGAAGTGCATTCCCAGTGGTGACATTGAAGTCTTTGGACTCACGGCACTCCATCCCCACTGGTGCCTTTGCACTCCCTGGACTCACTGCACTGCTCCAGCCGCGGCAGCCGCTCCAGCCGCGGTAGCCCTCCAGCCGTGGCAGCCGCTCCACTCGGTAGCGGCTGGAGCGGCTGCCGCGGCTGGAGCGGCTGGAGCGGCTGCCGCGGCTGGAGCGGCTGCCGCGGTTGGAGCGGCTGGAGCGGCTGCCGCGGCTGGAGCGGCTGCCGCGGATGGAGAGGCTGGCGCGGCTGGAGGGGCTGGAGCGGCTGCCGCGGCTGGAGCGGCTGGAGCGGCTGCCGCGGCTGGAGCGTCTGCCGCGGCTGGAGGGGCTACCGCGGGGTTGACTCGGCTGGAGCGGATGCCGAGGCTGGAACGGCACTCTCTGGACTCACTGAAATGCATTCTCAGTGGTGCCAGTGCACTCTCTGGACTCACTGCTCTGCATCCCCAGTGGTGCTAGTGCACTCTCTGGACTCACTGCAGTGCATCCCCAGTGGTGCCATTGCACTCTCTGGACTCACTGCACCGCATTCCCACTGGTGCCAGTGCGCTCTCTGGACTCACTGCACTGCATCCCCAGTGGTGCCAGTGCGCTCTCAGGACTCACTGCAGGGCATCCCCAGTGGTGCCAGTGCACTCTCTGGACTCACTGCACTGCATCCCCAGTCCTGCCAGTGCACTCTCTTGACTCACTGCAGTGCATCCCCAGTGGTGCCAGTACACTCACTGGACTGACTGAAGTGCATCCCCAGTGGTGTCAGTGCACTCACTGGAGTCACTGCACTGCATCCCCAGTGGTGCAAGTGCACTCCCTGGACTCACTGCACTGCATTCCCAGTGGTGACAGTGAAGTCTTTGGACTCACTGCACTCCATCCCCACTGGTGCCTTTGCACTCCCTGGACTCACTGCACTGCTCCAGCCGCGGCAGCCGCTCCAGCCGCGGTAGCCCTCCAGCCGTGGCAGCCGCTCCACTCGGTAGCGGCTGGAGCGGCTGCCGCGGTTGGAGCGGCTGGAGCGGCTGCCGCGGCTGGAGCGGCTGCCGCGGATGGAGAGGCTGGCGAGGCTGGAGGGGCTGGAGCGGCTGCCGCGGCTGGAGCGGCTGGAGCGGCTGCCGCGGCTGGAGCGTCTGCCGCGGCTGGAGGGCCTACCGCGGGGTTGACTCGGCTGGAGCGGATACCGAGGCTGGAACGGCACTCTCTGGACTCACTGAAATGCATTCTCAGTGGTGCCAGTGCACTCTCTGGACTCACTGCTCTGCATCCCCAGTGGTGCTAGTGCACTCTGGACTCACTGCAGTGCATCCCCAGTGGTGCCAGTGCACTCTCTGGACTCACTGCACCGCATTCCCACTGGTGTCAGTGCACTCTGTGGACTCACTGCACTGCATCCCCAGTGGTGTCAGTGCACTCTCTGGACTCACTGCAGTGCATCCCAAGTGGTGCCAATGCACTCTCTGGACTCACTGCAGTGCATCCCCAGTGGTGCCAGTACACTCACTGGACTCACTGCACTGCATCCCCAGTGGTGCCAGTGCAGTCTCTGCACTCACTGAAGTGCATCTCCAGTGGTGCCAGAGCACTCTCTGGACTCACTGCAGTGCATCCCAGTGGTGCCAGTGCACTCTCTGGACACTCTGCACTGCATCCCCACTGGTGCCAGTGCACTCTCTGGACTCACTGCACTGCATCCCCAGTGGTGCCAGTGCACTCTCTGGACTCACTGCACTGCATCTCCAATGGTGCCAGTGCACTCTCTGGACTCACTGCACTGCATCCCCAGTGGTGCCAATGCACTCTCTGGACTCACTGCTGTGCATCCCCAGTGGTGCCAGTACACTCACTGGACTGACTGAAGTGCATTCCCAGTGGTGACATTGAAGTCTTTGGACTCACTGCACTCCATCCCCACTGGTGCCTTTGCACTCCCTGGACTCACTGCACTGCTCCAGCCGCGGCAGCCGCTCCAGCCGCGGTAGCCCTCCAGCCGTGGCAGCCGCTCCACTCGGTAGCGGCTGGAGCGGCTGCCGCGGCTGGAGCGGCTGGAGCGGCTGCCGCGGCTGGAGCGGCTGCCGCGGATGGAGAGGCTGGCGCGGCTGGAGGGGCTGGAGCGGCTGCCGCGGCTGGAGCGGCTGGAGCGGCTGCCGCGGCTGGAGCGTCTGCCGCGGCTGGAGGGGCTACCGCGGGGTTGACTCGGCTGGAGCGGATGCCGAGGCTGGAACGGCACTCTCTGGACTCACTGAAATGCATTCTCAGTGGTGCCAGTGCACTCTCTGGACTCACTGCTCTGCATCCCCAGTGGTGCTAGTGCACTCTCTGGACTCACTGCAGTGCATCCCCAGTGGTGCCATTGCACTCTCTGGACTCACTGCACCGCATTCCCACTGGTGCCAGTGCGCTCTCTGGACTCACTGCACTGCATCCCCAGTGGTGCCAGTGCGCTCTCAGGACTCACTGCAGGGCATCCCCAGTGGTGCCAGTGCACTCTCTGGACTCACTGCACTGCATCCCCAGTCCTGCCAGTGCACTCTCTTGACTCACTGCAGTGCATCCCCAGTGGTGCCAGTACACTCACTGGACTGACTGAAGTGCATCCCCAGTGGTGCCAGTGCACTCTCTGGACTCACAGCACTGCATGCCCAGTGGTGCCAGTGCACTCTCTGGACTCACTGCATTGCATCCTCAGTGGTGCCAGTGCACTCTCTGGACTCACTGCACTGCATCCCCAGTCCTGCCAGTGCACTCTCTGGACTCACTGCACTGCATCCCCAATGGTGCCAGTGCACTCTCTGGACTCACTGCACTGCTCCAGCCGCGGCAGCCTCTCCAGGCGCACCAGCCGCGGCATCCGCTCCAGCCTCGGCATCCGCTCCAGCCGCGTTAACCGCTCCAGCCGCGGTAGCTCCTCCAGCCGCGCCAGCCGCTCCAGCCGCGGCAGCCGCTCCAGCCGCTCCAGCCGCGGCATCCGCTCCAGCCGCTCCAGCCGCGGCAGCCGCTCCAACCGCGGCAGCCGCTCCAGTCGCGGCAGCCGCTCCAGCCGCTCCAGCCGCGGCAGCCGCTCCAGCCGCTACCGAGTGGAGCGGCTGCCACGGCTGGAGGGCTACCGCGGCTGGAGCGGCTGCCGCGGCTGGAGCAGTGCAGTGAGTCCAGGGAGTGCAAAGGCACCAGTGGGGATGGAGTGCAGTGAGTCCAAAGACTTCACTGTCACCACTGGGAATGCAGTGCAGTGAGTCCAGGGAGTGCACTTGCACCACTGGGGATGCAGTGCAGTGACTCCAGTGAGTGCACTGACACCACTGGGGATGCACTTCAGTCAGTCCAGTGAGTGTACTGGCACCACTGGGGATGCACTGCAGTGAGTCAAGAGAGTGCACTGGCAGGACTGGGGATGCAGTGCAGTGAGTCCAGAGAGTGCACTGGCACCACTGGGGATGCCCTGCAGTGAGTCCTGAGAGCGCACTGGCACCACTGGGGATGCAGTGCAGTGAGTCCAGAGAGCGCACTGGCACCAGTGGGAATGCGGTGCAGTGAGTCCAGAGAGTGCAATGGCACCACTGGGGATGCACTGCAGTGAGTCCAGAGAGTGCACTAGCACCACTGGGGATGCAGAGCAGTGAGTCCAGAGAGTGCACTGGCACCACTGAGAATGCATTTCAGTGAGTCCAGAGAGTGCCGTTCCAGCCTCGGCATCCGCTCCAGCCGAGTCAACCCCGCGGTAGCCCCTCCAGCCGCGGCAGACGCTCCAGCCGCGGCAGCCGCTCCAGCCGCTCCAGCCGCGGCAGCCGCTCCAGCCGCTACCGAGTGGAGCGGCTGCCACGGCTGGAGGGCTACCGCGGCTGGAGCGGCTGCCGCGGCTGGAGCAGTGCAGTGAGTCCAGGGAGTGCAAAGGCACCAGTGGGGATGGAGTGCAGTGAGTCCAAAGACTTCACTGTCACCACTGGGGATGCAGTGCAGTGAGTCCAGAGAGTGCACTGGCACCACTGGGGATGCCCTGCAGTGAGTCCAGAGAGTGCACTGGCACCACTGGGGATGCACTACAGTGAGTCCAGGGATAGCACTGGCACCACTGGGGATGCAGTGCAGTGAGTCCAGAGAGTGCACTGGCACCACTGGGGATGCCCTGCAGTGAGCCCAGAGAGTGCACTGGCACCACTGGGGATGCACTGCAGTGAGTCCAGAGAGTGCACTGGCACCACTGGGGATGCAGTGCAGTGAGTCCAGAGAGTGCACTGGCACCACTGGGGATGCAGTGCAGTGAGTCCAGAGAGTGCACAGGCTCCACTGAGAATGCACTTCAGTGAGTCCAGAGAGTGCACTGGCACCACTGGGGATGCAGTGCAGTGAGTCCAGAGAGTGCACTGGCAGCACTGGGGATGCAGTGCAGTGAGTCCAGAGAGTGCACTGGCACCACAGGTGATGCACTCCAGTGAGTCCAGAGAGTGCACTTGCACCACGGGGGATGCAGTGCAGTGAGTCCAGAGAGCGCACTGGCACCACTGGGGATGCACTGCAGTGAGTCCACAGAGTGCAATGGCACCACTGGGGATGCAGTGCAGTGAGTCCAGAGAGTGCACTGGCACCACTGGGGATGCACTGCAGTGAGTCCAGAGAGTGCACTGGCACCAATGGAGCTTCAGTGCAGTGAGTCCAGAGAGTGCACTGGCACCACTGGGGATGTAGTGCAGTGAGTCCAGAGAGTGCACTGGCACCACTGAAAATGCACTTCAGTGTGTCCAGAGAGTGCACTGGCACCACTGGGGATGCACTGCAGTGAGTCCAGAGAGTGCACTAGCGCCACTGGGGATGCAGTGCAGTGAGTCCAGAGAGTGTACTGGCACCACAGGGGATGCAGTGCAGTGAGTCCAGAGAGTGCACTGGCACCACTGGGGATGCACTGCAGTGAGTCCAGAGAGTGCACTGGCACCACAGGTGATGCAGTGCAGTGAGTCCAGAGAGTGGCGCTCCAGCCTCGTTTTCCGCTCCAGCCGCGTCAACCGCTCCAGCCGCGGTAGCCCCTCCAGCCGAGGCAGACGCTCTAGACGCTCCAACCGCGTCAGCCTCTCCAGCCGCGTTAGCCCCTCCAGCCGCGGCAGCCGCTCCAGCCGCGGCAGCCGCCCCAGCCGCGGTAACCGCTCCAAACGCGGCAGGAGCTCCAGCCGGGGCAGCCGCTCCAGCCGCTACCGAGTGGAGCGGCTGCCACGGCTGGAGCGGTTGCCGCGGTTGGAGCGCCTGCCGTGTTTGGAGCGGCTGCCGCGGCTTCCGCGGCTGGAGCGGCTGCCGCGGTTGGACAGTCTGCCGCGTATGCCGCGGACGGAGCGGCTGCCGCGGCTGCCGCGGCTGCCGAGGCTGGAGGGCTACCGCGGCTGGAGCGACTGCCGCGGCTGGAGTAGTGCAGTGAGTCCAGAGAGTGCACTGGCACCACTGGGGATGCACTTCAGTGTGTCCAGAGAGTGCATTGGCACCACTTGGGATGCAGTGCAGTGAGTCCAGAGAGTGCACTGGCACCATTGGAGATGCAGTGCAGTGAGTCCAGAGAGTGCACTGGCACCACTGGGGGTGCAGTGCAGTGAGTCCAGAGAGTGCACTGGCACCACTGGGGATGCAGTGCAGTGAGTCCAGAGAGTGCACTGGCACCACTGGGGATGCACTGCAGTGAGTCCAGAGAGTTCACTGGCACCACTGGAGATGCACTTCAGTGAGTGCAGAGACTGCACTGGCACCACTGGGGATGCAGTGCAGTGAGTCCAGAGAGTGTACTGGCAACACTGGGGATGCACTGCAGTGAGTCCAGAGAGTTCACTGGCACCACTGGAGATGCACTTCAGTGAGTGCAGAGACTGCACTGGCACCACTGGGGATGCAGTGCAGTGAGTCCAGAGAGTGTACTGGCAACACTGGGGATGCACTGCAGTGAGTCCAGAGAGTGCACTGGCACCACTGGGGATGCAGTGCAGTGAGTCCAGAGAGTGTACTGGCACCACTGGGGATGCACTGCAGTGAGTCCAGAGAGTGCATTGGCACCACTTGGGATGCACTGCAGTGAGTCCAGAGAGTGCACTTGCACCCCTGGGGATGCAGTGCAGTGAGTCCAGAGAGTGCACTGACACCACTGGGGATGCAGTGCAGTGAGTCCAGAGAGTGCACTGGCACCATTGGAGATGCAGTGCAGTGAGTCCAGAGAGTGCACTGGCACCACTGGGGATGCAGTGCAGTGAGTCCAGAGAGTGCACTGGCACCACTGGGTATGCACTGCAGTGAGTCCAGAGAGTTCACTGGCACCACTGGAGATGCACTTCAGTGAGTGCAGAGACTGCACTGGCACCACTGGGGATGCAGTGCAGTGAGTCCAGAGAGTGTACTGGCACCACTGGGGATGCACTGCAGTGAGTCCAGAGAGTGCATTGGCACCACTTGGGATGCACTGCAGTGAGTCCAGAGAGTGCACTTGCACCACTGGGGATGCAGTGCAGTGAGTCCAGAGAGTGCACTGGCACCAATGGGGATGCACTGCAGTGAGTCCACAGAGTGCACTGGCACCACTGGGGATGCAGTGCAGTGAGTCCAGAGAGTGCACTGGCACCACTGGTGATGCAGTACAGTGAGTCCAGAGAGTGCACTGGCACCAGTGGGGATGCAGTGCAGTGAGTCCAGAGAGTGCACTGGCACCACTGGGGATGCACTGCAGTGAGTCCAGAGAGTTCACTGGCACCACTGGAGATGTACTTCAGTGAGTCCAGAGACTGCACTGGCACCACTGGGGATGCAGTGCAGTGAGTCCAGAGCGTGCATTGGCACCACTTGGGATGCACTGCAGTGAGTCCAGAGAGTGCACTGGCACCACTGGGGATGCACTGCAGTGAGTCCAGAGAGTGCATTGGCACCACTTGGGATGCACTGCAGTGAGTCCAGAGAGTGCACTGGCACCACTGGGGATGCAGTGCAGTGAGTCCAGAGAGTGCGCTGGCACCACTGGGGATGCACTGCAGTGAGTCCAGAGAGTGCACTGGCACCAATGGGGATGCACTTCAGTGAGTCCACAGAGTGCACTGGCTCCACTGGGGATGCAGTGCAGTGAGTCCAGAGAGTGCACTGGCACCACTGGGCATGCAGTGCAGTGAGTCCAGAGAGTGCACTGGCACCACTGGGGATGCAGTGCAGTGAGTCCAGAGAGTGCACTGGCACCACTGGGGATGCAGTGCAGTGAGTCCAGAGAGTGCACTGGCACCACTGGGGATGCACTGCAGTGAGTCCAGAGAGTTCACTGGCACCACTGGGGATGCACTTCAGTGAGTGCAGAGACTGCACTGGCACCACTGGGGATGCAGTGCAGTGAGTCCACAGAGTGTACTGGCACCACTGGGGATGCACTGCAGTGAGTCCAGAGAGTGCATTGGCACCACTTGGGATGCACTGCAGTAAGTCCAGAGAGTGCTCTTGCACCACTGGGGATGCACTGCAGTGAGTCCAGAGAGTGCACTGGCACCACTGGGGATGCAGTGCAGTGAGTCCAGAGAATGCACTGGCACCAATGGGGATGCAAAGCAGTGAGTCCACAGAGTGCACTGGCACCACTGGGGATGCAGTACTGTGAGTCCAGAGAGTGCACTGGCACCACTGGGGATGCAGTGCAGTGAGTCCAGAGAGTGCACTGGCACCACTGGGGATGCACTTCAGTGAGTCCAGAGAGTGCACGGGCTCCACTGGGGATGCACTGCAGTGAGTCCACAGAGTGCACTGGCACCACTGGGGATGCAGTGCAGTGAGGCCAGAGAGTGCACTGGCTCCAATGGGGATGCAGTGCAGTTAGTCCAGAGAGTGCACTGGCACCACTGGGTATGCAGTGCAGTGAGTCCAGAGAGTGCACAGGCAAAACTGGGGACGCACTGCAGTGAGTCCAGACAGTGCACTGGCACCACTGGGGATGCAGTGCAGTGAGTCCAGAGTGTGCACTGGCACCACTGGGAATGCAGTGCAGTGAGTCCAGAGATCGCACTGGCACCACGGGGGATGCACTTCAGTGAGTCCAGAGAGTGCACTGGCACCACTGGGGATGCACTGCAGTGAGTCCAGAGAGTGCACTGGCACCACTGGGGATGCACTGCAGTGAGTCCAGAGAGTGCACTGGCACCACTGGGGATGCAGTGCAGTGAGTCCAGAGAGTGCACTGGCACCAGAGGGAATGCACTGCAGTGAGTCCAGTGAGTGCACTGGCACCACTGGGGATGCAGTGCAGTGAGTGCAGGGAGTGCACTGGCACCACTGTGGATGCAGTGCAGTGAGTCCAGAGAGTGCAGTGGCACCACTGGGGATGCAGTGCAGTGAGTCCAGAGAGTGCACAGGCACCACTGGGGATGCAGTGCAGTGAGTCCAGAGAGTGCTCTGGCACCACTGGGGTTACAGTGCAGTGAGTCCAGAGAGTGCACTGGCACCACTGGGGATGCAGTGCAGTGAGTCCAGAGAGTGCACTGGCACCTCTGGTGATGCACTGCAGTTACTCCAGAGAGTGCACTGGCACCACTGGTGATGCAGTACAGTGAGTCCAGAGAGTGCACTGGCACCACTGGGGATTCACTGCAGTGAGTCCAGAGAGTGCACTGGCACCACTGAGAATGCCTTTCAGTGAGTCCAGAGAGTGCACTGGCACCACTGGGGATGCACTGCAGTGAGTCCACAGAGTGCACTAGCACCACTGGGGATGCAGTGCAGTGAGTCCAGAGAGCGTACTGGCACCACTGGGGATGCACTGCAGTGAGTCCAGAGAGTGCACTGGCACCACTGAGAATGCACTTCAGTGAGGCCAGAGAGCGCACTGGCACCACTGGGGATGCAGTGCAGTGAGTCCAGAGAGTGCACTGGCACCACTGGGGATGCACTGCAGTGAGTCCAGAGAGTGCACTGGCACCACTGATGATGCAGTACAGTGAGTCCAGTGAGTGCACTGGCACCACTGGGAATGTAGTGCAGTGACTCGAGAGAGTGCACTGGCACCACAGGGGATGCAGTGCAGTGACTCCAGAGAGTGCACTGGCACCACTTGGGATGCAGTGCAGTGAGTCCAGAGAGTGCACTGGCACCACTGGGGATGCAGTGCAGTGAGTCCAGAGAGTGCATTGGCACCACTGGGGATGCAGTGCAGTGAGTCCAGAGAGTGCACTGGCAGCACTGGGGATGCACTGCAGTGAGTCCACAGAGTGCACTGGTACCACTGGGGATGCAGTGCAGTGAGTCCAGAGAGTGCACTGGCACCACTGGGGATGCAGTGCAGTGAGTCCAGAGAGTGCACTGGCACCACTGGGGATGCAGTGCAGTGAGTCCAGAGAGTGCACTGGCACCACTGGGGATGCAGTGCAGTGAGTCCAGAGAGTGCACTGGCAGCACTGGGGATGCAGTGCAGTGAGTCCAGAGAGTGCACTGGCACCACTGGGGATGCACTGCAGTGAGTCCAGAGAGCGCACTGGCACCACTGGGGATGCACTGCAGTGAGTCCACAGAGTGCACTGGCACCACTGAGAATGCACTTCAGTGAGTCCAGAGAGTGCACTGGTACCACTGGGGATGCACTGCAGTGAGTCCAGAGAGTGCACTAGCACCACTGGGGATGCAGTGCAGTGAATCCAGTGAGTGCACTGGCACCACTGGGGATGCAGTGCAGTGAGTCAAGAGAGTGTACTGGCACCACTGGGGATGCAGTACAGTGAGTCCAGAGAGTGCATTGGCACCATTGGAGATGCAGTGCAGTGAGTCCAGAGAGTGCACTGGCACCACTGGGGATGCACAGCAGTGAGTCCAGAGAGTGCATTGGCACCACTGGGGATGCAGTGCAGTGAGTCCAGAGAGTGCACTGGCACCATTGGAGATGCACTGCAGTGAGTCCAGAGAGTGCACTGGCACCACTGGGGATGCAGTGCAGTGAGTCCAGAGAGTGCACTGGCACCACTGGGGATGCAGTGCAGTGAGTCCAGAGAGTGCACTGGCACCACTGGGGATGCACTGCAGTGAGTCCAGAGAGTTCACTGGCACCACTGGAGATGCACTTCAGTGAGTGCAGAGACTGCACTGGCACCACTGGAGATGCAGTGCAGTGAGTCCAGTGAGTGTACTGGCACCACTGGGGATGCACTGCAGTGAGTCCAGAGAGTGCACTGGCACCACTTGGGATGCACTGCAGTGAGTCCAGAGAGTGCACTTGCACCACTGGGGATGCAGTACAGTGAGTCCAGAGAGTGCACTGGCACCACTGGGGATGCAGTGCAGTGAGTCCAGAGAGTGCACTGGCACCAATGGGGATGCACTTCAGTGAGTCCAGAGAGTGCACTGGCTCCACTGGGGATGCAGTGCAGTGAGTCCAGAGAGTGCACTGGCACCATTGGAGATGCAGTGCAGTGAGTCCAGAGAGTGCACTGGCACCACTGGGGATGCAGTGCAGTGAGTCCAGAGAGTGCACTGGCACCACTGGGGATGCAGTGCAGTGAGTCCAGAGAGTGCACTGGCACCACTGGGGATGCACTGCAGTGAGTCCAGAGAGTTCACTGGCACCACTGGGGATGCACTTCAGTGAGTGCAGAGACTGCACTGGCACCACTGGGGATGCAGTGCAGTGAGTCCAGTGAGTGTACTGGCACCACTGGGGATGCACTGCAGTGAGTCCAGAGAGTGCATTGGCACCACTTGGATGCACTGCAGTGAGTCCAGAGAGTGCACTTGCACCACTGGGGATGCAGTGCAGTGAGTCCAGAGAGTGCACTGGCACCACTGGGGATGCAGTGCAGTGAGTCCAGAGAGTGCACTGGCACCACTGGGGATGCACTGCAGTGAGTCCAGAGAGTGCACTGGCACCACTGATGATGCAGTACAGTGAGTCCAGTGAGTGCACTGGCACCACTGGGGATGTAGCGCAGTGACTCGAGAGAGTGCACTGGCACCACTGGGGATGCAGTGCAGTGACTCCAGAGAGTGCACTGGCACCACTTGGGATGCAGTGCAGTGAGTCCAGAGAGTGCACTGGCACCACTGGGGATGCAGTGCAGTGAGTCCAGAGAGTGCACTGGCACCACTGGGGATGCAGTGCAGTGAGTCCAGAGAGTGCACTGGCACCACTGGGGATGCACTGCAGTGAGTCCAGAGAGTGCACTGGCACCACTGATGATGCAGTACAGTGAGTCCAGTGAGTGCACTGGCACCACTGGGCATGTAGTGCAGTGACTCGAGAGAGTGCACTGGCACCACTGGGGATGCAGTGCAGTGACTCCAGAGAGTGCACTGGCACCACTTGGGATGCAGTGCAGTGAGTCCAGAGAGTGCACTGGCACCACTGGGGATGCAGTGCAGTGAGTCCAGAGCGTGCATTGGCACCACTGGGGATGCAGTGCAGTGAGTCCAGAGAGTGCTCTGGCACCACTGGGGATACAGTGCAGTGAGTCCACAGAGTGCACTGGTACCACTGGGGATGCAGTGCAGTGAGTCCAGAGAGTGCACTGGCACCACTGGGGATGCAGTGCAGTGAGTCCAGAGAGTGCACTGGCACCACTGGGGATGCAGTGCAGTGAGTCCAGAGAGTGCACTGGCACCACTGGGGATGCAGTGCAGTGAGTCCAGAGAGTGCACTGGCAGCACTGGGGATGCAGTGCAGTGAGTCCAGAGAGTGCACTGGCACCACTGGGGATGCACTGCAGTGAGTCCAGAGAGCGCACTGGCACCACTGGGGATGCAGTGCAGTGAGTCCACAGAGTGCACTGGCACCACTGAGAATGCACTTCAGTGAGTCCAGAGAGTGCACTGGTACCACTGGGGATGCACTGCAGTGAGTCCAGAGAGTGCACTAGCACCACTGGGGATGCAGTGCAGTGAATCCAGTGAGTGCACTGGCACCACTGGGGATGCAGTGCAGTGAGTCAAGAGAGTGCACTGGCACCACTGGGGATGCAGTACAGTGAGTCCAGAGAGTGCATTGGCACCATTGGAGATGCAGTGCAGTGAGTCCAGAGAGTGCACTGGCACCACTGGGGATGCACAGCAGTGAGTCCAGAGAGTGCATTGGCACCACTGGGGATGCAGTGCAGTGAGTGAAGAGAGTGCACTGGCACCATTGGAGATGCACTGCAGTGAGTCCAGAGAGTGCACTGGCACCACTGGGGATGCAGTGCAGTGAGTCCAGAGAGTGCACTGGCACCACTGGGGATGCAGTGCAGTGAGTCCAGAGAGTGCACTGGCACCACTGGGGATGCACTGCAGTGAGTCCAGAGAGTTCACTGGCACCACTGGAGATGCACTTCAGTGAGTGCAGAGACTGCACTGGCAGCACTGGGGATGCAGTGCAGTGAGTCCAGTGAGTGTACTGGCACCAATGGGGATGCACTGCAGTGAGTCCAGAGAGTGCATTGGCACCACTTGGGATGCACTGCAGTGAGTCCAGAGAGTGCACTTGCACCACTGGGGATGCAGTGCAGTGAGTCCAGAGAGTGCACTGGCACCACTGGGGATGCAGTGCAGTGAGTCCAGAGAGTGCACTGGCACCAATGGGGATGCACTTCAGTGAGTCCAGAGAGTGCACTGGCTCCACTGGGGATGCAGTGCAGTGAGTCCAGAGAGTGCACTGGCACCATTGGAGATGCAGTGCAGTGAGTCCAGAGAGTGCACTGGCACCACTGGGGATGCAGTGCAGTGAGTCCAGAGAGTGCACTGGCACCACTGGGGATGCAGTGCAGTGAGTCCAGAGAGTGCACTGGCACCACTGGGGACGCACAGCAGTGAGTCCAGAGAGTTCACTGGCACCACTGGGGATGCACTTCAGTGAGTGCAGAGACTGCACTGGCACCACTGGGGATGCAGTGCAGTAAGTCCAGTGAGTGTACTGGCACCACTGGGGATGCACTGCAGTGAGTCCAGAGAGTGCATTGGCACCACTTGGGATGCACTGCAGTGAGTCCAGAGAGTGCACTTGCACCACTGGGGATGCAGTGCAGTGAGTCCAGAGAGTGCACTGGCACCACTGGGGATGCAGTGCAGTGAGTCCAGAGAGTGCACTGGCACCAATGGGGATGCTCAGCAGTGAGTCCACAGAGTGCACTGGCACCACTGTGGATGCAGTACCGTGAGTCCAGAGAGTGCACTGGCACCACTGGGGATGCACTGCAGTGAGTCCAGAGAGTGCTCTGGCACCACTGGCGATGCAGTGCAGTGAGTGCAGAGACTGCACTAGCACCACTGGGGATGCAGTGGAGTCAGTCCAGTGAGTGTACTGGCACCACTGGGGATGCAGTGCAGTGAGTCCAGAGAGTGCACTGGCACCACTGAGAATGCACTTCAGTGAGTCCAGAGAGTGCACTGGCACCACTGGGGATGCACTGCAGTGAGTCCAGAGAGTGCACTGGCACCACTGAGAATGCACTTCAGTGAGGCCAGAGAGCGCACTGGCACCACTGGGGATGCAGTGCAGTGAGTCCAGAGAGTGGACTGGCACCACTGAGAATGCACTTCAGTGAGTCCAAAGAGTGCACTGGCACCACTGGGGATGCACTGCAGTGAGTCCAGAGAGTGAACTAGCACCACTGGGAATGTAGTGCAGTGAATCCAGTGAGTGCACTGGCACCAGTGGGGATGCACTGCAGTGAGTCCAGAGAGTGCACTGGCACCACTGGGGATGCACTGCAGTGAGTCCAGAGAGTGCACTGGCACCACTGGAGATGCAGTACAGTGAGTCCAGTGAATGCACTGGCAACACTGGGGATGCAGTGCAGTGAGTCCAGAGAGTGCACTGGCACCACTGGTGATGCAGTATAGTGAGTCCAGTGAGTGCACTGGCACCACTGGGGATGCAGTGCAGTGAGTCCAGAGAGTGCACTGGCACCACTGGGGATGCACTGCAGTGAGTCCAGAGAGTGCACTGGCACCACTGATGATGCAGTACAGTGAGTCCAGTGAGTGCACTGGCACCACTGGGGATGTAGTGCAGTGACTCGAGAGAGTGCACTGGCACCACTGGGGATGCAGTGCAGTGACTCCAGAGAGTGCACTGGCACCACTGGGGATGCACTGCAGTGAGTCCAGAGAGTGCACTGGCACCACTGGGGATGCAGTGCAGTGAGTCCAGAGAGTGCACTGGCACCACTGGGGATGCAGTGCAGTGAGTCCAGAGAGTGCACTGGCACCACTGGGGATGCAGTGCAGTGAGTCCAGAGAGTGCACTGGCACCACTGGGGATGCAGTGCAGTGAGTCCAGAGAGTGCACTGGCAGCACTGGGGATGCAGTGCAGTGAGTCCAGAGAGTTCACTGGCACCACTGGAGATGCACTTCAGTGAGTGCAGAGACTGCACTGGCAGCACTGGGGATGCAGTGCAGTGAGTCCAGTGAGTGTACTGGCACCACTGGGGATGCACTGCAGTGAGTCCAGAGAGTGCATTGGCACCACTTGGGATGCACTGCAGTGAGTCCAGAGAGTGCACTTGCACCACTGGGGATGCAGTGCAGTGAGTCCAGAGAGTGCACTGGCACCACTGGGGATGCAGTGCAGTGAGTCCAGAGAGTGCACTGGCACCAATGGGGATGCACTTCAGTGAGTCCAGAGAGTGCACTGGCTCCACTGGGGATGTAGTGCAGTGAGTCCAGAGAGTGCACTGGCACCATTGGAGATGCAGTGCAGTGAGTCCAGAGAGTGCACTGGCACCACTGGGGATGCAGTGCAGTGAGTCCAGAGAGTGCACTGGCACCACTGGGGATGCAGTGCAGTGAGTCCAGAGAGTGCACTGGCACCACTGGGGACGCACAGCAGTGAGTCCAGAGAGTTCACTGGCACCACTGGGGATGCACTTCAGTGAGTGCAGAGACTGCACTGGCACCACTGGGGATGCAGTGCAGTAAGTCCAGTGAGTGTACTGGCACCACTGGGGATGCACTGCAGTGAGTCCAGAGAGTGCATTGGCACCACTTGGGATGCACTGCAGTGAGTCCAGAGAGTGCACTTGCACCACTGGGGATGCAGTGCAGTGAGTCCAGAGAGTGCACTGGCACCACTGGGGATGCAGTGCAGTGAGTCCAGAGAGTGCACTGGCACCAATGGGGATGCACAGCAGTGAGTCCACAGAGTGCACTGGCACCACTGGGGATGCAGTACCGTGAGTCCAGAGAGTGCACTGGCACCACTGGGGATGCACTGCAGTGAGTCCAGAGAGTGCTCTGGCACCACTGGCGATGCAGTGCAGTGAGTGCAGAGACTGCACTAGCACCACTGGGGATGCAGTGCAGTCAGTCCAGTGAGTGTACTGGCACCACTGGGGATGCAGTGCAGTGAGTCCAGAGAGTGCACTGGCACCACTGAGAATGCACTTCAGTGAGTCCAGAGAGTGCACTGGCACCACTGGGGATGCACTGCAGTGAGTCCAGAGAGTGCACTGGCACCACTGAGAATGCACTTCAGTGAGGCCAGAGAGCGCACTGGCACCACTGGGGATGCAGTGCAGTGAGTCCAGAGAGTGGACTGGCACCACTGAGAATGCACTTCAGTGAGTCCAAAGAGTGCACTGGCACCACTGGGGATGCACTGCAGTGAGTCCAGAGAGTGAACTAGCACCACTGGGAATGTAGTGCAGTGAATCCAGTGAGTGCACTGGCACCAGTGGGGATGCACTGCAGTGAGTCCAGAGAGTGCACTGGCACCACTGGGGATGCAGTGCAGTGAGTCCAGAGAGTGCACTGGCACCACTGGAGATGCAGTACAGTGAGTCCAGTGAATGCACTGGCAACACTGGGGATGCAGTGCAGTGAGTCCAGAGAGTGCACTGGCACCACTGGTGATGCAGTATAGTGAGTCCAGTGAGTGCACTGGCACCACTGGGGATGCAGTGCAGTGAGTCCAGAGAGTGCACTGGCACCACTGGGGATGCACTGCAGTGAGTCCAGAGAGTGCACTGGCACCACTGATGATGCAGTACAGTGAGTCCAGTGAGTGCACTGGCACCACTGGGGATGTAGTGCAGTGACTCGAGAGAGTGCACTGGCACCACTGGGGATGCAGTGCAGTGACTCCAGAGAGTGCACTGGCACCACTGGGGATGCACTGCAGTAAGTCCAGAGAGTGCACTGGCACCACTGGGGATGCAGTGCAGTGAGTCCAGAGAGTGCACTGGCACCACTGGGGATGCAGTGCAGTGAGTCCAGAGAGTGCACTGGAACCACTGGGGATGCAGTGCAGTGAGTCCAGAGAGTGCACTGGCACCACTGGGGATGCAGTGCAGTGAGTCCAGAGAGTGCACTGGCAGCACTGGGGATGCACTGCAGTGAGTCCAGAGAGTGCACTGGCACCACTGGGGATGCACTGCAGTGAGTCCAGAGAGCGCACTGGCACCACTGGGGATGCACTGCAGTGAGTCCACAGAGTGCACTGGCACCACTGAGAATGCACTTCAGTGAGTCCAGAGAGTGCACTGGTACCACTGGGGATGCACTGCAGTGAGTCCAGAGAGTGCACTAGCACCACTGGGGATGCAGTGCAGTGAATCCAGTGAGTGCACTGGCACCACTGGGGATGCAGTGCAGTGAGTCAAGAGAGTGCACTGGCACCACTGGGGATGCAGTACAGTGAGTCCAGAGAGTGCATTGGCACCATTGGAGATGCAGTGCAGTGAGTCCAGAGAGTGCACTGGCACCACTGGGGATGCACAGCAGTGAGTCCAGAGAGTTCATTGGCACCACTGGGGATGCAGTGCAGTGAGTCCAGAGAGTGCACTGGCACCATTGGAGATGCACTGCAGTGAGTCCAGAGAGTGCACTGGCACCACTGGGGATGCAGTGCAGTGAGTCCAGAGAGTGCACTGGCACCACTGGGGATGCAGTGCAGTGAGTGCAGAGACTGCACTGGCACCACTGGGGATGCAGTGCAGTGAGTCCAGTGAGTGTACTGGCACCACTGATGATGCAGTACAGTGAGTCCAGAGAGTGCATTGGCACCACTTGGGATGCACTGCAGTGAGTCCAGAGAGTGCACTTGCACCACTGGGGATGCACTGCAGTGAGTCCAGAGAGTGCACTGGCACCACTGGGGATGCAGTGCAGTGAGTCCAGAGAGTGCACTGGCACCAATGGGGATGCACTTCAGTGAGTCCAGAGAGTGCACTGGCTCCACTGGGGATGCAGTGCAGTGAGTCCAGAGAGTGCACTGGCACCATTGGAGATGCAGTGCAGTGAGTCCAGAGAGTGCACTGGCACCACTGGGGATGCAGTGCAGTGAGTCCAGAGAGTGCACTGGCACCACTGGGGATGCACTGCAGTGAGTCCAGAGAGTTCACTGGCACCATTGGGGATGCACTTCAGTGAGTGCAGAGACTGCACTGGCACCACTGGGGATGCAGTGCAGTGAGTCCAGTGAGTGTACTGGCACCACTGGGGATGCACTGCAGTGAGTCCAGAGAGTGCATTGGCACCACTTGGGATGCACTGCAGTGAGTCCAGAGAGTGCACTTGCACCACTGGGGATGCAGTGCAGTGAGTCCAGAGAGTGCACTGGCACCACTGGGGATGCAGTGCAGTGAGTCCAGAGAGTGCACTGGCACCACTGGGGATGCACTGCAGTGAGTCCAGAGAGTGCACTGGCACCACTGATGATGCAGTACAGTGAGTCCAGTGAGTGCACTGGCACCACTGGGGATGTAGTGCAGTGACTCGAGAGAGTGCACTGGCACCACTGGGGATGCAGTGCAGTGACTCCAGAGAGTGCACTGGCACCACTTGGGATGCAGTGCAGTGAGTCCAGAGAGTGCACTGGCACCACTGGGGATGCAGTGCAGTGAGTCCAGAGAGTGCACTGGCACCACTGGGGATGCAGTGCAGTGAGTCCAGAGAGTGCACTGGCACCACTGGGGATGCACTGCAGTGAGTCCAGAGAGTGCACTGGCACCACTGATGATGCAGTACAGTGAGTCCAGTGAGTGCACTGGCACCACTGGGGATGTAGTGCAGTGACTCGAGAGAGTGCACTGGCACCACTGGGGATGCAGTGCAGTGAGTCCAGAGAGTGCACTGGCACCACTTGGGATGCAGTGCAGTGAGTCCAGAGAGTGCACTGGCACCACTGGGGATGCAGTGCAGTGAGTCCAGAGAGTGCATTGGCACCACTGGGGATGCAGTGCAGTGAGTCCAGAGAGTGCACTGGCAGCACTGGGGATGCACTGCAGTGAGTCCACAGTGTGCACTGGTACCACTGGGGATGCAGTGCAGTGAGTCCAGAGAGTGCACTGGCACCACTGGGGATGCACTGCAGTGAGTCCAGAGAGTGCACTGGCACCACTGGGGATGCAGTGCAGTGAGTCCAGAGAGTGCACTGGCACCACTGGGGATGCAGTGCAGTGAGTCCAGAGAGTGCACTGGCAGCACTGGGGATGCAGTGCAGTGAGTCCAGAGAGTGCACTGGCACCACTGGGGATGCACTGCAGTGAGTCCAGAGAGCGCATTGGCACCACTGGGGATGCACTGCAGTGAGTCCACAGAGTGCACTGGCACCACTGAGAATGCACTTCAGTGAGTCCAGAGAGTGCACTGGTACCACTGGGGATGCACTGCAGTGAGTCCAGAGAGTGCACTAGCACCACTGGGGATGCAGTGCAGTGAATCCAGTGAGTGCACTGGCACCACTGGGGATGCAGTGCAGTGAGTCAAGAGAGTGCACTGGCACCACTGGGGATGCAGTACAGTGAGTCCAGAGAGTGCACTGGCACCACTGGGGATGCAGTGCAGTGAGTCCAGAGAGTGCACTGGCACCACTGGGGATGCAGTGCAGTGAGTCCAGAGAGTGCACTGGCACCACTGGGGATGCACTGCAGTGAGTCCAGAGAGTTCACTGGCACCACTGGGGATGCACTTCAGTGAGTGCAGAGACTGCACTGGCAGCACTGGGGATGCAGTGCAGTGAGTCCAGTGAGTGTACTGGCACCACTGGGGATGCACTGCAGTGAGTCCAGAGAGTGCATTGGCACCACTTGGGATGCACTGCAGTGAGTCCAGAGAGTGCACTTGCACCACTGGGGATGCAGTGCAGTGAGTCCAGAGAGTGCACTGGCACCACTGGGGATGCAGTGCAGTGAGTCCAGAGAGTGCACTGGCACCATTGGAGATGCAGTGCAGTGAGTCCAGAAAGTGCACTGGCACCACTGGGGATGCAGTGCAGTGAGTCCAGAGAGTGCACTGGCACCACTGGGGATGCAGTGCAGTGAGTCCAGAGAGTGCACTGGCACCACTGGGGACGCACTGCAGTGAGTCCAGAGAGTTCACTGGCACCACTGGGGATGCACTTCAGTGAGTGCAGAGACTGCACTGGCACCACTGGGGATGCAGTGCAGTAAGTCCAGTGAGTGTACTGGCACCACTGGGGATGCACTGCAGTGAGTCCAGTGAGTGTACTGGCACCACTGGGGATGCACTGCAGTGAGTCCAGAGAGTGCATTGGCACCACTTGGGATGCACTGCAGTGAGTCCAGAGAGTGCACTTGCACCACTGGGGATGCAGTGCAGTGAGTCCAGAGAGTGCACTGGCACCACTGGGGATGCACTGCAGTGAGTCCAGAGAGTGCACTGGCACCACTGATGATGCAGTACAGTGAGTCCAGTGAGTGCACTGGCACCACTGGGGATGTAGTGCAGTGACTCCAGAGAGTGCACTGGCACCACTGGGGATGCAGTGCAGTGACTCCAGAGAGTGCACTGGCACCACTTGGGATGCAGTGCAGTGAGTGCAGAGAGTGCACTGGCACCACTCGGGATGCAGTGCAGTGCGTCCAGAGAGTGCACTGGCACCGCTGGGGATGCAGTGCAGTGAGTCCAGAGAGTGCACTGGCACCACTGGGGATGCAGTGCAGTGAGTCCAGAGAGTGCACTGGCACCACTGGGGATGCAGTGCAGTGAGTCCAGAGAGTGCATTGGCACCACTGGGGATGCAGTGCAGTGAGTCCAGAGAGTGCACTGGCAGCACTGGGGATGCACTGCAGTGAGTCCACAGTGTGCACTGGTACCACTGGGGATGCAGTGCAGTGAGTCCAGAGAGTGCACTGTCACCACTGGGGATGCAGTGCAGTGAGTCCAGAGAGTGCACTGGCACCACTGGGGATGCAGTGCAGTGAGTCCAGAGAGTGCACTGGCACCACTGGGGATGCAGTGCAGTGAGTCCACAGAGTGCACTGGCAGCACTGGGGATGCAGTGCAGTGAGTCCAGAGAGTGCACTGGCACCACTGGGGATGCACTGCAGTGAGTCCAGAGAGCGCATTGGCACCACTGGGGATGCACTGCAGTGAGTCCACAGAGTGCACTGGCACCACTGAGAATGCACTTCAGTGAGTCCAGAGAGTGCACTGGTACCACTGGGGATGCACTGCAGTGAGTCCAGAGAGTGCACTAGCACCACTGGGGATGCAGTGCAGTGAATCCAGTGAGTGCACTGGCACCACTGGGGATGCAGTGCAGTGAGTCAAGAGAGTGCACTGGCACCACTGGGGATGCAGTACAGTGAGTCCAGAGAGTGCACTGGCACCACTGGGGATGCAGTGCAGTGAGTCCAGAGAGTGCACTGGCACCACTGGGGATGCAGTGCAGTGAGTCCAGAGAGTGCACTGGCACCACTGGGGATGCACTGCAGTGAGTCCAAAGAGTTCACTGGCACCACTGGAGATGCACTTCAGTGAGTGCAGAGACTGCACTGGCAGCACTGGGGATGCAGTGCAGTGAGTCCAGTGAGTGTACTGGCACCACTGGGGATGCACTGCAGTGAGTCCAGAGAGTGCATTGGCACCACTTGGGATGCACTGCAGTGAGTCCAGAGAGTGCACTTGCACCACTGGGGATGCAGTGCAGTGAGTCCAGAGAGTGCACTGGCACCACTGGGGATGCAGTGCAGTGAGTCCAGAGAGTGCACTGGCACCAATGGGGATGCACTTCAGTGAGTCCAGAGAGTGCACTGGCTCCACTGGGGATGCAGTGCAGTGAGTCCAGAGAGTGCACTGGCACCATTGGAGATGCAGTGCAGTGAGTCCAGAAAGTGCACTGGCACCACTGGGGATGCAGTGCAGTGAGTCCAGAGAGTGCACTGGCACCATTGGAGATGCAGTGCAGTGAGTCCAGAGAGTGCACTGGCACCACTGGGGATGCCGTGCAGTGAGTCCAGAGAGTGCACTGGCACCACTGGGGATGCACTGCAGTGAGTCCAGAGAGTTCACTGGCACCATTGGGGATGCACTTCAGTGAGTGCAGAGACTGCACTGGCACCACTGGGGATGCAGTGCAGTGAGTCCAGTGAGTGTACTGGCACCACTGGGGATGCACTGCAGTGAGTCCAGAGAGTGCATTGGCACCACTTGGGATGCACTGCAGTGAGTCCAGAGAGTGCACTTGCACCACTGGGGATGCAGTGCAGTGAGTCCAGAGAGTGCACTGGCACCACTGGGGATGCAGTGCAGTGAGTCCAGAGAGTGCACTGGCACCACTGGGGATGCACTGCAGTGAGTCCAGAGAGTGCACTGGCACCACTGATGATGCAGTACAGTGAGTCCAGTGAGTGCACTGGCACCACTGGGGATGTAGTGCAGTGACTCGAGAGAGTGCACTGGCACCACTGGGGATGCAGTGCAGTGACTCCAGAGAGTGCACTGGCACCACTTGGGATGCAGTGCAGTGAGTCCAGAGAGTGCACTGGCACCACTGGGGATGCAGTGCAGTGAGTCCAGAGAGTGCACTGGCACCACTGGGGATGCAGTGCAGTGAGTCCAGAGAGTGCACTGGCACCACTGGGGATGCACTGCAGTGAGTCCAGAGAGTGCACTGGCACCACTGATGATGCAGTACAGTGAGTCCAGTGAGTGCACTGGCACCACTGGGGATGTAGTGCAGTGACTCGAGAGAGTGCACTGGCACCACTGGGGATGCAGTGCAGTGAGTCCAGAGAGTGCACTGGCACCACTTGGGATGCAGTGCAGTGAGTCCAGAGAGTGCACTGGCACCACTGGGGATGCAGTGCAGTGAGTCCAGAGAGTGCATTGGCACCACTGGGGATGCAGTGCAGTGAGTCCAGAGAGTGCACTGGCAGCACTGGGGATGCACTGCAGTGAGTCCACAGTGTGCACTGGTACCACTGGGGATGCAGTGCAGTGAGTCCAGAGAGTGCACTGGCACCACTGGGGATGCACTGCAGTGAGTCCAGAGAGTGCACTGGCACCACTGGGGATGCAGTGCAGTGAGTCCAGAGAGTGCACTGGCACCACTGGGGATGCAGTGCAGTGAGTCCAGAGAGTGCACTGGCAGCACTGGGGATGCAGTGCAGTGAGTCCAGAGAGTGCACTGGCACCACTGGGGATGCACTGCAGTGAGTCCAGAGAGCGCATTGGCACCACTGGGGATGCACTGCAGTGAGTCCACAGAGTGCACTGGCACCACTGAGAATGCACTTCAGTGAGTCCAGAGAGTGCACTGGTACCACTGGGGATGCACTGCAGTGAGTCCAGAGAGTGCACTAGCACCACTGGGGATGCAGTGCAGTGAATCCAGTGAGTGCACTGGCACCACTGGGGATGCAGTGCAGTGAGTCAAGAGAGTGCACTGGCACCACTGGGGATGCAGTACAGTGAGTCCAGAGAGTGCACTGGCACCACTGGGGATGCAGTGCAGTGAGTCCAGAGAGTGCACTGGCACCACTGGGGATGCAGTGCAGTGAGTCCAGAGAGTGCACTGGCACCACTGGGGATGCACTGCAGTGAGTCCAGAGAGTTCACTGGCACCACTGGGGATGCACTTCAGTGAGTGCAGAGACTGCACTGGCAGCACTGGGGATGCAGTGCAGTGAGTCCAGTGAGTGTACTGGCACCACTGGGGATGCACTGCAGTGAGTCCAGAGAGTGCATTGGCACCACTGGGGATGCACTGCAGTGAGTCCAGAGAGTGCACTTGCACCACTGGGGATGCAGTGCAGTGAGTCCAGAGAGTGCACTGGCACCACTGGGGATGCAGTGCAGTGAGTCCAGAGAGTGCACTGGCACCATTGGAGATGCAGTGCAGTGAGTCCAGAAAGTGCACTGGCACCACTGGGGATGCAGTGCAGTGAGTCCAGAGAGTGCACTGGCACCACTGGGGATGCAGTGCAGTGAGTCCAGAGAGTGCACTGGCACCACTGGGGACGCACTGCAGTGAGTCCAGAGAGTTCACTGGCACCACTGGGGATGCACTTCAGTGAGTGCAGAGACTGCACTGGCACCACTGGGGATGCAGTGCAGTAAGTCCAGTGAGTGTACTGGCACCACTGGGGATGCACTGCAGTGAGTCCAGTGAGTGTACTGGCACCACTGGGGATGCACTGCAGTGAGTCCAGAGAGTGCATTGGCACCACTTGGGATGCACTGCAGTGAGTCCAGAGAGTGCACTTGCACCACTGGGGATGCAGTGCAGTGAGTCCAGAGAGTGCACTGGCACCACTGGGGATGCAGTGCAGTGAGTCCAGAGAGTGCACTGGCACCACTGGGGATGCACTGCAGTGAGTCCAGAGAGTGCACTGGCACCACTGATGATGCAGTACAGTGAGTCCAGTGAGTGCACTGGCACCACTGGGGATGTAGTGCAGTGACTCCAGAGAGTGCACTGGCACCACTGGGGATGCAGTGCAGTGACTCCAGAGAGTGCACTGGCACCACTTGGGATGCAGTGCAGTGAGTCCAGAGAGTGCACTGGCACCACTGGGGATGCAGTGCAGTGCGTCCAGAGAGTGCACTGGCACCACTGGGGATGCAGTGCAGTGAGTCCAGAGAGTGCACTGGCACCACTTGGGATGCAGTGCAGTGAGTCCAGAGAGTGCACTGGCACCACTGGGGATGCAGTGCAGTGAGTCCAGAGAGTGCATTGGCACCACTGGGGATGCAGTGCAGTGAGTCCAGAGAGTGCACTGGCAGCACTGGGGATGCACTGCAGTGAGTCCACAGTGTGCACTGGTACCACTGGGGATGCAGTGCAGTGAGTCCAGAGAGTGCACTGTCACCACTGGGGATGCAGTGCAGTGAGTCCAGAGAGTGCACTGGCACCACTGGGGATGCAGTGCAGTGAGTCCAGAGAGTGCACTGGCACCACTGGGGATGCAGTGCAGTGAGTCCACAGAGTGCACTGGCAGCACTGGGGATGCAGTGCAGTGAGTCCAGAGAGTGCACTGGCACCACTGGGGATGCAGTGCAGTGAGTCCAGAGAGCGCATTGGCACCACTGGGGATGCACTGCAGTGAGTCCACAGAGTGCACTGGCACCACTGGGAATGCACTTCAGTGAGTCCAGAGAGTGCACTGGTACCACTGGGGATGCACTGCAGTGAGTCCAGAGAGTGCACTAGCACCACTGGGGATGCAGTGCAGTGAATCCAGTGAGTGCACTGGCACCACTGGGGATGCAGTGCAGTGAGTCAAGAGAGTGCACTGGCACCACTGGGGATGCAGTACAGTGAGTCCAGAGAGTGCACTGGCACCACTGGGGATGCAGTGCAGTGAGTCCAGAGAGTGCACTGGCACCACTGGGGATGCAGTGCAGTGAGTCCAGAGAGTGCACTGGCACCACTGGGGATGCACTGCAGTGAGTCCAAAGAGTTCACTGGCACCACTGGAGATGGACTTCAGTGAGTGCAGAGACTGCACTGGCAGCACTGGGGATGCAGTGCAGTGAGTCCAGTGAGTGTACTGGCACCACTGAGAATGCACTGCAGTGAGTCCAGAGAGTGCATTGGCACCACTTGGGATGCACTGCAGTGAGTCCAGAGAGTGCACTTGCACCACTGGGGATGCAGTGCAGTGAGTCCAGAGAGTGCACTGGCACCACTGGGGATGCAGTGCAGTGAGTCCAGAGAGTGCACTGGCACCAATGGGGATGCACTTCAGTGAGTCCAGAGAGTGCACTGGCTCCACTGGGGATGCAGTGCAGTGAGTCCAGAGAGTGCACTGGCACCATTGGAGATGCAGTGCAGTGAGTCCAGAAAGTGCACTGGCACCACTGGGGATGCAGTGCAGTGAGTCCAGAGAGTGCACTGGCACCACTGGGGATGCAGTGCAGTGAGTCCAGAGAGTGCACTGGCACCACTGGGGACGCACTGCAGTGAGTCCAGAGAGTTCACTGGCACCACTGGGGATGCACTTCAGTGAGTGCAGAGACTGCACTGGCACCACTGGGGATGCAGTGCAGTAAGTCCAGTGAGTGTACTGGCACCACTGGGGATGCACAGCAGTGAGTCCAGAGAGTGCATTGGCACCACTTGGGATGCACTGCAGTGAGTCCAGAGAGTGCACTTGCACCACTGGGGATGCAGTGCAGTGAGTCCAGAGAGTGCACTGGCACCACTGGGGATGCAGTGCAGTGAGTCCAGAGAGTGCACTGGCACCAATGGGGATGCACAGCAGTGAGTCCAGAGAGTGCACTGGCACCACTGGGGATGCAGTACAGTGAGTCCAGAGAGTGCACTGGCACCACTGGGGATGCAGTGCAGTGAGTCCAGAGAGTGCACTGGCACCACTGGGGATGCACTGCAGTGAGTCCAGAGAGTGCACTGGCACCACTGATGATGCAGTACAGTGAGTCCAGTGAGTGCACTGGCACCACTGGGGATGTAGCGCAGTGACTCGAGAGAGTGCACTGGCACCACTGGGGATGCAGTGCAGTGACTCCAGAGAGTGCACTGGCACCACTTGGGATGCAGTGCAGTGAGTCCAGAGAGTGCACTGGCACCACTGGGGATGCAGTGCAGTGAGTCCAGAGAGTGCACTGGCACCACTGGGGATGCAGTGCAGTGAGTCCAGAGAGTGCACTGGCACCACTGGGGATGCACTGCAGTGAGTCCAGAGAGTGCACTGGCACCACTGATGATGCAGTACAGTGAGTCCAGTGAGTGCACTGGCACCACTGGGGATGTAGTGCAGTGACTCGAGAGAGTGCACTGGCACCACTGGGGATGCAGTGCAGTGACTCCAGAGAGTGCACTGGCACCACTTGGGATGCAGTGCAGTGAGTCCAGAGAGTGCACTGGCACCACTGGGGATGCAGTGCAGTGAGTCCAGAGCGTGCATTGGCACCACTGGGGATGCAGTGCAGTGAGTCCAGAGAGTGCTCTGGCACCACTGGGGATACAGTGCATTGAGTCCACAGAGTGCACTGGTACCACTGGGGATGCAGTGCAGTGAGTCCAGAGAGTGCACTGGCACCACTGGGGATGCAGTGCAGTGAGTCCAGAGAGTGCACTGGCACCACTGGGGATGCAGTGCAGTGAGTCCAGAGAGTGCACTGGCACCACTGGGGATGCAGTGCAGTGAGTCCAGAGAGTGCACTGGCAGCACTGGGGATGCAGTGCAGTGAGTCCAGAGAGTGCACTGGCACCACTGGGGATGCACTGCAGTGAGTCCAGAGAGCGCACTGGCACCACTGGGGATGCAGTGCAGTGAGTCCACAGAGTGCACTGGCACCACTGAGAATGCACTTCAGTGAGTCCAGAGAGTGCACTGGTACCACTGGGGATGCACTGCAGTGAGTCCAGAGAGTGCACTAGCACCACTGGGGATGCAGTGCAGTGAATCCAGTGAGTGCACTGGCACCACTGGGGATGCAGTGCAGTGAGTCAAGAGAGTGCACTGGCACCACTGGGGATGCAGTACAGTGAGTCCAGAGAGTGCATTGGCACCATTGGAGATGCAGTGCAGTGAGTCCAGAGAGTGCACTGGCACCACTGGGGATGCACAGCAGTGAGTCCAGAGAGTGCATTGGCACCACTGGGGATGCAGTGCAGTGAGTGAAGAGAGTGCACTGGCACCATTGGAGATGCACTGCAGTGAGTCCAGAGAGTGCACTGGCACCACTGGGGATGCAGTGCAGTGAGTCCAGAGAGTGCACTGGCACCACTGGGGATGCAGTGCAGTGAGTCCAGAGAGTGCACTGGCACCACTGGGGATGCACTGCAGTGAGTCCAGAGAGTTCACTGGCACCACTGGAGATGCACTTCAGTGAGTGCAGAGACTGCACTGGCAGCACTGGGGATGCAGTGCAGTGAGTCCAGTGAGTGTACTGGCACCAATGGGGATGCAGTGCAGTGAGTCCAGAGAGTGCATTGGCACCACTTGGGATGCACTGCAGTGAGTCCAGAGAGTGCACTTGCACCACTGGGGATGCAGTGCAGTGAGTCCAGAGAGTGCACTGGCACCACTGGGGATGCAGTGCAGTGAGTCCAGAGAGTGCACTGGCACCAATGGGGATGCACTTCAGTGAGTCCAGAGAGTGCACTGGCTCCACTGGGGATGCAGTGCAGTGAGTCCAGAGAGTGCACTGGCACCATTGGAGATGCAGTGCAGTGAGTCCAGAGAGTGCACTGGCACCACTGGGGATGCAGTGCAGTGAGTCCAGAGAGTGCACTGGCACCACTGGGGATGCAGTGCAGTGAGTCCAGAGAGTGCACTGGCACCACTGGGGACGCACAGCAGTGAGTCCAGAGAGTTCACTGGCACCACTGGGGATGCACTTCAGTGAGTGCAGAGACTGCACTGGCACCACTGGGGATGCAGTGCAGTAAGTCCAGTGAGTGTACTGGCACCACTGGGGATGCACTGCAGTGAGTCCAGAGAGTGCATTGGCACCACTTGGGATGCACTGCAGTGAGTCCAGAGAGTGCACTTGCACCACTGGGGATGCAGTGCAGTGAGTCCAGAGAGTGCACTGGCACCACTGGGGATGCAGTGCAGTGAGTCCAGAGAGTGCACTGGCACCAATGGGGATGCACAGCAGTGAGTCCACAGAGTGCACTGGCACCACTGTGGATGCAGTACCGTGAGTCCAGAGAGTGCACTGGCACCACTGGGGATGCACTGTAGTGAGTCCAGAGAGTGCTCTGGCACCACTGGCGATGCAGTGCAGTGAGTGCAGAGACTGCACTAGCACCACTGGGGATGCAGTGCAGTCAGTCCAGTGAGTGTACTGGCACCACTGGGGATGCAGTGCAGTGAGTCCAGAGAGTGCACTGGCACCACTGAGAATGCACTTCAGTGAGTCCAGAGAGTGCACTGGCACCAGTGGGGATGCACTGCAGTGAGTCCAGAGAGTGCACTGGCACCACTGAGAATGCACTTCAGTGAGGCCAGAGAGCGCACTGGCACCACTGGGGATGCAGTGCAGTGAGTCCAGAGAGTGGACTGGCACCACTGAGAATGCACTTCAGTGAGTCCAAAGAGTGCACTGGCACCACTGGGGATGCACTGCAGTGAGTCCAGAGAGTGAACTAGCACCACTGGGAATGTAGTGCAGTGAATCCAGTGAGTGCACTGGCACCAGTGGGGATGCACTGCAGTGAGTCCAGAGAGTGCACTGGCACCACTGGGGATGCACTGCAGTGAGTCCAGAGAGTGCACTGGCACCACTGGAGATGCAGTACAGTGAGTCCAGTGAATGCACTGGCAACACTGGGGATGCAGTGCAGTGAGTCCAGAGAGTGCACTGGCACCACTGGTGATGCAGTATAGTGAGTCCAGTGAGTGCACTGGCACCACTGGGGATGCAGTGCAGTGAGTCCAGAGAGTGCACTGGCACCACTGGGGATGCAGTGCAGTGAGTCCAGAGAGTTCACTGGCACCACTGGGGATGCACTTCAGTGAGTGCAGAGACTGCACTGGCACCACTGGGGATGCAGTGCAGTAAGTCCAGTGAGTGTACTGGCACCACTGGGGATGCACTGCAGTGAGTCCAGTGAGTGTACTGGCACCACTGGGGATGCACTGCAGTGAGTCCAGAGAGTGCATTGGCACCACTTGGGATGCACTGCAGTGAGTCCAGAGAGTGCACTTGCACCACTGGGGATGCAGTGCAGTGAGTCCAGAGAGTGCACTGGCACCACTGGGGATGCAGTGCAGTGAGTCCAGAGAGTGCACTGGCACCACTGGGGATGCACTGCAGTGAGTCCAGAGAGTGCACTGGCACCACTGATGATGCAGTACAGTGAGTCCAGTGAGTGCACTGGCACCACTGGGGATGTAGTGCAGTGACTCCAGAGAGTGCACTGGCACCACTGGGGATGCAGTGCAGTGACTCCAGAGAGTGCACTGGCACCACTTGGGATGCAGTGCAGTGAGTCCAGAGAGTGCACTGGCACCACTGGGGATGCAGTGCAGTGCGTCCAGAGAGTGCACTGGCACCACTGGGGATGCAGTGCAGTGAGTCCAGAGAGTGCACTGGCACCACTTGGGATGCAGTGCAGTGAGTCCAGAGAGTGCACTGGCACCACTGGGGTTGCAGTGCAGTGAGTCCAGAGAGTGCATTGGCACCACTGGGGATGCAGTGCAGTGAGTCCAGAGAGTGCACTGGCAGCACTGGGGATGCACTGCAGTGAGTCCACAGTGTGCACTGGTACCACTGGGGATGCAGTGCAGTGAGTCCAGAGAGTGCACTGTCACCACTGGGGATGCAGTGCAGTGAGTCCAGAGAGTGCACTGGCACCACTGGGGATGCAGTGCAGTGAGTCCAGAGAGTGCACTGGCACCACTGGGGATGCAGTGCAGTGAGTCCACAGAGTGCACTGGCAGCACTGGGGATGCAGTGCAGTGAGTCCAGAGAGTGCACTGGCACCACTGGGGATGCACTGCAGTGAGTCCAGAGAGCGCATTGGCACCACTGGGGATGCACTGCAGTGAGTCCACAGAGTGCACTGGCACCACTGAGAATGCACTTCAGTGAGTCCAGAGAGTGCACTGGCACCACTGGGGATGCACTGCAGTGAGTCCAGAGAGTGCACTGGCACCACTGGAGATGCAGTACAGTGAGTCCAGTGAATGCACTGGCAACACTGGGGATGCAGTGCAGTGAGTCCAGAGAGTGCACTGGCACCACTGGTGATGCAGTATAGTGAGTCCAGTGAGTGCACTGGCACCACTGGGGATGCAGTGCAGTGAGTCCAGAGAGTGCACTGGCACCACTGGGGACGCACTGCAGTGAGTCCAGAGAGTTCACTGGCACCACTGGGGATGCACTTCAGTGAGTGCAGAGACTGCACTGGCACCACTGGGGATGCAGTGCAGTAAGTCCAGTGAGTGTACTGGCACCACTGGGGATGCACTGCAGTGAGTCCAGAGAGTGCATTGGCACCACTTGGGATGCACTGCAGTGAGTCCAGAGAGTGCACTTGCACCACTGGGGATGCACTGCAGTGAGTCCAGAGAGTGCTCTGGCACCACTGGCGATGCAGTGCAGTGAGTGCAGAGACTGCACTAGCACCACTGGGGATGCAGTGCAGTGAGTCCAGAGAGTGCACTGGCACCAATGGGGATGCACTTCAGTGAGTCCAGAGAGTGCACTGGCTCCACTGGGGATGCAGTGCAGTGAGTCCAGAGAGTGCACTGGCACCATTGGAGATGCAGTGCAGTGAGTCCAGAAAGTGCACTGGCACCACTGGGGATGCAGTGCAGTGAGTCCAGAGAGTGCACTGGCACCACTGGGGATGCAGTGCAGTGAGTCCAGAGAGTGCACTGGCACCACTGGGGACGCACTGCAGTGAGTCCAGAGAGTTCACTGGCACCACTGGGGATGCACTTCAGTGAGTGCAGAGACTGCACTGGCACCACTGGGGATGCAGTGCAGTAAGTCCAGTGAGTGTACTGGCACCACTGGGGATGCACTGCAGTGAGTCCAGAGAGTGCATTGGCACCACTTGGGATGCACTGCAGTGAGTCCAGAGAGTGCACTTGCACCACTGGGGATGCAGTGCAGTGAGTCCAGAGAGTGCACTGGCACCACTGGGGATGCAGTGCAGTGAGTCCAGAGAGTGCACTGGCACCAATGGGGATGCACAGCAGTGAGTCCACAGAGTGCACTGGCACCACTGGGGATGCAGTACAGTGAGTCCAGAGAGTGCACTGGCACCACTGGGGATGCACTGCAGTGAGTCCAGAGAGTGCTCTGGCACCACTGGCGATGCAGTGCAGTGAGTGCAGAGACTGCACTAGCACCACTGGGGATGCAGTGCAGTCAGTCCAGTGAGTGTACTGGCACCACTGGGGATGCACTGCAGTGAGTCCAGAGAGTGCACTGGCACCACTGAGAATGCACTTCAGTGAGTCCAGAGAGTGCACTGGCACCACTGGGGATGCACTGCAGTGAGTCCAGAGAGTGCACTGGCACCACTGGGGATGCAGTGCAGTGAGTCCAGAGAGTGCACTGGCACCACTGGGGATGCACTTCAGTGAGTCCAGAGAGTGCACGGGCTCCACTGGGGATGCACTGCAGTGAGTCCACAGAGTGCACTGGCACCACTGGGGATGCAGTGCAGTGAGTCCAGAGAGTGCACTGGCTCCACTGGGGATGCAGTGCAGTGAGTCCAGAGAGTGCTCTGGCACCACTGGGTATGCAGTGCAGTGAGTCCAGAGTGTGCACTGGCACCACTGGGAATGCAGTGCAGTGAGTCCAGAGATCGCACTGGCACCACGGGGGATGCACTTCAGTGAGTCCAGAGAGTGCACTGGCACCACTGGGGATGCAGTGCAGTGAGTCCAGAGAGTGCACTGGCACCACTGGCGATGCACTGCAGTGAGTCAAGAGAGTGCACTGGCACCACTGGGGATGCACTGCAGTGAGTCCAGAGAGTGCACTGGCACCAGAGGGAATGCACTGCAGTGAGTCCAGTGAGTGCACTGGCACCACTGGGGATGCAGTGCAGTGAGTGCAGGGAGTGCACTGGCACCACTGGGGATGCAGTGCAGTGAGTCCAGAGAGTGCAGTGGCACCACTGGGGATGCAGTGCAGTGAGTCCAGAGAGTGCACAGGCAGCACTGGGGATGCAGTGCAGTGAGTCCAGAGAGTACTCTGGCACCACTGGGGATGCAGTGCAGTGAGTCCAGAGAGTGCACTGGCACCAATGGGGATGCACTTCAGTGAGTCCAGAGAGTGCACTGGCTCCACTGGGGATGCAGTGCAGTGAGTCCAGAGAGTGCACTGGCACCATTGGAGATGCAGTGCAGTGAGTCCAGAAAGTGCACTGGCACCACTGGGGATGCAGTGCAGTTACTCCAGAGAGTGCACTGGCACCACTGGGGATGCAGTGCAGTGAGTCCAGAGAGTGCACTGGCACCACTGGGGACGCACTGCAGTGAGTCCAGAGAGTTCACTGGCACCACTGGGGATGCACTTCAGTGAGTGCAGAGACTGCACTGGCACCACTGGGGATGCAGTGCAGTAAGTCCAGTGAGTGTACTGGCACCACTGGGGATGCACTGCAGTGAGTCCAGAGAGTGCATTGGCACCACTTGGGATGCACTGCAGTGAGTCCAGAGAGTGCACTTGCACCACTGGGGATGCAGTGCAGTGAGTCCAGAGAGTGCACTGGCACCACTGGGGATGCAGTGCAGTGAGTCCAGAGAGTGCACTGGCACCAATGGGGATGCACAGCAGTGAGTCCACAGAGTGCACTGGCACCACTGGGGATGCAGTACAGTGAGTCCAGAGAGTGCACTGGCACCACTGGGGATGCACTGCAGTGAGTCCAGAGAGTGCTCTGGCACCACTGGCGATGCAGTGCAGTGAGTGCAGAGACTGCACTAGCACCACTGGGGATGCAGTGCAGTCAGTCCAGTGAGTGTACTGGCACCACTGGGGATGCACTGCAGTGAGTCCAGAGAGTGCACTGGCACCACTGAGAATGAACTTCAGTGAGTCCAGAGAGTGCACTGGCACCACTGGGGATGCACTGCAGTGAGTCCAGAGAGTGCACTGGCACCACTGGGGATGCAGTGCAGTGAGTCCAGAGAGTGCACTGGCACCACTGGGGATGCACTTCAGTGAGTCCAGAGAGTGCACGGGCTCCACTGGGGATGCACTGCAGTGAGTCCACAGAGTGCACTGGCACCACTGGGGATGCAGTGCAGTGAGTCCAGAGAGTGCACTGGCTCCACTGGGGATGCAGTGCAGTGAGTCCAGAGAGTGCTCTGGCACCACTGGGTATGCAGTGCAGTGAGTCCAGAGTGTGCACTGGCACCACTGGGAATGCAGTGCAGTGAGTCCAGAGATCGCACTGGCACCACGGGGGATGCACTTCAGTGAGTCCAGAGAGTGCACTGGCACCACTGGGGATGCAGTGCAGTGAGTCCAGAGAGTGCACTGGCACCACTGGCGATGCACTGCAGTGAGTCAAGAGAGTGCACTGGCACCACTGGGGATGCACTGCAGTGAGTCCAGAGAGTGCACTGGCACCAGAGGGAATGCACTGCAGTGAGTCCAGTGAGTGCACTGGCACCACTGGGGATGCAGTGCAGTGAGTGCAGGGAGTGCACTGGCACCACTGGGGATGCAGTGCAGTGAGTCCAGAGAGTGCAGTGGCACCACTGGGGATGCAGTGCAGTGAGTCCAGAGAGTGCACAGGCAGCACTGGGGATGCAGTGCAGTGAGTCCAGAGAGTACTCTGGCACCACTGGGGATGCAGTGCAGTGAGTCCAGAGAGTGCACTGGCACCACTGGGGATGCACTGCAGTGAGTCCAGAGAGTGCACTGGCACCACTGGTGATGCACTGCAGTTACTCCAGAGAGTGCACTGGCACCACTGGGGATGCGGTGCAGTGAGTCCAGAGAGTGCACTGGCACCACTGGTGATGCACTGCAGTGAGTCCAGAGAGTGCACTGGCACCACTGAGAATGCCCTTCAGTGAGTCCAGAGAGTGCACTGGCACCACTGGGGATGCACTGCATTGAGTCCACAGAGTGCACTAGCACCACTGGGGATGCAGTGCAGTGAGTCCAGAGAGTGTACTGGCACCACTGGGGATGCACTGCAGTGAGTCCAGAGAGTGCACTGTCACCACTGAGAATGCACTTCAGTGAGTCCAAAGAGTGCACTAGCACCACTGGGGATGCACTGCAGTGAGTCCAGAGAGTGAACTAGCACCACTGGGAATGTAGTGCAGTGAATCCAGTGAGTGCACTGGCACCAGTGGGGATGCACTGCAGTGAGTCCAGAGAGTGCACTGGCACCACTGGGGATGCACTGCAGTGAGTCCAGAGAGCGCACTGGCACCACTGGGGATGCACTGCAGTGAGTCCACAGAGTGCACTGGCACCACTGAGAATGCACTTCAGTGAGTCCAGAGAGTGCACTGGCACCACTGGGGATGCACTGCAGTGAGTCCAGAGAGTGAACTAGCACCACTGGGAATGCAGTGCAGTGAATCCAGTGAGTGCACTGGCACCACTGGGGATGCAGTGCAGTGAGTCAAGAGAGTGCACTGGCACCACTGGGGATGCACTGCAGTGAGCCCAGAGAGTGCACTGGCACCACTGGGGATGCGTTGCCGGGAGTCCAGAGAGTGCACTGGCACCACTGGGGATGCAGTGCAGTGAGTCCAGAGAGTGCACTGGCACCACTGGGGATGCAGTGCAGTGAGTCCAGAGAGTTCTCTGGCACCACTGGGGATGCAGTGCAGTGAGTCCAGAGAGTGCACTGGCACCACTGGGATGCAGTGCAGTGAGTCCAGAGAGTGCACTGGCACCACTGGTGATGCACTGCAGTTACTCCAGAGAGTGCACTGGCACCACTGGGGATGCGGTGCGGTGAGTCCAGAGAGTGCACTGGCACCACTGGGGATGCAGTGCAGTCAGTCCAGTGAGTGTACTGGCACCACTGGGGATGCACTGCAGTGAGTCCAGAGAGTGCACTGGCACCACTGAGAATGCCCTTCAGTGAGTCCAGAGAGTGCACTGGCACCACTGGGGATGCACTGCAGTGAGTCCACAGAAGGCACTAGCACCACTGGGGATGCAGTGCAGTGACTCTAGAGAGTGCACTGGCACCACTGGGGATGCACTTCAGTGAGTCCAGAGAGTGCACTGGCACCACTGGGGATGCAGTGCAGTGAGTCCAGAGAGTGCATTGGCACCACTGGGGATGCAGTGCAGTGAGTCCAGAGAGTGCACTGGCACCACTGGGGATGCACTGCAGTGAGTCCACAGAGTGCACTGGTACCACTGGGGATGCAGTGCAGTGAGTCCAGAGAGTGCACTGGCACCACTGGGGATGCACTGCAGTGAGTCCAGAGAGTGCACTGGCACCACTGGGGATGCAGTGCAGTGAGTCCAGAGAGTGCGCTGGCACCACTGGGGATGCAGTGCAGTGAGTCCAGAGAGTGCACTGGCACCACTGGGGATGCAGTGCAGTGAGTCCAGAGAGTGCACTGGTGTTGTCGACGGAGGGAAGACACAAACGCTCAATATGAGTGTTAAGTATGCTTCAGCTTTAATGGATAGCTCAATTGTCTTTTATCGTGTACAGGATAATTAGCTCATACATATTGCAAAAGCCAAGCTCCTTATTGGTTAGCGTAATCTCCTGCCCTACCGGTTAGTTCCGCATTCTTTTAGCCGCTAGTTCCCTTTTCTAGTCTAACTATAACTCCAAGGGCAGTATGCCCTCTACTGTCATTGGTTCTAACTGCCTGGGATTTCTCGCAAGAGTTCCCGGACAAGCCTTGCGTACGTGCCTTTGCTCTTGCTCCTCTAGACCAGCTGGGTGCGGCAATCCGCCACCTCCCCACCCTGCAGCTGCACGAGATCAATGTGACCACGCGCAGCGAGCCAGTCCTCAACAATTCCCCCGTTTTTATTTTGTGCTAGAAAAACCTTATTAGTTAGTTGCTCGAGCCTTTTTGTTAGACAACTAAATATTACTCGCGCCGCTACTATGATTAGTGCGATTATTAGCAGTAAGCGTAGCCCTTCTTTTATGAGACCCAATATCCAGCCTCCCATGTTCCCAAACCAACTCGCAAATAGTTCATCAAGCCAATTATTCTGGACCACTATCTTCTTGGTGTGGTCTCTCAGCCATTTCAGCTGCTCGTGGATTGACTCGCCATGGTCCGAGAGATTAAAACAGCACATTCCTTCGAGCTCTTCACACCCGTGGCCCTGTGCCAGCAGTAGAAAATCAATCGCCGCTCTGTTCTGTAATACAGCGTGTCGCAGGCTATCCAGGTCCTGGGCCATTTCTGTGAGTATCTGCGTAGTCACATTTGCTTGTTTTACAGTCCAACAAGCTAGTTTCCCAAGGCTAGCCATAGCATGGGCTACCGCCACTCCAGGCACAAGTGCCGCCGAAAAGAATCTTTCGGCAGGACCCCAGAGTTCGACCTGGTCATCACAGTCACTCCCCAAAGTTTTTAGACTGCGTCTCGTCCGGCGTCTCCATTGTTGAGTAATGTTTCACAACTCTTGAAACCCCGGTAACTCTTTATAACAATCTATATCTGGTGTCTTACGCTTTTCTAAAAAGCACTTAAGTAAATCAACTGCCGCTTGTTTCTCCATTCTTACTTACGGTGCCGTTGCCCCCGTGTAAAGCTTCTGTTCGCGGCGTTCCGGCGGGACCCACTATGGGTTCGTCCCGGGCGCTCTTCCCGAGTCGCCTTCTGCTCGCCCCAATCTTGTGTTCCGCGGAATCCGGGTTACGTAGTCAGAACCGGCTTTCCCTTTTTCTCCGTCACCTAAGACCGGCTTACTCGTTTCGGGTCCTCGTCCAGCAAGGGTCCCTGTTCGGGCGCCATTTGTTGTCGACGGAGGGAAGACACAAACGCTCAATATGAGTGTTAAGTATGCTTCAGCTTTAATGGATAGCTCAATTTTCTTTTATCGTGTACAGGATAATTAGCTCATACATATTGCAAAAGCCAAGCTCCTTATTGGTTAGCGTAATCTCCTGCCCTACCGGTTAGTTCCGCATTCTTTTAGCCGCTAGTTCCCTTTTCTAGTCTAACTATAACTCCAAGGGCAGTATGCCCTCTACTGTCATTGGTTCTAACTGCCTGGGATTTCTCGCAAGAGTTCCCGGACAAGCCTTGCGTACGTGCCTTTGCTCTTGCTCCTCTAGACCAGCTGGGTGCGGCAATCCGCCACCTCCCCACCCTGCAGCTGCACGAGATCAATGTGACCACGCGCAGCGAGCCAGTCCTCAACACACTGGCACCAAGGGGATGCACTGCAGTGAGTCCAGAGAGTGCACTGGCACCACTGGGGATGCGGTACCGGGAGTCCAGAGAGTGCACTGGCACCACTGGGGATGCACTGCAGTGAGTCCAGAGAGTGCAGTGGCACCACTGGGGATGCACTGCAGTGAGTCCAGAGAGTGCACTGGCACCACTGGGGATGCACTGCAGTGAGTCCAGAGAGTGCACTGTCACCACTGGGGATGCAGTGCAGTGAGTCCAGAGAGTGCACTGGCACCACTGGGGATGCACTGCAGTGAGTCCAGAGAGTGCTCTGGCACCACTGGGGATGCAGTGCAGTGAGTCCAGAGAGTGCACTGGCACCACTGGGGATGCAGTGCAGTGAGTCCAGAGAGTGCACTGGCACCACTGGGGATGCAGTGCAGTGAGTCCAGAGAGTGTACTGGCACCATTGGGGATGCACTGCAGTGAGTCCAGAGAGTGCACTGCCACCACTGAGGATGCCCTTCAGTGAGTCCAGAGAGTGCACTGGCACCACTGGGGATGCACTGCAGTGAGTCCACAGAGTGCACTAGCACCACTGGGGATGCAGTGCAGTGAGTCCAGAGAGTGCACTGGCACCACTGGGGATGCACTTCAGTGAGTCCAGAGAGTGCACGCGCTCCACTGGGGATGCAGTACAGTGAGTCCAGAGAGTGCATTGGCACCACTGGGGATGCAGTGCAGTGAGTCCAGAGAGTGCACTGGCAGCACAGAGGATGCAGTGCAGTGAGTCCAGAGAGTGCTCTGGCACCACTGGGGATGCAGTGCAGTGAGTCCAGAGAGTGCACTGGCACCACTGGGGATGCAGTGCAGTGAGTCCAGAGAGTGCACTGGCACCACTGGGGATGCACTGCAGTGAGTCCAGAGAGTGCACTGGCACCACTGGTGATGCACTGCAGTGAGTCCAGAGAGTGCACTGGCACCACTGGGGATGCACTGCAGTGAGTCCAGAGAGTGCACTGGCACCACTGGGGATGCAGTGCAGTGAGTCCAGAGAGTGCACTGGCACCAGAGGGAATGCACTGCAGTGAGTCCAGTGAGTGCATTGGCACCACTGGGGATGCAGTGCAGTGAGTCCAGAGAGTGCACTGGCAGCACTGGACATGCAGTTCAGTGAGTCCAGAGAGTGCAGTGGCACCACTGGGGATGCAGTGCAGTGAGTCCAGAGAGTGCACTGGCAGCACTGGGGATGCAGTGCAGTGAGTCCAGAGAGTGCACTGGCAATACTGGGGATGCAGTGCAGTGAGTCCAGAGAGTGCACTGGCACCACTGGGGCTGCAGTGCAGTGAGTCCAGAGAGTGCACTGGCACCACTGGGGATGCAGTGCAGTGAGTCCAGAGAGTGCTCTGGCACCACTGGGGATGCACTGAAGTGAGTCCAGAGAGTGCACTGGCACCACTGGGGATGCAGTGCAGTGAGTCCAGAGAGTGCACTGGCAATACTGGGGATGCAGTGCAGTGAGTCCAGAGAGTGCACTGGCAACACTGGGGTTGCAGTGCAGTGAGTCCAGAGAGTGAACTGGCACCACTGGGGATGCAGTGCAGTGAGTCCAGAGTGTGCACTGGCACCACTGGGGATGCAGTGCAGTGAGTCCAGAGATTGCACTGGCACCACTGGGGATGCAGTGCAGTGAGTCCAGAGATTGCACTGGCACCACTGGGGATGCACTGCAGTGAGTCCAGAGAGTGCACTGGCACCACTGGGGATGCAGTGCAGTGAGTCCAGAGAGTGCACTGGCACCACTGGGGATGCAGTGCAGTGAGTCCAGTGAGTGTACTGGCACCACTGGGGATGCAGTGCAGTGAGTCCAGAGAGTGCACTGGCACCACTGAGAATGCACTTCAGTGAGTCCAGAGAGTGCACTGCCACCACTGGGGATGCAGTGCAGTGAGTCCAGAGAGTGCACTGGCACCACTGAGAATGCACTTCAGTGAGTCCAAAGAGTGCACTGGCACCACTGGGGATGCACTGCAGTGAGTCCAGAGAGTGCACTAGCACCACTGGGAATGCAGTACAGTGAGTCCAGAGAGTGCACTGGCACCACTGGGGATGCACTGCAGTCACTCCAGAGAGTGCACTGGCACCACTGATGATGCAGTACAGTGAGTCCAGTGAGCGCACTGGCACCACTGGGGATGTAGTGCAGTGATTCGAGAGAGTGCACTGGCACCACTGGGGATGCACTGCAGTGAGTCCAGAGAGTGCACTGGCACCACTTGGGATGCAGTGCAGTGAGTCCAGAGAGTGCACTGGCACCACTGGGGATGCAGTGCAGTGAGTCCAGAGAGTGCATTGGCACCACTGGGGATGCAGTGCAGTGAGTCCAGAGAGTGCACTGGCACCACTGGGGATGCACTGCTGTGAGTCCAGAGAGTGCACTGGCAGCAGTGGAGATGCACTGCAGTGAGTCCAGAGAGTGCACTGGCACCACTGGGGATGCACTGCAGTGAGTCCAGAGAGTGCAGTGGCACCACTGGGGATGCAGTGCAGTGAGTCCAGAGAGTGCACTGGCACCACTGGGGATGCACTGCTGTGAGTCCAGAGAGTGCACTGGCACCACTGGGGATGCAGTGCAGTGAGTCCAGAGAGTGCACTGGCAGCACTGGGGATGCAGTGCAGTGACTCGAGAGAGTGCACTGGCACCACTGGGGATGCACTGCAGTGAGTCCAGAGAGCGCACTGGCACCACTGGGGATGCACTGCAGTGAGTCCACAGAGTGCACTGGAACCACTGAGAATGCACTTCAGTGAGTCCAGAGAGTGCACTGGCACCACTGGGGATGCACTGCAGTGAGTCCATGTTGAGGACTGGCTCGCTGCGCGTAATCACATTGATATCATGCAGCTGCAAGATAAGGAAATGGCGGATTACCGCACCCAGCTGGTCTAGAAAAACAAGAGCAAAGGCACGTACGCAAGGCTTGTCTGGGAACTCTTGTGAGAAATCCCAGGCAGCTTGTCTGGGAACTCTTGTGAGAAATCCCAGGCAATTAGAAACAATGATAGTAGAGGGCATACTGCCCTGGGAGTTATAGTTAGATTAGAAAGGGGAACTAGCGGATAGAAGAATGCGGAACTAACAGATAGGGCAGTAGATGACGCTTACCAATAAGGAGCTTGGCTTTTGCAATATGTATGAGCTAATTATCCTGTACACGATAAAAGACAATTGAGCTATCCATTAAAGCTGAAGCATACTTAACACTCATATTGAGCGTTTGTGTCTTCCCTCCGTCGACAACAAATGGCGCCCGAACAGGGACCCTTGCTGGACGAGGACCCGAAACGAGTAAGCCGGTATTAGGCGACGGAGTACAAGGGGAAAGCCGGTTCTGACTACGTAACCCGGAATCCGCGGAACATAAGATTGGGGCGAGCAGAAGACGACTCGGGAAGAGCGCCCGGGACGAACCCATAGCGGGTCCCGCCGGAACGCCGCGAACGGAAGCTTTGTACGGGGGCAACGGCACCGTGAGTAAGCATGGAGAAACAAGCGGCAATAGATTTACTTAAGTGCTTTTTAGAAAAGCGTAAGACACGCTTTGCACGGGGGCAACGGCACCGTGAGTAAGCATGGAGAAACAAGCGGCAATTAATTTACTTAAGTGCTTTTTAGAAAAGCGTAAGACGCCAGATATAGATTGTCATAAAGAATTACAGGGGTTAGTGGCCTATGGGGTGGCGAAGGGCTGCTTTATTAACCCTGACACATTGTTTGAGGAGGATGAGTGGCGTAAGTTTGGTGATATATTGTTTGAGGAAATGATTAGTGAGAATAAGACGGCTAAGAAGCTGGCAAAACCGTGGCGGGCTGTTACGAATGCTTTAACAATACATCGGGTAGAACAGAAAGTAGCAGCCGCTGCAACAGAGCGGCTGGGCAAAACGTTGAGGGCGGATGAAGAGGCCAATCCGTACCCCCTCCCTCCGTCGGTCCAACAATTCACCATGAAGGCACCCGGGGGATGGGGAGAGGGGGCACGACCCAGTGCACCTCCTCTACCCCTGGAAACTCCCGAGGGAGAGGCGGCAGGCGAGGGGAGAAATAAGAATCCATTTTTGAAAGATATGCGACTCGAATCAGGGGGGTCGGAGAGAGCAGGACTCTGGGCGAAAATAGCAGGGGAGGCGTTACGTGAAGGTGATGTGGGGGCAGCGACAGAGCTTGTAGGCGCCTTCCCCGTGGTGTACTCTCCACCAGACGCCCAGGGCCAGATAACTGTTACTATGACAAATCTGGACTGGAAAATACTGACCCAATTGCGTGCCACGGTAAATGAGTCAGGAATACGTGGGGAGCCAACGAAACAGATGTTAGACTATCTGTGGTCCACTAACGTGTTGCTCCCCGGCGATATTCGTAATATCATGAAACTAATACTGACGCAGCATCAGATCCTGCTGTTTAATGCCCATTGGCATTCAGCTTGTCAGGAGGCAGTCGCGGTGCAGCGTCAGCCCGGAGATCCATTATACGGGGTCACGCTGGAGGAGCTTTTGGGGGTCGGTGCATACAATCGCTTGGAGGCCCAGGCCCTAATGGGGCCGGATAAGGCAAAAGCGACCATGACGCTAGCTAGGAGAGCACTGGACCAAATTAGGGAGCCTGGAGGAATGCCCTCCTATATGTCCATCAAGCAAGGGCGAGACGAAGCGTTTGGAACATTTATTGATAGGGTTGCCGCAGCTATACAGGTAGCTGGGTTACCCGAATATCTCAAAGGCCCTATTCTTAAACAATGCGCCCTTCAAAATTGTAATCAAACCTCTCGAAATGTTCTAAATACGCTGCCCAGTACCTGGACTATAGAAGAGGCTCTTGATCGATTGTCGCGGATACCGATAGGCTCGCAAGCGCTATTGGTTGACGCTATTCGAAAGGTAGGGGAAAGTATTACTCAGGGACTGCAGGCTAGTCAGTCGCAGGTATTCGCCGCCCTTGCCCCCCTGCAAAGTGGAAAAGGACCTCACTCGTCGAGAAGACCTGCACTACGCTGCTATCGGTGTGGCATCGCGGGTCATATAAAGAGGCAATGTGGGACGGCTAATGTGTGGTGTCCCTCTTGCCGATCTGATACGCATAATGAAACCGCTTGCCGGCGGAAGACCCAGGGAAACGGGAAGACCAGCGGGAACCGCCGCCCCGCGATGACACAAAAAGCGGCTTTCCCCTCAACAGCGGCGGCAGCTGCGGAGACTCCAACCGAGACGAATCCTTTCACCTCCAACCAGCCACCAGAGGGAGCCTGGGGATTGGACTTGGCAACCGCAGTAAATGTGACTTTGATGGACAATAAGCCTGTTGGGGTGAAAACAGGCGTTATGGGACCTGTAAAAATTAATAATGAGCCTGTTGGAGCACTTCTGATTGGAAGGTCATCGGCGACATTAAATGGGGCTTTAGTGTTAACAGGACTTATTGATAAGGACTTTACTGGGGAGATACAAATTATGGTATCAGCCATGTTCCCTCCGCTACATATACCGAAGGGAACTCGATTGGCTCAATTCTGCCTGTCTCTTGCCAAAGCGACTGATCCCTTCCGCACCTGTTTGTTCGGGGTCCCAATAGGGAACAAGGAGGAGCTGAAACAACTGTTAGCACCATATTCCGCAAGTACTGATTTGTTCGATCTTTCGTCCAACCTCTCCGACGCCGTTGTGGCGGCGCTAGTGGCTCTGAACACGAGCTTGCCATGGGATCCCCAGGAACTGGATTTGTTGGGATCAGTGGCGGTAGGGAACACCAGTAATAACTGGACACAGACGTGCTTTATGTGGAATAAAGGAAAACAAAATATGACTCAATGGACTAATGTGACCTCTCACACAAGGGGGTTCGAAGCTAATAGCAGCTATTGCGGGTACAACGACACCACCAACACCACCATGGGGGCATACGGGAACAAGTCAAGCACATGGCCAAGGCAAACTGCTAAGGCCTTACCACCTGGTATATTCCTGATCTGTGGAGATCGAGCCTGGCAGGGAATCCCAGCAAATGCGCACGGGGGGCCATGCTATTTGGGACGCTTGACTTTGTTTGCCCCTGACCTACACAGTCAAGAATTGCGAAACATTACTCAACAATGGAAACGACGGACGAGACGCAGTCTCAAAAACTTTGGGGAGTGACTGCGATAACCAGGTCGAACTCTGGGGTCCTGCTGAAAGGTTCTTTTCAGCGGCACTTGTGCCTGGAGTGGCTGTGGCTCATGCTATGGCTAGTCTAGGGAAACTAGCTTGTTGGGCTGTAAAACAAGCAAATGTGACATTTGAAAAAAAAAAAAAAAAAAAAAAAAAAAAAAAAAAAAAAGGGAGAGAGAGAAACTAGCTTGCACATTTTAGGTCTGTGAAATTTTGTGAGAATTTTTTCCTGCACTGGACAGTTGAGAGAAAAAAAAAAAAAAGGAAAGAAAAAAAAAAAAAAAAAAAAAAAAAAAAAAAAAGCACATAGGGAATTATGTTAATTGTGTTTGTGTCTTTAGGCAAAGCTGTGGAAGTCTTGAAATGTCACAGTAGTAAATAACTTTTATTACTTTTTGGCTAATTCTTTTTCTGTTGGAACACTGAATTCTGTGCATATGTATATATGAACACAAATTGAAGGCCTCTACCTCCTGGAGTATACAACTTGGTTTGTTTACCTCCACATGATTTTTTTTTTTTTTTAAGTTCAGTGTGGAGACTTGAAACTTGAATGTCCCTTCCAACTTTTATATTTAAAACAAGACTAGAAAATTGAAGACTGTTTTTCACCTGTACATAGAAATATTAAAGGGTGGTCTTAAAATTTGAACATTGGTCTGGAGAAAAACCATGGTGTTTGTTATGGACAATTAACTGTTAAAGTTATTGTAAGTTATCTGTATTTAGCAGAGTATTTTCAACGAGTGATCTGAGCTGAAATTGGAGACTATTAGTAAGTTATGTTTGGAAGTTTTAACTTCAATGAAGTAATTATTTGCTGTGAAAGAGACGAACATTGAATGACTGAACAAAGAGGGTGCAATATCTTTGTTTTTTATGAGGCTCCTGAGAATAAAACCAACTGAAGCATTTCAATTCACTTGAATGAGAAACGTGTTTAATTAAAAGAGCCCAAGAAGACACTGGTATGAAAGGTAAAATCTCAGAGGTTGGTCAGTTAATGTGGCACACTTGCTGGTCACTTTGTAAAATGTAGATTTGAAGTACAGTGGTGAAAACATTAAATGTGACTACGCAGATGCTCACAGAAATGGCCCAGGACCTGGACAGCTTGCGACACGCTGTGTTACAGAACAGAGCGGCGATTGATTTTCTACTGCTGGCACAGGGCCACGGGTGTGAAGAGCTCGAAGGAATGTGCTGTTTTAATCTCTCGGACCATGGCGAGTCAATCCACGAGCAACTGAAATGGCTGAGAGACCACACCAAGAAGATAGTGGTCCAAGATAATTGGCTTGATAGACTGTTTGCAAATTGGTTTGGGAACATGGGGGGTTGGATATTGGGTCTGATAAAAGAAGGGCT